>NC_091285.1:321875052-322195552 GCF_032444005.1 Ranitomeya imitator | reverse complement strand
GGTGCTCGGAAGTGCTGGCTGCACAGAGGAAAACACTCGCCACTGTGTCAGTGGCGTTCAGTAATGTCAGCTGTTCCCCTGCTGTGTAGCTGGCAACGTGTCCTGCGACCGCCATGCAGACACAACAACAGATATTAAACTGCCTCCAGTGCAGGCCTCGGCCTACACTCTGCTCCTCCTGGATTTCCTGGGCTCCAAAACCACCTGTTGGTGCTCGGAAGTGCTGGCTGCACAGAGAAAAACACTCGCTCATGTATCAGTGGGGTTCAGTAACGCCAACTGTTCCCCTGCTGTGTAGCCGGCAACGTGTCCTGCGACCGTCACGCAGACACAACAACAGATATTAAACTGCCTCCAGTGCAGGCCTCGGCCTACACTCTGCTCCTCCTAGATTCCCTGGGCTCTAACACCGCCAGTTGGTGCTCGGAAGTGCTGGCTGCACAGAGAAAAACACTCGCCCCTGTGTCAGTGGCGTTCAGTAATGTCAGCTGTTCCCCTGCTGTGTAGCTGGCAACGTGTCCTGCGACCGCCATGCAGACACAACAACAGATATTAAACTGCCTCCAGTGCAGGCCTCGGCCTACACTCTGCTCCTCCTGGATTCCCTGGGCTCCAATACCACCAGTTGGTGCTCGGAAGTGCTGGCTGCACAGAGAAAAACACTCGCTCATGTATCAGTGGGGTTCAGTAATGCCAACTGTTCCCCTGCTGTGTAGCCGGCAACGTGTCCTGCGACCGTCACGCAGACACAACAACAGATATTAAACTGCCTCCAGTGCAGGCCTCGGCCTACACTCTGCTCCTCCTGGATTCCCTGGGCTCCAATACCACCAGTTGGTGCTCGGAAGTGCTGGCTGCACAGAGAAAAACACTCGCTCATGTGTCAGTGGGGTTCAGTAACGCCAGCTGTTCCCCTGCTGCCCTGCTGTGTAGCTGGCAATGTGTCCTGCGACCGCCACGCAGACACAACAACAGATATTAAACTGCCTCCAGTGCAGGCCTCGGCCTACACTCTGCTCCTCCTGGATTCCCTGGGCTCCAATACTGCCAGTTTGTGCTCGGAAGTGCTGGCTGCACAGAGAAAAACACTCACTCATGTGTCAGTGGGGTTCAGTAACGCCAACTGTTCCCCTGCTGTGTAGCCGGCAACGTGTCCTGCGACCGCCACGCAGACACAACAGATATTAAACTGCCTCCAGTGCAGGCCTCGGCCTACACTCTGCTTCTCCTGGATTCCCTGGGCTCCAAAACCGCCAGTTGGTGCTTGGAAGTGCTGGCTGCACAGAGAAAAACACTCGCTCATGTGTCAGTGGGGTTCAGTAACGCCAGCTGTTCCCCTGCTGCCCTGCTGTGTAGCTGGCAATGTGTCCTGCGACCGCCATGCAGACACAACAACAGATATTAAACTGCCTCCAGTGCAGGCCTCGGCCTACACTCTGCTCCTCCTGGATTCCCTGGGATCCAATACCGCCAGTTGGTACTCAGAAGTGCTGGCTGCACAGAGAAAAACACTCGCTCATGTGTCAGTGGGGTTCAGTAACGCCAGCTGTTCCCCTGCTGTGTAGCCGGCAATGTGTCCTGTGACCCCCACGCAGACACAACAACAGATATTAAACTGCCTCCAGTGCAGGCCTTGGCCTACACTCTGCTCCTCCTGGATTCCCTGGGCTCCAATACCACCAGTTGGTGCTCGGAAGTGCTGGCTGCACAGAGAAAAACACTCGCTCATGTGTCAGTGGAGTTCAGTAACACCAGCTATTCCCCTGCTGTATAGCCGGCAATGTGTCCTGCGACCACCACGCTGACACAACAACAGATATTAAAGGGAACCTGTCCCCCCCCCAAGGCGTTTGTAACTAAAAGAGCCACCTTGTGCGGCACTAATGTTGCACAAGGAAAAGGTGCCTCTTTTCATTATGCTCCTTGCACACGCTGAAGTTAACACTTATAAATGTGTCCCCTCATACCCTGAAACCGTCCCAAAGGCTGGACTTTCCTTCTTAAGGAGATGCAGCACAGCTGTCATTCACACCCCCTTGGCACCGTGCGCCGCCTCCTCAGCATTGTTTAAATCTGTCCTGGAGCCTGCGCTGTTATGTTGTCCCTTGGCTCTGCGCAGTTAGCGTTGCCCATCTTCAGACACCATTTGTTGTCAGGCTGGCTGCGCCAGTGCAGCCACCCTACCCGAGATCACGCCCCGCAGTGTCTTCAGATTTATTGACACTGCGGGGCTGTGATTCATGGGCATGCGCAGTGCATATCGTCGCCTCTAACTCATCTCCTTTCGCCTTCTTCTGACTGTGCCGTGTCACGGCCGTGGCATGCAATTTGGGATCTGCTGGCACGGCACAGTCTGAAGAAGGTGGAAGGAGATGATTGAGAGACGAAAATATGCACTGCGGATGCCCATGAATCCCAGGCCCGCAGTGTCTTCAGATTTATTCACACTGCGGGCCTGTGATTCATGGGCATGCGCAGTGCATTTATTCGCCTCTCACTCATCTCCTTCCGCCTTCTTCTGACTGTGCTGTGTCACGGCCATGGCATGCAATTTGGGATCAGCTGGCGTGGCACAGTCTGAAGAAGGTGGAAGGAGATGAGTGAGAGGCGAAGACATGCACTGCGGATGCCCATGAATCCCAGGCCCGCAGTGTCTTCAGATTTATTCACGCTGCGGGCCTGTGATTCATGGGCATGCGCAATGCATTTATTCGCCTCTCACTCATCTCCTTCCGCCTTCTTCTGACTGTACCGCATCACGGCCATGGCATGCAATTTGGGATCAGCTGGCGCGGCACAGTCTGAAGAAGGCGGAAGGAGATGAGTGAGAGGCGAAGATATGCACTGCGGATGCCCATGAATCCCAGGCCCGCAGTGTGAATAAATCAGAAGACACGGCGGGGCGGGATCTCTGGAAGGGCAGTCGCACAGGCGCAGCCAGCCTGACAACAAATGATGTCTGAAGACAGGCAGTGCTAACTGCGCATGGCCAAGGGATAACATAACAGCGCAGTCTCCGGGACAGATTCAAACAATGCTGAGGAGGTGGCGCACAGCACCAAGGGGGGGTGAATGACAGCTGTGCTGCATCTCATTAAGAAGGAAAGTCCCACCTCCGGGATGGTTTTAGAGTATGAGGGGACACATTTTATAAGTGTTAACTTCAGCGTGTACAAGGAGCATAATGAAAAGAGGCAACTTTTCCTTGGGCAGCATTAGTGCCGCACAAGGATGCTCTTTTAGTTCCCTTTCAACTGGCTCCAATTAAGCCTCAGCCTATACTCTGCTTCTCCTGGATTCCCTGGGCTCCAACACCGCCAGTTGCTGCTCAGAAGTGTCTTTGTCACGGGTAGTCCCTCCTGCCCATCGTAGTTCCAGTACCGTCAGCTGGTTCCAGGCAGAGCCTTTGGCTTAGGTGCCTCCTTCTGGGTATCCGAGTTCCACCAACGTCAGGTGGTCCTTGGTAGTGCTTTCTGGCATGGGTACCTCCTGCTTAGTAACTGGGTTCCGTTAACGTCAGCTGGTCCTCGGTAGTTCCATTGGCTCTTGTACCTTCGGCTAGCCATCCGGGTTCCAGTACCGTCAGCTGGTTCTCGGCAGGGTCTTTTGCTCTTGTACCTTCTGCTCCCCATCCTGGTTCCAGTACAGTCAGCTGGTTCCAGGCAGAGCCTTTGGCTTAGGTGCCTCCTTCTGGGTATCCGAGTTCCACCAAATGTCAGGTGGTCCTTGGTAGTGCTTTCTGGCATGGGTACCTCCTGCTTAGTAACCGGGTTCCAGTACCGTCAGCTGGTCCTCGGTCGTTCTATTGGCTCTTGTACCTTCGGCTAGCCATCTGGGTTCTTGTACCGTCTGCTGGTTCTCGGCAGGGTCTTTTGCTCTTGTACCTTCTGCTCCCCATCCTGGTTCCAGTACAGTCAGCTGGTTCCGGGCAGAGCCTTTGGCTTAGGTGCCTCCTTCTGGGTATCCGAGTTCCACCAAACGTCAGGTGGTCCTTGGTAGTGCTTTCTGGCATGGGTACCTCCTGCTTAGTAACCGGGTTCCAGTAACGTCAGCTGGTCCTCGGTAGTTCCATTGGCTCTTGTACCTTCGGCTAGCCATCTGAGTTCCAGTACCGTCTGCTGGTTCTCGGCAGGGTCTTTTGCTCTTGTACCTTCTGCTCCCCATCCTGGTTCCAGTACCGTCAGCTGGTTCCAGGCAGAGCCTTTGGCTTAGGTGCCTCCTTCTGGGTATCCGAGTTCCACCAACGTCAGGTGGTCCTTGGTAGTGCTTTCTGGCATGGGTACCTCCTGCTTAGTAACCGGGTTCCAGTAACATCAGCTGGTCCTCGGTAGTTCTATTGGCTCTTGTACCTTCGGCTAGCCATCCGGATTCCAGTACTGTCAGCTGGTTCTCGGCAGTGTCTTTTGCTCTTGTACCTTCTGCTCTCCATCATGGTTCCAGTACCATCAGCTGGTTCCGGGCAGAGCCTTTGGCTTAGGTGCCTCCTTCTGGGTATCCAAGTTCCACCAATGTCAGGTGGTCCTTGGTAGTGCTTTCTGGCACGGGTGCCTCCTGCTTAGTAACCGGGTTCCAGTAACGTCAGCTGGTCCTCGGTTGTTCCATTGGCTCTTGTACCTTCGGCTAGCCATCTAGGTTCCAGTACCGTCTGCTGGTTCTCGGCAGTGTCTTTTGCTCTTGTATCTTCTGCTACATTTCCAAGTTCAAGACCCTAAAGATGACGAACCTGAAGACCGAGAAGCAGCAAAACAAGAAGCTGCAGAACAAAAAGCAGAAGAACATTAAGCATAAGACTAAAAATCAGAGCAAAAGATATTATCTAAATTATAAGCAGAAGAAGACTAAGCAGTGTATGGGGGTGAGTCCGTTCCTCCTCGTGGTGCCCCTGGAAAAAACCTGCTGCTGCAGGCCAAACTGAACGCGGACAAATCCTGTTGTAAATCTTTTGTGACAGGCAGAACAGAAGGTGTAATCTTCAAACTTTTATAGATACAACTACAGGAAGGCCTGGCTATCACAAGTAAGAATATGATGAAGAAGAAGATGATGAAGTTGATTATGAAGAAGAATAATAGTTGAATAAAAAGAATATGAAGAATGTAAAAAAAAAATAATAATACGAAGAAGGTGAAGAAGAAGAAGATGAATAAGGTGAAGGAGAAGTTGATGGAAAAGATGCTGCTGCTGAGGATGATGAAGAAGAAAGTGTGGGAGAAGTTAAAAAGAAGGTGAACAGCATGGAAGTAGTGAAACATAAATATCTGACTAAATATTAAAAAATCATAACATAGTCAATAGCTTTGTAACTCCGAATGTCTTAAAAAAAATTAATTCCTGCTATTCCATTTGATTGGGCTAAACCTCTATGCCTTTAATGTCTCCTCCACCTCCCCTAATACATCCTACATTATTGTTAGTTGTTTTCCATCATGTAGAATTAACCTATAAGGAAAGAAAGGGTTTATTTTAATTCCGATATTTTGGTCCCATTGACTTGCATTGGTATTGGGTATCGGTATCGGCAATATCCGATATTTTTTGAATATCGGCCAATCCAATCCGATACCAATACTTTTGGATATCGGAAGGTATCGCTCAACACTATTAACCCCTTTACCCCCAAGGGTGGTTTGCACGTTAATGACCAGGCCAATTTTTACAATTCTGACCACTGTCCCTTTATGAGGTTATAACTCCGAAACGCTTCAACGGATCCTGGTGATTCTGACACTGTTTTCTCGTGACATATTGTACTTCATGATAGTGGTAAAATTTCTTTGATAGTACCTGCGTTTATTTGTGAAAAAAACGGAAATTTGGCGAAAATTTTGAAAATTTCGCAATTTTCAAACTTTGAATTTTTATGCAATTAAATCACAGAGATATGTCACACAAAATACTTAATAAGTAACATTTCCCACATGTCTCCTTTACATCAGCATAATTTTGGAACCAATTTTTTTTTTTGTTAGGGAGTTATAAGGGTTAAAAGTTGACCAGCAATTTCTCATTTTTACAACACCATTTTTTTTTAGGGACCACGTCTCATTTGAAGTCATTTTGAGGGGTCTATATGATAGAAAATGCCCAAGTGTGACACCATTCTAAAAACTGCACCCCTCAAGGTGCTCAAAACCACATTCAAGAAGTTTATTAACCCTTCAGGTGTTTAATAGGAATTTTTGGAATGTTTAAATAAAAATGAACATTTAACTTTTTTACACAAAAAATTTACTTCAGCTCCAATTTGTTTTATTTTACCAAGGGTAACAGGAGAAATTGGACCCAAAAAGTTGTTGTCCAATTTGTCCTGAGTACGCTGATACCCCATATGTGGCAGTAAACCACTGTTTGGGCGCATGGGAGAGCTCGGAAGGGAAGGAGCGCTATTTGACTTTTCAATGCAAACTTGACAGGAATTGAGATGGGACGCCATGTTGCGTTTGGAGAGCCACTGATGTGCCTAAACATTGAAACCCCCCACAAGTGACACCATTTTGGAAAGTAGACCCCCTAAGGAACTTATCTGGATGTGTGGTGAGCACTTTGACCCACCAAGTGCTTCACAGAAGTTTATAATGCAGAACCGTAAAAATAAAAAATCATATTTTTTCACAAAAATTATATTTTTGCCCCCAATTTTTTATTTTTCCAAGGGTAAGAGAAGAAATTGGACCTCAAAAGTTGTTGTCCAATTTGTCCTGAGTACGCTGATACCCCATATGTGGCAGTAAACCACTGTTTGGGCGCATGGGAGAGCTCGGAAGGGAAGGAGCGCAGTTTGACTTTTCAATGCAAAATTGACAGAAATTGAGATGGGACGCCATGTTGCGTTTGGAGAGCCACTGATGTGCCTAAACATTGAAACCCCCCACAAGTGACACCATTTTGGAAAGTAGACCCCCTAAGGAACTTATCTAGAGGTGTGGTGAGCACTTTGACCCACCAAGTGCTTCACAGAAGTTTATAATGCAGAACCGTAAAAATAAAAAATCATATTTTTTCACAAAAATTATATTTTTGCCCCCAATTTTTTATTTTTCCAAGGGTAAGAGAAGAAATTGGACCTCAAAAGTTGTTGTCCAATTTGTCCCGAGTACGCTGATACCCCATATGTGGCAGTAAACCACTGTTTGGGCGCATGGGAGAGCTCGGAAGGGAAGGAGCGCCGTTTGACTTTTCAATGCAAAATTGACAGGAATTGAGATGGGACGCCATGTTGCGTTTGGAGAGCCACTGATGTGCCTAAACATTGAAACCCCCCACAAGTGACACCATTTTGGAAAGTAGACCCCCTAAGGAACTTATCTGGATGTGTGGTGAGCACTTTGACCCACCAAGGGCTTCACAGAAGTTTATAATGCAGAGCCATAAAAATAAAACAAAATTTTTTTCCCACAAAAATTATTTTTTAGCCCCCAGTTTTGTATTTTCCCTAGGGTAAGAGGAGAAATTGGACCACAAAAGTTGTTGTCCAATTTGTCCTGAGTACGCTGATACCCCATATGTGGGGGGGAACCACCGTTTGGGCGCATGGGAGGGTTCGGAAGGGAAGGAGCGCCATTTGGAATGCAGACTTAGATGGAATGGTCTGCAGGCGTCACATTGCGTTTGCAGAGCCCCTAATGTACCTAAACAGTAGAAACCCCCCACAAGTGACACCATTTTGGAAAGTAGACCCCCTAAGGAACTCATCTTGATGTGTTGTGAGAGCTTTGAACCCCCAAGTATTTCACTACAGTTTATAACGCAGAGCCATGCAAATAAAAAATATTTTTTTTTCCACAAAAATTATATTTTAGCCCCCAGTTTTGTATTTTTCCAAGGTTAGCAGGAGAAATTGGACCCTAAATGTTGTTGTCCAATTTGTCCTGAGTACGCTGATACCCGATATGTGGGGGGGAACCACCGTTTGGGCGCATGGGAGGGCTCGGAAGGGAAGGAGCATCATTTGGAATGCAGACTTAGATGGATTGGTCTGCAGGCGTCACATTGCGTTTGCAGAGCCCCTAATGTACCTAAACAGTAGAAACCCCCCACAAGTGACCCCATATTGGAAACTAGACCCCTCAATGAACTTATCTAGATGTGTTGTGAGAACTTTGAACCCCCAAGTGTTTCACTACAGTTTATAACGCAGAGCCGTGAAAATAAAAAATCTTTTTGTTTTCCCACAAAAATTATTTTTTAGCCCCCAGTTTTGTATTTTCCCAAGGGTAACAGGAGAAATTGGTCCACAAAAGTTGTTGTCCAATTTGTCCTGAGTACGCTGATACCCCATATGTTGGGGTAAACCCCTGTTTGGGCACACAGGAGAGCTCGGAAGGGAAGGAGCACTGTTTTACTTTTTCAACGCAGAATTGGCTGGAATTGAGATCGGACGCCATGTCGTGTTTGGAGAGCCCCTGATGTGCCGAAACAGTGGAAACCCCCCAATTATAACTGAAACCCTAATCTAAACACACCCCTAACCCTAATTCCAACGGTAACCCTAACCACACCTCTAACCCTGACACACCCCTAACCCTAATCCCAACCCTATTCCCAACTGTAAATGTAATCTAAACCCTAACCCTAACTTTAGCCCCAACCCTAACTGTAGCCCCAACCCTAACCCTAACCCTAATCCTAGCCCTAACCCTAGCCCTAACCCTAGCCCTAACCCTAGCCCTAACCCTAGCCCTAACCCTAGCCCTAACCCTAGCCCTAACCCTAGCCCTAGCCCTAACCCTAGCCCTAACCCTAGCCCTAACCCTAGCCCTAACCCTAGCCCTAACCCTAGCCCTAACCCTAACCCTAGCCCTAACCCTAGCCCTAACCCTAGCCCTAACCCTAGCCCTAGCCCTAACCCTAGCCCTAACCCTAGCCCTAATGGGAAAATGGAAATAAATACATTTTTTTTTATTTTTCCCTAACTAAGGGGGTGATGAAGGGGGGTTTGATTTACTTTTATAGCGAGTTTTTTAGCGGATTTTTATGATTGGCAGCCGTCACACACTGAAAGACCCTTTTTATTGCAAAAAATATTTTTTGCAATACCACATTTTGAGAGCTATAATTTTTCCATATTTTGGTCCACAGAGTCATGTGAGGTCTTGTTTTTTGCGGGACGAGTTGACGTTTTTATTGAAAACATTTTTGGGCACGTGACTTTTTTTATCGCTTTTTATTCCGATTTTTGTGAGGAAGAATGACCAAAAGCCAGCTATTCATGAATTTCTATTGGGGGAGGCGTTTATACCGTTCCGCGTTTGGTAAAATTGATAAATCAGTTTTATTCTTCGGGTCAGTACGATTACAGCGACACCTCATTTATATCATTTTTTTATGGTTTGGTGCTTTTATACGATAAAAACTATTTTACAGAAAAAATAATTATTT
The DNA here is from genome assembly GCF_032444005.1 of Ranitomeya imitator. Lineage (NCBI taxonomy): Eukaryota > Metazoa > Chordata > Amphibia > Anura > Dendrobatidae > Ranitomeya > Ranitomeya imitator. The sequence goes on along the minus strand of NC_091285.1, from coordinate 322,186,174 downwards.
TTGCATCGCTTTATTCTCAGGACTATAACTTTTTTATTTTTTTGCTGATGATGCTGTATGGCGGCTCGTTTTTTGCGGGACAATATGACGCTTTCAGCGGTACCATGGTTATTTATATCTGTCCTTTTGATCGCGTGTTATTCCACTTTTTGTTCGGCGGTATGATAATAAAGCGTTGTTTTTTGCCTCGTTTTTTTTTTTTTTTTCTTACGGTGTTTACTGAAGGGGTTAACTAGTGGGCCAGTTTTATAGGTCGGGCCGTTACGGACGCGGCGATACTAAATATGTGTACTTTTATTGGTTTTTTTTTTTTATTTAGATGAAGAAATGTATTTATGGGAATAATATTTATTTTTTTTTTCATTATTTTGGAATATTTTTTTTTATTTTTTTTACACATTTGGAAATTTTTTTTTTTACTTTTTTACTTTGTCCCAGGGGGGGACATCACAGATCAGTGATCTGACAGTTTGCACAGCACTCTGTCAGATCACTGATCTGATAGGAGTGCAGGCTGCTTCACAGTGCCTGCTCTGAGCAGGCTCTGTGAAGCCACCTCCCTCCCTGCAGGACCCGGATCCGCGGCCATCTTGGATCCGGGGCTCGAGCAGGGAGGGAGGTGAGGAGACCCTCGCAGCAACGCGATCACATCGCGTTGCTGCGGGGGGCTCAGGGAAGCCCGCAGGGAGCCCCCTCCCTGCGCGGTGCTTCCCTGTACCGCCGGCACATCGCGATCATCTTTGATCGCGGTGTGCCAGGGGTTAATGTGCCGGGGGCGGTCCGTGACCGCTCCTGGCACATAGTGCCGGATGTCAGCTGCGATAAGCAGCTGACACCCGGCCGCGATCGGCCGCGCTCCCCCCGTGAACGCGGCCGATCGGCTATGACGTACTATCCCGTCCAGGGTCAGATAAGCCCAGGGCACCTCGACGGGATAGTACGTCTAAGGTCACAGAGGGGTTAAAGACACCTCTATCACCGCACTGAGCATGTCTGTGACATCTCCTCAGAACCAACCAATCGGTACAGTTTGCGTGAGCATGCACAGTGTTCATCTTCCATGGCCACCATTTTGCTTAAGGGCAAGTTTGCCTACAACATTCTGGCTCATAATACTGAGGCTTAAATATAAATAAATTAGACCACGTAGGTCATATTAAGAGTGCAACTAGCCCTTAGGAGCGCAGGATAGGACGTTATGGATGGCTTACATCTACACTCCCTCCGCATCTCCAAGCAGCCTTATGTACAGTAAAATCATATGAACAAAAGTCTCCAAAGCAAACATACTCCACTCCATAGCCTTTAATATATCATGGCCCTTTAGGGAATTTAAGGCAGCACCGGAGTGTCCAAAAAAGACTAGATAGATAGATAGATAGATAGAAGAAAAGCTGACAATTCAGCAGCCGTGTGGTTTACAATCACAGCAGGAGCCAACAGCATATAAGAGATGGATTACATACAGTAAATACACATAGAATAGGTAGATATATAGATGTCAGAGACAAATACAATTAGTACAGTGTGTGCAGTTTACTGTATATGTATTTAATTAATAAAATATTATTTTTCTGAAAAAAATGGGGTGGGTTCCAGCGTAATTTAACCAGCAGGGGGAAAGCCAAAGGCTGTTGGTCAATGTTTATAGCCTGGAAAGGGGTAATACTAATGGAGCTTCCCAGGCTATTAATATCAACTTACAACTGTATACTTAGCCTTTACTGGCTATTAAAATGGGGAACCCTAAAAAAATGACATAGGGTCCCCCTAAAATTAATAACCAGCAAAGGCTATGCAGACAGCTGCGGGCTAATATTAATAGCCTAGGAAGGGGCCATTGCTACTGGCTCCCCAGGCTAAAAACATCAGCACTCAGCCACCCCAGAAAAGGCGCAGCTCTAAGATGTGCCAATTCTGGCTGTTAGCCTAGCTCTTTCCACTTGCCCTGTAGTGGTGGCAGGTGGGGTGATGGTTTGGGGCTTAATGTCACCTTTGTATTGTCAGGTGACATCAAGTCTCGAGGTTAGCAATGGAGATGCGTCAATAAGATGCCCCCATTGCTAACCCCATAGTCATAGTCAAACACACTCAGCCTGGTCGGTCGCATCTTGGCACCGTCCAGATTGAAAACTATTAATCCCCCAGACATGGATTACAGCTTGGGACAGAACGATAGACAGGTATGGTATATCGTTGGGAAACACTCGCGTTTGTGCTGTGTTTGTTCGGCTATATTCGGCAATTTAATCAACAATTAAATCAGCGAATATTGCAAATTTGCCGACTGAGCCGAACCGAACATTGAAATGTTCGCTCATCTCTATTCCTCTGATAGTTGCATTGGAGGCACTGCAGTTTCACTTATCTAGATATTTCCAGTACACTGCAGATCTTCAAGCATATATTATTCAAGTTACATCATTTTTGATGAAACATAATTTTTTTCTTTTTGATAATACAGTTTATCTCCAACACAGAAGAGTTTCCATGGGGTACAAATTTTCACCGTTGCTGGCAAATCTTGTTATGTCACATTGGGAGGAATGTTTTGTATACATGATGTAATCATTTTTTTTACTCCATTTTTTGGTAAGGTAGATTTATTGATGATTTATTATTTATTTGGAAAGGTGAGTTGCTAATTATTCCTCATTTTATAGAGTATATGAATAATAACAAATTTGGTTTGAAATTCATTTTTTGGATTCCACCACTATTCATTTTCTGAATCTGCGGTTTACTGGCTTGTCGGGCTAATATATTTCTTCTGCCATGTACAGAAAACCCACAGCTGGAAATACCATCCTCCATGCAGATAGCAGTCACCCAAAACATGTTATTATCAAGTCATTTACGGTGCACACATTTATCAGAGTGCGCAGAAACTGCAATGTCAATTCTGTTTGTTCCAAAGAATTAGCAGATTTGGAGACTAGACTTGTAGCTAAGGGATATCCAAGGTGGATGTTGAGATGTGCCTCTAATATTACCAAAAACAAAGATAAGTCACAACAATTGATTCAATACGATAAGAAAAAAGATATTTCTCACACCAATGCTGACTCTCCTAAACCTGTTTTGTCACTGCAATATAGTGCTCAATTTTCTATTATAAAATGAATCAATAAATATTTGCCATTACTACAGGAAGATGTGATTTTATCCTCTATTGTGCAATCTGGGTGCAATATTGTTGCAAAAAGCTCCCTCTTTAGGAAATGTTTTATCACCTAGCTTTTTTTAATCTATCCAAACCTAAGAGTACTTGGCTTAATCTAAAAGGTTTTTTCCTTGTGGAGCAACACGTTGTAAGACATGCACTTTCGCTATTCCATGTAAGATCTTTTCTAATTTTGATAATAATCAAACTCATCTCATATGATCAAACAGTTTATTAATTGTAATACCAAGAACATCATTAATTACATACATGCACGTCATGTCATTTGAAATATATTGGTTGCACCAGTCGCAGCATGAAAATCAGAATTAATGAGCATTTAACCCCTTAGTGACAGAGCCAATTTGGTACTTAATGACCAGGCCAATTTTTGCAATTCTGACCACTGTCACTTTATGAGGTTATAACTCTGGAACGCTTCAACGGATCCCGCTGATTCTGAGATTGTTTTTTCGTGACATATTGTACTTCATGATAGTGGTAACATTTCTTTGATATTACTTGCGATTATTTATGAAAAAAACAGAAATATGGCGAAAAGTTTTAAAATTTTGCAATTTTCAAACTTTGTATTTTTATGCCCTTAAATCAGAGAGATATGTCACAAAAAATAGTTAATAAATAACATTTCCCACATGTCTACTTTACATCAGCACAATTTTGGAAACAAATTTTTTTTTTGTTAGGGAGTTATAAGGGTTAAAAGTTGACCAGCAATTTCTCATTTTTACAACACCTTTTTTTTTAGGGACCACATCACATTTGAAGTCATTTTGAGGGGTCTATATGATAGAAAATAACAAAGTGTGACACCATTCTAAAAATTGCACCCCTCAAGGTTCTCAAAACCACATTCAAGAAGTTTATTAACCCTTTACGTGTTTCACAGGAACTGAAACAATGTGGAAGGAAAAAATGAACATTTAACTTTTTTTTGCAAACATTTTAATTCAGAACCATATTTTTTATTTTCACAAGTATCAAAACAGAAATGTAACCATAAATTTTGTTATGCAATTTCTCCTGAATACGCCAATACCCCATATGTGGGGGTAAACCACTGTTTGGGCGCACCGCAGAACTTGGAAGTGAAGGAGCGCCGTTTGACTTTTTCAATGCAGAATTGGCTGGAATTGAGATCGGATGCCATGTCACGTTTAGAGAGCCCCTGATGTGCCTAAACAGTGGAAACCCCCCACAAGTGACACCATTTTGTAAACTAGACCCCTTAAGGAACTTATCTAGATGTGTGGTGAGCACTTTGAACCCCCAAGAGCTTCACAGAAGTTTATAACGTAGAGCCGTGAAAATAAAAAATTGCATTTGTTTACACAAAAATGATCTTTTTGCCCACAAATTCTTATTTTCACAAGGGTAACAGGAGAAATTAGACCACAAAAGTTGTTGTGCGATTTCTCCTGAATACGTCAATACCCCATATGTGAGGGTAAACCACTGTTTGGGCGCACCGCAGTGCTTGGAAGTGAAGGAGCGCCGTTTTACTTTTTCAATGTAGAATTGGCAGTAATTGAGATTGGACGCCATGTCGCGTTTGGAGAGCCCCTGATGTGCCTAAATAGTGGAAACCCCCCACAAGGGACACCATTTTGGAAACTAGACCCCTTAAGGAACTTATCTAGATGTGTGGTGAGCACTTTGAACCCCCATGTGCTTCACAGAAGTTTATAACGTTGAACCGTGAAAATAAAAAAATCGCATTTTTTCTACAAACATGATCTTTTTGCCCCCAAATTTTTATTTTCACAAGGGTAACAGGAAAAATTAGACCACAAAAGTTGTAGTGCGATTTCTCCTGAGTACGTCGATACCCCATATGTGGGGGTAAACCACTGTTTGGGCGCACCGCAGAGCTTGGAAGAGAAGGAGTACCGTTTTACTTTTTCAATGTAGAATTGTCTGGAATTGAGATCGGACGCCATGTCGCGTTTGGAGAGCCCCTGATGTGCCTAAACAGTGGAAAACCCCCACAAGTGACACCTTTTTGGAAACTAGACCCCTTAAGGAACTTATCTAGATGTGTGGTGAGCACTTTGATCCCCCATGTGCTTCACAGAAGTTTATAACGTTGAGCCGTGAAAATAAAAAAATCGCATTTTTTCTACAAAAATGATCTTTTTGCCTCCAAATTTTTATTTTCACAAGGGTAACAGGAGAAATTAGACCACAAAATTTGTAGTGCAATTTCTCCTGAGTACGTCGATACCCCATATGTGGGGGTAAACCACTGTTTGGGCGCACTGCAGAGCTTGGAAGAGAAGGAGTGCCGTTTTACTTTTTCAATGTAGAATTGTCTGGAATTGAGATTGGACGCCATGTCGCGTTTGGAGAGCCCCTGATGTGCCTAAACAGTGGAAACCCCCCACAAGTGACCCGATTTTGGAAACTAGACCCACCATGGAACTTATCTAGATGTGTGGTGAGAACTTTGAATGCCCAAGTGCTTCACAGAAGTTTAGAATGCAGAGTCGTGAAAATAAAAAATATTTTTTTTTTCCACAAAAAAGATCTTTAGCCCCCAAATTTTTATTTTCACAAGGGTAAAAGGAGAAATTGAACCCCAAAAGTTGTTGTCCAATTTATCCCGAGTACGCTGATGCCCCATATGTGGGGGTAACCCACTGTTTGGGCGCACGGCAGAGCTCAGAAGGGAAGGAGCGCCGTTTTGGAATGCAGAGCTCAGAAGGGAGGGAGCACCATTTGACTTTTTGAGCGCAAAATTGGCTGTCGTGTTTGGAGACCCCCTGATGTAACTAAACAGTGGAAACCCCCCAATTCTAGCTCCAACCCTAACCCCAACACACCTCTAACCCTAATCCCAACCCGATCCATTATCCTAATCACTAACCCTAACGATAATCACAACCCTAACCCCAAAACAACCCTAATCTCAACCCTAACCATAACCCTAATCAAAACCCTAAATCCAACACACCCCTAATCCTAATCTCAACCCTAACCTCAAACCTAACCCTAATCCCAATACACCCCTAATCACAACCCTAACCTTAACCCTTATCCCAAACCTAACCCTAATCCCAAGCGTAACCCTAATACCAACCCTAACCCTAATACCAACCCTAATCCAAACTCTAGCCCTAATCCCAACTCTAACCCTAACTTTAGCCCCAACCCTAACCCTAACCCTAAGGCTACTTTCACACTTGCGTCGTTTGGCATCCGTCGCAATCCGTCGTTTTGGACAAAAAACGGATCCTCCAAATGTGCCCGCAGGATGCGTTTTTTTGCCCATAGACTTGTATTGCCGACGGATCGTGACGGATGGCCACACGTCGCGTCCGTCGTGCACTGGATCATTTGTGTTTTGGCGGACCGCACAAAAAAGTTCAATGTAACTTTTTTTGTACGTCGCGTCCGCCATTTCTGACCGCACATGCGTGGCCGTAACTCCACCCCCTCCTCCCCAGGACATAGATTGGGCAGCGGATGCGTTGAAAAACTACATCCGCTGCCCAAGTTGTGCACAATTTTCACAACATGCGTCGGTATGTCGGGCCGACGCATTGCGACGGCCCCGTACCGACGTAAGTGTGAAAGAACCCTAACCCTAAATTTAGCCCCAACCCTAACCCTAAATTTAGCCCCAACCCTAACCTTAGCCCTAACCCTAACCCTAGCCCTAACCCTAGCCCTAACCCTAGCCCTAACCCTAACCCTAGCCCTAACCCTAGCCCTAACCCTAACCCTAGCCCTAACCCTAACCCTAGCCCTAGCCCTAGCCCTAACTCTAGCCCTAACCCTAGCCCTAGCCCTAACCCTAGCCCTAACCCTAACCCTAACCCTAGCCCTAACCCTAACCCTAATTTTAGCCCCAACTGCTGTTCTCCTGCCGGCCGGCAGATGGAGACAGATGGCGGGCGCACTGCGCATGCATTTTTTGCCGGCGGCCAGGAGGAGCAGCAGGAGGACCCAGGGACACCGGTGAGTATGATAGGGTCCCCGAATCCCCCTATTTCTCTGTCCTCTGATGTGCGATCACATCAGAGGACAGAGAATTACACTTTGATTTTTTTTTTTTTTTGCGGTCGCCGGTAAACAGTTAATTACCGGCGATCGCAAAACAGGGGTCGGTAAAACCGACCCCGATCATGTTCTTTGGGGTCTCGGCTACCCCCGGCAGCCGAGACCCCCAAAATTCTCCCGATGCCGGCCGGCGGGCGCATGCGCCATTTTGAAGATGGCGGCGCCCACCAGGAGCCACGAGGAGCACCGGGGGAGATAGGTGAGTATCGGGGGGCTATCTGGGACCCCTTTTCTCTGTCCTCTGATGTGCGATCACATCAGAGGACAGAGAAATTAAAAAGAGATCGCGTTTTGTTTTTTTTTGCGATCGCCGGTAAACGGTTAATTAATCCGGCAGCCGAGACCCCGGAGAAAATCCGACTCTGGGAGGCGCTATTCACTTTTTCCACAGCACCGTTAATTAACGGCGCTGTGCTTTAAGTACCCTTAGCGGCCGCCGTTAAAAGGCGTATCGGTGGTCGCTAAGGGGTTAAATGATATTTCCAACACTAATAACTTTACCAACAGAAATATATCCTCTGCATCAAAACATTTCATCTTGCATCATCAGCGACAAATGACATCTGTATGGGTCTTCTTTGGTACTGAAAAAGTGAGGGATCCTCCAAGAGGTGGAGACATGAAGAGATTGCTTCTCAATAGAGAAGAAACTAGATCACCTGAACGTCTCCACTTGCGCAATGATATTATGTGCCATTATTAGGTTTCATTTTGTGCTGAAAATATTTTTTTTTTTTCTTTTTCAATTGTCTTAATCCATGTATGTAATTTTCGTGCAATTAAAATTCTTTGTAAGTGTTTTTTGTGTTTTCATGTCTTTTTGTTGTATTACTTATTTATGCAGTTTTATATCAAGTGGTTTTTTTTGTCCAATGAGCATCATTTACTGGGTATTTAGGATTGATCAGAAAGATTTCCCATCAGGCCTTGAGGAAGAATACCGTTTGCGTTCGTAACGCATCGCCATGTTGTTCCCTGTGAATGTCAATGCGGTCAATGTGCCATGTGCCACGGAATTTTTGTAATTTTAAAGTGTCTTTTTTAAAAGATTTTTGTATTTTTATGGATTGTTCCCAGAAGCTGGATTTCATTTCTACTTTTCTCTAGATTCCAAAGACACAATGCAGATCAGCTGACACAGTGTAAAAAAAGCACAGTGGGCATGAGATTTCTATAAATTACATCCACTTTACTGAAACTGTAAGATGCTGTATTTTTTGCTCAGCAAAATATGCAGTGTCAAAAAATTCACAAAAAAATCATGGAAACTTAATCTAAGGCCTTGTTCACACGTTCAGTAGTTGGTCAGTATTTTACATCAGTATTTGTAAGCCAAAATCAGGAGTGGGTTATAAATACAGAAGTGGTGACGTGTTTCTATTATACTTTTCCATTGATTGTTGTATTCCTGGGTTTGGCTTATAAATACTGATGTCAAGTACTGACCATATAGTGATCATATGACCGTAGCCTAAAGGTCATTTTACGTGACACATTTTTGCCTATAACGAGCACCAAATGTTGATATAAAAAGTTGAGCAATGATTGTTTAAATACCCTTTAACGTGTTGTGAAGCATGCCCAGGCATTGTAGAGAGGTCATATAGGCACATGGAGGCCACACACAATACTGAGCATCATTTCATTGTCTTGAGGCATTTCCACTGAAGTTGGATCAGCCTCTAATTTGATTTTTCACTTTAATTTTGAGTATCATTCCAAATCCAGACCTACAGTACATGTGATATTAATTTTGATTTACATTGATCATTTTTATGTTTTTTTGTTCTTAATGCATTCCACTATGTAATGAATAAAGATATGCAACTGGAATATTTCATTCAGTGATATCTCGCATATGGTATTTTAGTGTTCCTTTTATTTTTCTGAGTAGTGTATATCTATATATATAATTGTCTAAAGGGTACTTCCGTCTGTTTGTCTGTAACTTCCGTAACAGAAATCCCGTATCACTGATTGGTCGCGGCCAGCCGTGACCAATCAGCGATATTAGGGCGGGAGTTAAACACCGCTTCACTTTTTACTATTGATGCTGCCTATGCAGCATCAATAGTAAAAACCGATAATGTTAAAAATAATAATTAAAAAAAACATTATATTCTCACATTCTGGTGCCTTTTCCACTCCTCGCGACGATCCAGTCCCAAGAATGCATTGCGGCAATGACTCGAGATCACCTAGCGGTCTCGCGAGATGATGACGTAGTTGTCTCGCGAGACTGCTACATGATCACGAGTTATTGCTGAAAGGCATTACTGGGAACTGGGCTGAATCCGGGGGCCGCCAGAAGGTGAGTATATAAATATTTTTTATTTTAATTGTTTTTTTAACAGGGATATGGTGCCCACACTGCTATATAGTACGTGGGCTTTGTAATATACTATGTGGGCTGTGTTATATACTGCATGGGCTGTGTTATGTACTACGTCGCTGTGCTATATACTACGTGCCCTGTGTTATATACTGCATGGGCTGTGTTATATACTGCATGGCCTGTGTTATATACTACGTCACTGTGCTATATACTACATGGGGTGTGTTATATACTACGTGGCTGTGTTATATACTGCGTGAACTGTGCTATATACTACATACATGTTCTAGAATACCCGATGCGTTAGAATCGGGCCACCATCTAGGAGATAGATAATTGGCTATATGCGAGCGTGCTCGACACTGCACAGAATCCAATCGAGCATCTTAATGCTCGAAATGCAGGGTACTCAATCAAGTATCTGGGTATTAGGGCGCCATGCTTGATTGGTGTCCTCACATGTTTGGCACAATATTTTCAGCCACTAAATCATGATAGTGCCGTATCCGTATCATAGGGCCTATGTAAGATCTGTTGACGCCATCTTAGCCGCATTGTACCTGGAAATAATGTAGGGAGACTTGATGCTGCAGAATGGACAGTGTGTTACATAGCGTTCCAGCGATTAAAGATTAACAGCCCATTTTAGGGCTTTTTCAAATAGATTTTATTCTATAATACTGCTCTTAGCTGCAATTAGGGTAGGATTACCTTCTGGAGTGGGAATAGTATATTAGAGGCAGGGTTGATTGCATTACAGATCTTGCTGCTGCCACACACAAGCAAGACTGCTTTCAGTGACAATTTAAATAGATTCTTTTCTATAGGTTCATAGATAATTTAAAATGCACAAGTCGTATGGTAAGGGAAGGGGTAGAGAATGTGCTGCTGATGGTGCACGCAGAGGCCTTGGTCCAGGTAAAACTGTGCCTGCTCTGGGACCACAACAAGCATGCTTATCCATGAGACCTAGCTTCCTGTCCCACTTTTCAGGCGTGGGCACAGGAAACCAATGTTGAAGCCAGAACAGTGCGAACAGGTTGTGGTTTGGATGGCAGATAATGCTTCAAGTCTGTTTATCAGCACCACCCTCTCTTCTACATGGTCCAGTCTCACTAGCCAAGAGTCTGGACTGTTGTGAATTCTGTGGCAGAGTTCACTCCTGTGGTCACAAGTGGTACTTCGGCTGATTCTCTCTGGGATCTTCCGTTTGTGGAGGAAAGTGGTACTGCAGCTTCTGAGTTTCCTCCCTCTGGTGATCTGGTGAGTTCGTTAGCTTCTTCTCTACTTAACTCCACCTGATGCTTTGATCTATGCTTCCTGTCAATGTTTCAGTGTGGGACTTGTTTTTTCCCTGGATCATTCCTGTGGCCTGCTGCTCTGCAAAGCTAAGTTTTGCTTATGTTATTTTGTTGCTATTTTTCTGTCCAGCTTGCTTAATTGGTTTTTCTCGCCTGCTGGAAGCTCTGAGACGCAGAGGGACCACCTCCGTACCGTTAGTCGGTGCGGAGGGTCTTTTTGTCCCCTCTGCGTGGTTTTTTATAGGTTTTTGTGCTGACCGCATAGTTATCTTCCCTATCCTCGTTCTGTTCAGCTAGTCGGGCCTCACTTTGCTAAATCTTATTCATCTCTATGTTTGTGTTTTCATCTTACTCACAGTCATTATATGTGGGGGGCTGCCTTTTCCTTTGGGGAATTTCTCTGAGGCAAGGTAGGCTTATTTTTCTATCTTCAGGATTAGCTAGTTTCTCAGGCTGTGACGAGGCGCCTAGGTTCTGGTCAGGAGCGCTCCACGGCTACCTTTAGTTGTGGTTTGATAGGCTTAGGGATTGCGGTCTGCAGAGTTCCCACGTCTCAGAGCTCGTTCTATTATTTTGGGTTATTGTCAGTTCACTGTATGTGCTCTGACCTCCATGTCCATTGTGATTCTGAATTGCCTTTCATAACAGTACAGGAAGCCAAAAGTGCTAATGATTCTCAATAGAGGGAAAAAAGGAGTTTGAGACCATTTTTTTTTCTTTGCACTGTGTTTTGTCTTTTTTTTCCCCTAGACATTTGGGTGGTTCAGGACATTAAAGGTCTGTCTTCATGTGTGTTTCAGCTCACGGCAAGAGTTCAGAATATTCAAGATTTTGTGGTCCAGAATTCTTTGCTTGAACCGAGAATTCCTATTCCAGATTTGTTTTTTGGAGATAGAACTAAATTTCTGAGTTTCAAAAATAATTGTAAACTATTTCTGACTTTGAAACCTCGCTCTTCTGGTGACCCAATTCAACAGGTTAGGATCGTCATTTCTTTTTTGCGCGGCAACCCTCAGGACTGGGCGTTTTCTCTTGCGTCAGGAGATCCTGCATTGAGTAATATCGATGCGTTTTTCCTGGCGCTTGGGTTGCTGTACGATGAGCCTAATTCAGTGGATCAGGCAGAAAAAAATTTGCTGGCTCTTTGTCAGGCTCAGGATGAGATAGAGGTATATTGTCAGAAATTTAGAAAGTGGTCAGTGCTCACTCAATGGAATTAATCTGCGCTGGCAGCAATATTCAGAAAGGGTCTCTCTGAAGCCCTTAAGGATGTCATGGTGGGATTTCCTATGCCTGCTGGTTTGAATGAGTCTATGTCTTTGGCCATTCAGATCGGTCGACGCTTGCGTGAGCGTAAACCTGTGCACCATTTGGCGGTATTACCTGAGCTTAAACCTGAGCCTATGCAGTGTGATAGGACCTTGACCAGAGTTGAACGGCAAGAACATAGACGTCTGAATGGTCTGTGTTTCTACTGTGGTGATTCCACTCATGCTATCTCTGATTGTCCTAAGCGCACTAAGCGGTTCGCTAGGTCTGCCACCATTGGTACTGTACAGTCAAAATTTCTTCTGTCCGTTACCTTGATCTGCTCTTTGTCATATTCTGTCATGGCATTTGTGGATTCGGGCGCTGCCCTGAATTTGATGGACTTGGAATATGCTAAGCGTTGTGGGTTTTTCTTGGAGCCCTTGCAGTGTCCTATTCCATTGAGAGGAATTGATGCTACGCCTTTGGCCAAGAATAAGCCTCAATACTGGACCCAGCTGACCATGTGCATGGCTCCTGCACATCAGGAGGTTATTCGCTTTCTGGTGTTGCATAATCTGCATGATGTGGTCGTGTTGGGGTTGCCATGGCTACAAGCCCATAATCCAGTATTAGATTGGAAATCCATGTCGGTGTCCAGCTGGGGTTGTCAGGGGGTACATGGTGATGTTCCATTTCTGTCAATTTCGTCATCCACTCCTTCTGAGGTCCCAGAGTTCTTGTCTGATTACCGGGATGTATTTGATGAGCCCAAGTCCAATACCCTACCTCCGCATAGGGATTGTGATTGTGCTATCAATTTGATTCCTGGTAGTAAATTCCCGAAAGGTCGATTGTTTAATTTGTCCGTGCCTGAGCACACCGCTATGCGCAGTTATGTGAAGGAATCCCTGGAGAAGGGGCATATTCGCCCGTCATCGTCGCCATTAGGAGCAGGGTTCTTTTTTGTAGCCAAGAAGGATGGTTCGCTGAGACCTTGTATAGATTACCACCTTCTTAATAAGATCACGGTTAAATTTCAGTACCCCTTGCCATTGTTATCTGATCTGTTTGCTCGGATTAAGGGGGCTAGTTGGTTCACAAAGATAGATCTTCGTGGTGCGTATAATCTGGCGCGAATTAAGCAAGGTGATGAATGGAAAACTGCATTTAATACGCCCGAGTGTCATTTTGAGTATCTCGTGATGCCGTTCGGACTTGCCAATGCTCCATCAGTGTTTCAGTCCTTTATGCATGACATCTTCCGAGAGTACCTGGATAAATTCCTGATTGTGTACTTGGATGACATTTTGATCTTCTCGGATGATTGGGAGTCTCATGTGAAGCAGGTCAGAACGGTTTTTCAGGTCCTGCGTGCTAATTCTTTGTTTGTGAAGGGATTAGAGTTGAGCGACCTTGACCTTTTTAGAGTCGAGCCGGGTTTCGCGAAACCCGACTATCTCAAAAGTCGGGTCGAGTGAAATCGGCCGATTATGACGTAAAGTCGGGATCGACCGAAACACGAAACCCAATGCAAGTCAATGGGGCAGCATAGTCGGCAGTGAGTGGGGGCCAGGAAAACACCTAGAGTGCCCATTTTAATGTCAAAACCATCCATTCTTCTTAATGAAGCTTGTCAAGCGTAATTTACCTTATAATAATTGGAAGGCATTTGAAATTGGGGTTCATTTGGCTAAAGTTGTGGTGGGTAGGGCTGGTTCAAGTAATTAGTGGGCCCAGGAAATCTGGACCACGTCACGGCAGTGGAGCAGGGAGAGGTAAGTATTTCAACTTTGCAAGTGCTGTGAACCTGAGCAAGCAGGGGGGGCCCACTCGTTGGCATTGGCACTGGCACAGGGCCCCTCAAAGTACAGAAGTGTTTGCACGGCGGGGGCGCCTCCCACCGGCAGCAACACTTTTGCGTACTATGAGAGGCCCTGTGCCAGTGACGTCGCCAACTAGTATTCCTCCCCCCACCTGATGAAGGAACCTGCACTTTCATCTGCACCTTCCTGTTTGTCCCCGTGTAAGGTGGTATGGTATGCGGGAAGGGGGACCTGACTTTCAGCAGGGTCACAATCTTGCACTGTAGCGTGCACGGGAAATGTTGCGTTATGGGTCAATGTACCAGCAGACTCATCTATCACTGGCTGGGCAATGGGCAGGATGAGGAGGAAACACAGATATAGGCCCAAAGAATAAAGTGGGCTAAATGCAGTTCAAAATTGGTAACACAGGACTAATCAGGGGGCATTGCAGTGGAGGACAACTGGAATGAGAGGCTGACACAGAGAGTAGGCCCAAATCAGTAAGTAGTCGAAATGCAGTTCAAAATTGGCAACAGTAGTAAACAGGCGGCACAGCTTTGTTCAGTGGAGGAGAACAGCAAGGAGTGGTACCGATAGTAGGCCCCAACCCAACTAGTAGGCCAAATGCAGTCTAACATTAACAACTACTTAACGAGCGCCTGAAAACGGAATTTCAGGACAGGAAACCAGGAGAACAGCAAGGAGCGGCAGACACCGATAGTAGGCCCCAAACCAACTAGTACGCCAAATGCAGTTGTTCCGTTTAACCACAATTTAATGAGAGCCTGAAGATAGAAGTTCAGGAAAGGCAACCTGGAGAACACCTTGGAGTGGAACACACCATCTCTCTACACCCCATACCCAATTTGTAGGTCTAATGCAGCGTAGTTTCCAACAACTACTAAACGAGAGCATGATGATCGAAGCATTGGCGAGGAAACCTGGGGAACACCTTGGAGTGGAACACACCATCTCTCTACACCCCATACCCAATTTGTAGGCCTAATGCAGCGTAGTTTCCAACAACTACTAAACGAGAGCATGATGATCGAAGCATTGGCGAGGAAACCTGGGGAACACCTTGGAGTGGAACACACCATCTCTCTACAGTGGAACACACCATCTCTCTACACCCCATACCCAATTTGTAGGCCTAATGCAGCGTAGTTTCCAACAACTACTAAACGAGAGCCGGAAGATCGAAGCTCAGGAAAGGCAACCTGGAGAACACCTTGGAGTGGAACACACCATCTCTCTACACCCCATACCCAATTTGTAGGCCCAATGCAGCGTAGTTTCCAACAACTACTAAACGAGAGCATGATGATCGAAGTATTGGCGAGGAAACCTGGGGAACACCTTGGAGTGGAACACACCATCTCTCTACACCCCATACCCAATTTGTAGGCCTAATGCAGCGTAGTTTCCAACAACTACTAAACGAGAGCATGATGATCGAAGCATTGGCGAGGAAACCTGGGGAACATCTTGGAGTGGAACACACCATCTCTCTACAGTGGAACACACCATCTCTCTACACCCCATACTCAATTTGTAGGCCTAATGCAGCGTAGTTTCCAACAACTACTAAACGAGAGCCGGAAGATCGAAGCTCAGGAAAGGCAACCTGGGGAACACCTTGGAGTGGAACACACCATCTCTCTACACCCCATACCCAATTTGTAGGCCCAATGCAGCGTAGTTTCCAACAACTACTAAACGACAGCATGATGATCGAAGCATTGGCGAGGAAACCTGGGGAACACCTTGGAGTGGAACACACCATCTCTCTACACCCCATACCCAATTTGTAGGCCTAATGCAGCGTAGTTTCCAACAACTACTAAACGAGAGCATGATGATCGAAGCTCAGGAAAGGCAACCTGGGGAACACCTTGGAGTGGAACACACCATCTCTCTACACCCCATACCCAATTTGTAGTCCCAATGCAGCGTAGTTGCCAACAACTACTAAACGAGAGCATGATGATCGAAGCATTGGCGAGGAAACCTGGGGAACACCTTGGAGTGGAACACACCATCTCTCTACAGTGGAACACACCATCTCTCTACACCCCATACCCAATTTGTAGGCCTAATGCAGCGTAGTTTCCAACAACTACTAAACGAGAGCCGGAAGATCGAAGCTCAGGAAAGGCAACCTAGGGAACACCTTGGAGTGGAACACACCATCTCTCTACACCCCATACCCAATTTGTAGTCCCAATGCAGCGTAGTTGCCAACAACTACTAAACGAGAGCATGATGATCGAAGCATTGGTGAGGAAACCTGGGGAACACCTTGGAGTGGAACACACCATCTCTCTACACCCCATACCCAATTTGTAGGCCTAATGCAGCGTAGTTTCCAACAACTACTAAACGAGAGCATGATGATCGAAGCATTGGCGAGGAAACCTGGGGAACACCTTGGAGTGGAACACACCATCTCTCTACAGTGGAACACACCATCTCTTTACACCCCATACCCAATTTGTAGGCTTAATGCAGCGTAGTTTCCAACAACTACTAAACGAGAGCCGGAAGATCGAAGCTCAGGAAAGGCAACCTGGAGGACACCTTGGAGTGGAACACACCATCTCTCTACACCCCATACCCAATTTGTAGGCCTAATGCAGCGTAGTTTCCAACAACTACTAAACGAGAGCCGGAAGATCGAAGCTCAGGAAAGGCAACCTGGAGAACACCTTGGAGTGGAACACACCATCTCTCTACACCCCATACCCAATTTGTAGGCCTAATGCAGCGTAGTTTCCAACAACTACTAAACGAGAGCCGGAAGATCGAAGCTCAGGAAAGGCAACCTGGAGAACACCTTGGAGTGGAACACACCATCTCTCTACACCCCATACCCAATTTGTAGGCCTAATGCAGCGTAGTTTCCAACAACTACTAAACGAGAGCCGGAAGATCGAAGCTCAGGAAAGGCAACCTGGGGAACACCTTGGAGTGTAACAAACCCTCTCTCTACACCACGGAAGGGCTGATTCTTAGGAAGGAAGGCTGTCGGAAAGAAGCAGGGCGCGTCCGAGGGTGATTATATTCTTATTAGGTATATACTCACCCTCGGACGCGCCCTGCTTCTTTATTTGTAATGAATGTTTATTTGCAATGTGGTTTTGACTTACTCTATTTTTTTGGTAAATAATGATTTTATTATTTTCATTGTTTTGCATCTTCTTGGCAATAATATAAAGAAGACGCGACAGGACAACACTCGGTGGATGCCATATCTGTGTTTAAAATTGAAAAAACCTTTCAGTTAACTACTTGCAGGAGAAAGTTATTGTAGCTGGTGGCCATTTTTAGTACTGTACCAGATTTTTGTTGTATGTGTTTGTTTTTAATGTTAAAATGTCTGCATTTGATATCTCTCCAGTATTTTCTTTTTTATAAGCAAAATACTTATTTTTATATTTTCTGATGTTGGTTCCAGGGGTACACGGGCAGCAGTGGTGTGGTCAGTGGAGGACTAGTGGAAGGAGTGACCGCAGACAGGCATCGAAGGCCTAAAATAATAACACATGGCTGTAGGCAATTTTAAATTGGTTCCAGGGGTACACGGGCAGCAGTGGTGTGGTCAGTGGAGGCCTAGTGGAAGGAGTGACCACAGACAGGCATCGAAGGCCTAAAATAATAACACATGGCTGTAGGCAATTTTAAATTGGTTCCAGGGGTACACGGGCAGCAGTGGTGTGGTCAGTGGAGGCCTAGTGGAAGGAGTGACTGCAGACAGGCATCGAAGGCCTAAAATAATAAAACATGGCTGTAGGCAATTTTAAATTGGTTCCAGGGGTACACGGGCAGCAGTGGTGTGGTCAGTGGAGGCCTAGTGGAAGGAGTGACCGCAGACAGGCATCGAAGGCCTAAAATAATAACACATGGCTGTAGGCAATTTTAAATTGGTTCCAGGGGTACACGGGCAGCAGTGGTGTGGTCAGTGGAGGCCTAGTGGAAGGAGTGACCGCAGACAGGCATCGAAGGCCTAAAATAATAACACATGGCTGTAGGCAATTTTAAATTGGTTCCAGGGGTACACGGGCAGCAGTGGTGTGGTCAGTGGAGGCCTAGTGGAAGGAGTGACCGCAGACAGGCATCGAAGGCCTAAAATAATAACACATGGCTGTAGGCAATTTTAAATTGGTTCCAGGGGTACACGGGCAGCAGTGGTGTGGTCAGTGGAGGCCTAGTGGAAGGAGTGACCGCAGACAGGCATCGAAGGCCTAAAATAATAACACATGGCTGTAGGCAATTTTAAATTGGTTCCAGGGGTACACGGGCAGCAGTGGTGTGGTCAGTGGAGGCCTAGTGGAAGGAGTGACCGCAGACAGGCATCGAAGGCCTAAAATAATAACACATGGCTGTAGGCAATTTTAAATTGGTTCCAGGGGTACACGGGCAGCAGTGGTGTGGTCAGTGGAGGCCTAGTGGAAGGAGTGACCGCAGACAGGCATCGAAGGCCTAAAATAATAACACATGGCTGTAGGCAATTTTAAATTGGTTCCAGGGGTACACGGGCAGCAGTGGTGTGGTCAGTGGAGGCCTAGTGGAAGGAGTGACCGCAGACAGGCATCGAAGGCCTAAAATAATAACACATGGCTGTAGGCAATTTTAAATTGGTTCCAGGGGTACACGGGCAGCAGTGGTGTGGTCAGTGGAGGCCTAGTGGAAGGAGTGACCGCAGACAGGCATCGAAGGCCTAAAATAATAACACATGGCTGTAGGCAATTTTAAATTGGTTCCAGGGGTACACGGGCAGCAGTGGTGTGGTCAGTGGAGGCCTAGTGGAAGGAGTGACCACAGACAGGCATCGAAGGCCTAAAATAATAACACATGGCTGTAGGCAATTTTAAATTGGTTCCAGGGGTACACGGGCAGCAGTGGTGTGGTCAGTGGAGGCCTAGTGGAAGGAGTGACGGCAGACAGGCATCGAAGGCCTAAAATAATAACACATGGCTGTAGGCAATTTTAAATTGGTTCCAGGGGTACACGGGCAGCAGTGGTGTGGTCAGTGGAGGCCTAGTGGAAGGAGTGACCGCAGACAGGCATCGAAGGCCTAAAATAATAACACATGGCTGTAGGCAATTTTAAATTGGTTCCAGGGGTACACGGGCAGCAGTGGTGTGGTCAGTGGAGGCCTAGTGGAAGGAGTGACCACAGACAGGCATCGAAGGCCTAACATAACAAAAATGTCAATACAATGGTATTGTCAGTGGCAGGCATTGAAGGATGTCAGCGCATAGACTAAACATTGGTGGAGCTGTGAGATAATTTTGCAAGTGGTAGAGCACTGTTTGAGCTGGGGGGGGGGGAACTGTCTTGTGGCCGGCGGTACAGGCCCAGGGTCCCTCATATTACAACGGTGTGTCTGACGTTGGGTGCGCACCACCACCGCCAGAGACACTTTATTGTACTAGGAGGGACCCAGTGGCAGTGCCGTCGACCAAAAGCGGGCTCACCCACCTCTTCAGACAAACTGCACTCTCACGGGTGCTGTCGCCAAGTGTCGATACCACGGCCCCGTGTGGGGAGTTTGGCCATTTAGTGAGGTGTAAACATGTATGCTGGACAATCAGGTGCAGAAAATTACGAGATTGGAAAAGGCATTCAGAATAGTCCACAGGCAAGACCTTTTCATAGGAAAGCTAGGTGTCAGCCGGGCAAGGTGGGGCAAAAGATTTCGAAATCCAGTTGTGGTTCATTTTAATGAAGGTTAGATCATCTACATTTTGGGTAGCCAGACGAGTCCTTTTTTCTGTTAGTATTGAACCTGCAGCACTGAATACTCTTTCTGATAGGACACTAGCTGCCGGGCAAGCAAGCTCCTGCAATGCATATTCTGCCAATTCTGGCCAGGTGTCTAATTTTGATGCCCAGTAATCAAATGGGAATGACGGTTGAGGGAGAACATCGATAAGGGATGAAAAATAGTTTGTAACCATACTGGACAAATGTTGTCTCCTGTCACTTTGAATTGATGCTGCAGTACCTGTCCTGTCTGCGGTCATAGCAAAATCACTCCACAACCTGGTCAGAAAACCCCTCTGGCCAACGCCACTTCTGATTTCTGCCCCTCTAACTCCTCTGGTCTGCTGGCCCCTGCAGCTCGTGTGAGAACGATCACGGGCGCTGTGTGCAGGGAATGCCAGAAGCAAACGGTCAACAAGAGTTGATTGTTTGGTTGCTAATATTAGTTCCAAGTTCTCATGTGGCATTATATTTTGCAATTTGCCTTTATAGCGAGGATCAAGGAGGCAGGCCAACCAGTAATCGTTATCATTCATCATTTTAGTTATGCGTGTGTCCCTTTTGAGGATACGTAAGGCATAATCCGCCATGTGGGCCAAAGTTCCAGTTCTCAAATCTGCGGTTGTGCTTGGTTGAGGGGCAGTTTCAGGCAAATCCACGTCACTTGTGTCCCTCAAAAAACCAGAACCCGGCCTTGCCGCGCCACCAATTTCCAGTGGCCCCGGAAAAGCTTCCTCATTAAAAATATAATCATCCCCATCATCCTCCTCGTCCTCCTCCTCCTCTTCGCCCGCTACCTCGTCCTGTACACTGCCCTGGCCAGACAATGGCTGACTGTCATCAAGGCTTTCCTCTTCCTCAGCTGCAGACGCCTGATCCTTTATGTGCGTCAAACTTTGCATCAGCAGACGCATTAGGGGGATGCTCATGCTTATTATGGCGTTGTCTGCACTAACCAGCCGTGTGCATTCCTCAAAACACTGAAGGACTTGACACATGTCTTGAATCTTCGACCACTGCACACCTGACAACTCCATGTCTGCCATCCTACTGCCTGCCCGTGTATGTGTATCCTCCCACAAAAACATAACAGCCCGCCTCTGTTCACACAGTCTGTGAAGCATGTGCAGTGTTGAGTTCCACCTTGTTGCAACGTCTATGATTAGGCGATGCTGGGGAAGGTTCAAAGAACGCTGATAGGTCTGCATACGGCTGGAGTGTACGGGCGAACGGCGGATATGTGAGCAAAGTCCACGCACTTTGAGGAGCAGGTCGGATAACCCCGGATAACTTTTCAGGAAGCACTGCACCACCAGGTTTAAGGTGTGAGCCAGGCAAGGAATGTGTTTCAGTTGGGAAAGGGAGATGGCAGCCATGAAATTCCTTCCGTTATCACTCACTACCTTGCCTGCCTCAAGATCTACAGTGCCCAGCCACGACTGCGTTTCTTTCTGCAAGAACTCGGACAGAACTTCCGCGGTGTGTCTGTTGTCGCCCAAACACTTCATAGCCAATACAGCCTGCTGACGTTTGCCAGTAGCTGCCCCATAATTGGAGACCTGGTGTGCAACAGTGGCAGCTGCGGATGGAGTGGTTGTGCGACTGCGGTCTGTGGACGAGCTCTCGCTTCTGCAGGAGGACGAAGAGGAGGAGGAGGGGGTGCGAACGACTACAGCCAATTGTTTCCTAGACCGTGGGCTAGGCAGAACTGTCCCAAACTTGCTGTCCCCTGTGGACCCTGCATCCACCACATTTACCCAGTGTGCCGTGATGGACACGTAACGTCCCTGGCCATGCCTACTGGTCCATGCATCTGTTGTCAGGTGCACCTTTGTGCTCACAGATTGCCTGAGTGAATGGACGATGCGCTCTTTAACATGCTGGTGGAGGGCTGGGATGGCTTTTCTGGAAAAAAAGTGTCGACTGGGTAGCTCGTAGCGTGGTACAGCGTAGTCCATCAGGGCTTTGAAAGCTTCGCTTTCAACTAACCGGTAGGGCATCATCTCTAACGAGATTAGTCTAGCTATGTGTGCGTTCAAACCCTGTGTACGCGGATGCGAGGCTAAGTACTTCCTTTTTCTAACCATAGTCTCATGTAGGGTGAGCTGGACTGGAGAGCTGGAGATCGTGGAACTAGCGGGGGTGCCGGTGGACATGGCAGACTGAGAGACGGTGGGAGATGGTATTGTTGCCGCCGGTGCCCTAGATGCAGTGTTTCCTACTACGAAACTGGTGATTCCCTGACCCTGACTGCTTTGGCCTGGCAAAGAAACCTGCACAGATACTGCAGGTGGTGCGGAAAATGGTGGCCCTACACTGCCGGAAGGGATGTTGCGTTGCTGACTAGCTTCATTGGCCGAGGGTGCTACAACCTTAAGGGACGTTTGGTAGTTAGTCCAGGCTTGCAAATGCATGGTGGTTAAATGTCTATGCATGCAACTTGTATTGAGACTTTTCAGATTCTGTCCTCTGCTTAAGGTAGTTGAACATTTTTATGACTTTGCGCTGATCAATTGGATGTTGTTTAAAAAAATGCCAGACTGCACTCTTTCTAGCATCGGATACCTTTTCAGGCATTGCAGACTGAGCTTTAACCGGATGGCCACGCTGTCCTCCAACAGGTTTTGGCTTTGCCACGCGTTTTGGGCAAGATACGGGCCCGGCAGATGGAACCTGTTGCGATGTTGATGCCTGCTGCGGCCCCTCCTCCTCCGCTTCAGAACTGCTGCCGCCTGCACCATGTTCCCCCAATGGCTGCCAATCGGGGTCAAGAACTGGGTCATCTATTACCTCTTCTTGTAGCTCGTGTGCAACTTCGTCTGTGTCACCGTGTCGGTCGGTGGTATAGCGTTCGTGATGGGGCAACATAGTCTCATCAGGGTCTGATTCTTGATCAGCACCCTGCGAGGGCAATGTTGTGGTCTGAGTCAAAGGACCAGCATAGTAGTCTGGCTGTGGCTGTGCATCAGTGCACTCCATGTCAGATTCAACTTGTAATGGGCATGGACTGTTAACTGCTTCACTTTCTAAGCCAGGGACGGTATGTGTAAAGAGCTCCATGGAGTAACCCGTTGTGTCGCCTGCTGCATTCTTCTCTGTTGTTGTTTTTGCTGAAGAGGACAAGGAAGCGACTTGTCCCTGACCGTGAACATCCACTAACGACGCGCTGCTTTGACATTTACCAGTTTCACGAGAGGAGGCAAAAGAGCTAGAGGCTGAGTCAGCAAGATAAGCCAAAACTTGCTCTTGCTGCTCCGGCTTTAAAATCGGTTTTCCTACTCCCAGAAAAAGGAGCGTTCGAGGCCTTGTGTAGCCTGACGACGAACCTGGCTCCACAGCTCCAGACTTAGGTGCAATATTTTTTTTCCCACGACCAGCTGATGCTCCACCACTACCACTACCCTCATTACCAGCTGACAATGAACGCCCCCGGCCACGACCTCTTCCACCATACTTCCTCATTGTTTTAAAAACGTAAGCAAACTAACGGTATTTGTTGCTGTCACACAAATTACACGGTGAGCTATAACTTCAGTATGATTTAGCTACCCCTTTACAGGTGAGTGAGACCACAACGAAAATCAGGCACAATGTTACACACTCTGTTGTTGGTGGCAACAAATGAGAGAGATGCCACACACGCAGGACTGTCACTGAAGCACAAATGTAAATATTAATCTCCCACTGATTTGATTTTTTTTTTTTTTAAGGGAGACTTTAGGAAAAAAAAATAATAGAATAAAATGATTTTTTCAGAAAGAATTTAGAAACCAAATAAAATAAAATGATTTTTTCAGGGAGAATTTAGAAAACAAATAAAACAAAAAAAGGCTTTCTATGGCCCACTGAGTGAGAGATGACGCACACAGGAGTCAGGAGTGGCACACAAGCCCAGAGGCCAATATTTATCTCCCACTGATTGATGTAGTGATTTTTTCAGGTAGATTTTGGAACCCAAATCAAGCTAAAAAAAATAATAGTCTTTCTATGGCCCACAATTGGAGAGAGAGAGAGAGATGGCACACCCAGGAGTCAAGACTGGCACACAAGCAGAAAGGGCAATATTAATCTCCCACTGATTTGTTTTTTTTTTTTTTTTTCAGGGAGACTTTAGGAAAAAAAAAATAGAATAAAATGATTTTTTCAGGAAGAATTTAGAAACCAAATAAAATAAAATGATTTTTTCAGGGAGAATTTAGAAAAAAAATAAAACAAAAAAAGGCTTTCTATGGCCCACTGAGTGAGAGATGACGCACACAGGAGTCAGGAGTGGCACACAAGCCCAGAGGCCAATATTTATCTCCCACTGATTGATGTAGTGATTTTTTCAGGTAGATTTTGGAACCCAAATCAAGCTAAAAAAATAATAGGCTTTCTATGGCCCACAATTGGAGAGAGAGAGAGAGATGGCACACCCAGGAGTCAAGACTGGCACACAAGCAGAAAGGGCAATATTAATGTCCCACTGATTTGTTTTTTTTTGTTTTTTTTTGTTTTTTTTTCAGGGAGACTTTAGGAAAAAAAATAATAGAATAAAATGATTTTTTCAGGAAGAATTTAGAAACCAAATAAAATAAAATGATTTTTTCAGGGAGAATTTAGAAAACAAATACAACAAAAAAAGGCTTTCTATGGCCCACTGAGTGAGAGATGACGCACACAGGAGTCAGGAGTGGCACACAAGCCCAGAGGCCAATATTTATCTCCCACTGATTGATGTAGTGATTTTTTCAGGTAGATTTTGGAACCCAAATCAAGCTAAAAAAATAATAGGCTTTCTATGGCCCACAATTGGAGAGAGAGAGAGAGATGGCACACCCAGGAGTCAAGACTGGCACACAAGCAGAAAGGGCAATATTAATCTCCCACTGATTTGTTTTTTGTTTTTGTTTTTTCAGGGAGACTTTAGGAAAAAAAATAATAGAATAAAATGATTTTTTCAGGAAGAATTTAGAAACCAAATAAAATAAAATGATTTTTTCAGGGAGAATTTAGAAAACAAATAAAACAAAAAAAGGCTTTCTTTGGCCCACTGAGTGATAGATGACGCACACAGGAGTCAGGAGTGGCACACAAGCCCAGAGGCCAATATTTATCTCCCACTGATTGATGTAGTGATTTTTTCAGGTAGATTTTGGAACCCAAATCAAGCTAAAAAAAAATAGGCTTTCTATGGCCCACAATTGGAGAGAGAGAGAGAGAGATGGCACACCCAGGAGTCAAGACTGGCACACAAGCAGAAAGGGCAATATTAATCTCCCACTGATTTGGTTTTTTTTTTTTTTTCAGGGAGACTTTAGGAAAAAAAAATAATAGAATAAAATGATTTCTTCAGGAAGAATTTAGAAACCAAATAAAATAAAATTATTTTTTCAGGGAGAATTTAGAAAACAAATAAAACAAAAAAAGGCTTTCTATGGCCCACTGAGTGAGAGATGACGCACACAGGAGTCAGGAGTGGCACACAAGCCCAGAGGCCAATATTTATCTCCCACTGATTGATGTAGTGATTTTTTCAGGTAGATTTTGGAACCCAAATCAAGCTAAAAAAAATAATAGGCTTTCTATGGCCCACAATTGGAGAGAGAGAGAGAGATGGCACACCCAGGAGTCAAGACTGGCACACAAGCAGAAAGGGCAATATTAATCTCCCACTGATTTGTTTTTTTTTGTTTTTTTTCAGGGAGACTTTAGGAAAAAAAAAAATAGAATAAAGTTATTTTTTCAGGAAGAATTTAGAAAACAAATAAAATAAAATGATTTTTTCAGGGAGAATTTAGAAAACAAATAAAACAAAAAAAGGCTTTCTTTGGCCCACTGAGTGAGAGATGACGCACACAGGAGTCAGGAGTGGCCCACAAGCCCAGAGGCCAATATTTATCTCCCACTGATTGATGTAGTGATTTTTTCAGGTAGATTTTGGAACCCAAATCAAGCTAAAAAAATAATAGGCTTTCTATGGCCCACAATTGGAGAGAGAGAGAGAGATGGCACACCCAGGAGTCAAGACTGGCACACAAGCAGAAAGGGCAATATTAATCTCCCACTGATTTGTTTTTGTTTTGTTTTTTTCAGGGAGACTTTAGGAAAAAAAAATAGAATAAAATGATTTTTTCAGGAAGAATTTAGAAACCAAATAAAATAAAATGATTTTTTCAGGGAGAATTTAGAAAACAAATAAAACAAAAAAAGGCTTTCTATGGCCCACTGAGTGAGAGATGACGCACACAGGAGTCAGGAGTGGCACACAAGCCCAGAGGCCAATATTTATCTCCCACTGATTGATGTAGTGATTTTTTCAGGTAGATTTTGGAACCCAAATCAAGCTAAAAAAATAATAGGCTTTCTATGGCCCACAATTGGAGAGAGAGAGAGAGATGGCACACCCAGGAGTCAAGACTGGCACACAAGCAGAAAGGGCAATATTAATCTCCCACTGATTTGTTTTTTTTTTTTTTTTTTCAGGGAGACTTTAGGAAAAAAAAAAATAGAATAAAATGATTTTTTCAGGAAGAATTTAGAAACCAAATAAAATAAAATGTTTTTTTCAGGGAGAATTTAGAAAACAAATAAAACAAAAAAAGGCTTTCTTTGGCCCACTGAGTGAGAGATGACGCACACAGGAGTCAGGAGTGGCACACAAGCCCAGAGGCCAATATTTATCTCCCACTGATTGATGTAGTGATTTTTTCAGGTAGATTTTGGAACCCAAATCAAGCTAAAAAAATAATAGGCTTTCTATGGCCCACAATTGGAGAGAGAGAGAGAGATGGCACACCCAGGAGTCAAGACTGGCACACAAGCAGAAAGGGCAATATTAACCTCCCACTGATTTTTTTTTTTTTTTTTTTTTTTCAGGGAGACTTTAGGAAAAAAAAATAATAGAATAAAATGATTTTTTCAGGAAGAATTTAGAAACCAAATAAAATAAAATGATTTTTTCAGGGAGAATTTAGAAAACAAATAAAACAAAAAAAGGCTTTCTATGGCCCACTGAGTGAGAGATGACGCACACAGGAGTCAGGAGTGGCACACAAGCCCAGAGGCCAATATTTATCTCCCACTTTTTTTTATTTGTTCCAGGGAAAATTTATAAACTCAATTAAAAAAATAATAAATAGGCTTTCTATGGCCCACTATCTGAGAGACAGAGAGAGATGGCACGCTTAGGACTGGCACACAAGCCCAAAGGCCAATATTAATCTCCCTTTTTTTTTTAAGGGAGAATTTATAAAACCAAAAAAAAATAAATAAATAGGCTTTCTATGGCCCACTATTTGTGAGAGAGATGGCACGCTCAGGACTGGCACACAAGCCCAGAGGCCAATATTAATCTCCCACTTTTTTTTTTTTTTCCAGGGAAAATTTATAAACCCAATAAAAAAATAAAAAAATAAATAGGCTTTCTATGGCCTACTATCTGAGAGAGAGAGATGGCACGCTTAGGACTGGCACACAAGCCCAAAGGCCAATATTAATCTCCCACTGATTGATTTATTGATTTTTTCAGGTAGAATTTAGAACCCAAATAAAGCAAAAAAAAAAAAAAAAGGGCTTTCTATGGCCCACTGAGTGAGTGATGATGCACACAGGAGTCAGGAGTGGCACACAAGCCCTGAGGCCAATATTTTTCTCCCACTGATTGATGTAGTGATTTTTTCAGGTAGATTTTGGAACCCAAATCAAGCTAAAAAAAATAATAGTCTTTCTATGGCCCACAATTGGAGAGAGAGAGAGAGATGGCACACCCAGGAGTCAAGACTGGCACACAAGCAGAAAGGGCAATATTAATCTCCCACTGATTTGTTTTTTTTTTTTTTTTTCAGGGAGACTTTAGGAAAAAAAAAATAGAATAAAATGATTTTTTCAGGAAGAATTTAGAAACCAAATAAAATAAAATGATTTTTTCAGGGAGAATTTAGAAAAAAAATAAAACAAAAAAAGGCTTTCTATGGCCCACTGAGTGAGAGATGACGCACACAGGAGTCAGGAGTGGCACACAAGCCCAGAGGCCAATATTTATCTCCCACTGATTGATGTAGTGATTTTTTCAGGTAGATTTTGGAACCCAAATCAAGCTAAAAAAATAATAGGCTTTCTATGGCCCACAATTGGAGAGAGAGAGAGAGATGGCACACCCAGGAGTCAAGACTGGCACACAAGCAGAAAGGGCAATATTAATGTCCCACTGATTTGTTTTTTTTTGTTTTTTTTTCAGGGAGACTTTAGGAAAAAAAATAATAGAATAAAATGATTTTTTCAGGAAGAATTTAGAAACCAAATAAAATAAAATGATTTTTTCAGGGAGAATTTAGAAAACAAATACAACAAAAAAAGGCTTTCTATGGCCCACTGAGTGAGAGATGACGCACACAGGAGTCAGGAGTGGCACACAAGCCCAGAGGCCAATATTTATCTCCCACTGATTGATGTAGTGATTTTTTCAGGTAGATTTTGGAACCCAAATCAAGCTAAAAAAATAATAGGCTTTCTATGGCCCACAATTGGAGAGAGAGAGAGAGATGGCACACCCAGGAGTCAAGACTGGCACACAAGCAGAAAGGGCAATATTAATCTCCCACTGATTTGTTTTTTGTTTTTGTTTTTTCAGGGAGACTTTAGGAAAAAAAATAATAGAATAAAATGATTTTTTCAGGAAGAATTTAGAAACCAAATAAAATAAAATGATTTTTTCAGGGAGAATTTAGAAAACAAATAAAACAAAAAAAGGCTTTCTATGGCCCACTGAGTGAGAGATGACGCACACAGGAGTCAGGAGTGGCACACAAGCCCAGAGGCCAATATTTATCTCCCACTGATTGATGTAGTGATTTTTTCAGGTAGATTTTGGAACCCAAATCAAGCTAAAAAAAATAATAGGCTTTCTATGGCCCACAATTGGAGAGAGAGAGAGAGATGGCACACCCAGGAGTCAAGACTGGCACACAAGCAGAAAGGGCAATATTAATCTCCCACTGATTTGTTTTTGTTTGTTTTTTTTCAGGGAGACTTTAGGAAAAAAAAAATAGAATAAAATTATTTTTTCAGGAAGAATTTAGAAACCAAATAAAATAAAATGATTTTTTCAGGGAGAATTTAGAAAACAAATAAAACAAAAAAAGGCTTTCTTTGGCCCACTGAGTGATAGATGACGCACACAGGAGTCAGGAGTGGCACACAAGCCCAGAGGCCAATATTTATCTCCCACTGATTGATGTAGTGATTTTTTCAGGTAGATTTTGGAACCCAAATCAAGCTAAAAAAAAATAGGCTTTCTATGGCCCACAATTGGAGAGAGAGAGAGAGAGATGGCACACCCAGGAGTCAAGACTGGCACACAAGCAGAAAGGGCAATATTAATCTCCCACTGATTTGTTTTTTTTTTTTTTTTCAGGGAGACTTTAGGAAAAAAAAATAATAGAATAAAATGATTTTTTCAGGAAGAATTTAGAAACCAAATAAAATAAAATGATTTTTTCAGGGAGAATTTAGAAAACAAATAAAACAAAAAAAGGCTTTCTATGGCCCACTGAGTGAGAGATGACGCACACAGGAGTCAGGAGTGGCACACAAGCCCAGAGGCCAATATTTATCTCCCACTGATTGATGTAGTGATTTTTTCAGGTAGATTTTGGAACCCAAATCAAGCTAAAAAAAATAATAGGCTTTCTATGGCCCACAATTGGAGAGAGAGAGAGAGATGGCACACCCAGGAGTCAAGACTGGCACACAAGCAGAAAGGGCAATATTAATCTCCCACTGATTTGTTTTTTTTTGTTTTTTTTCAGGGAGACTTTAGGAAAAAAAAAATAGAATAAAGTTATTTTTTCAGGAAGAATTTAGAAACCAAATAAAATAAAATGATTTTTTCAGGGAGAATTTAGAAAACAAATAAAACAAAAAAAGGCTTTCTTTGGCCCACTGAGTGAGAGATGACGCACACAGGAGTCAGGAGTGGCCCACAAGCCCAGAGGCCAATATTTATCTCCCACTGATTGATGTAGTGATTTTTTCAGGTAGATTTTGGAACCCAAATCAAGCTAAAAAAATAATAGGCTTTCTATGGCCCACAATTGGAGAGAGAGAGAGAGATGGCACACCCAGGAGTCAAGACTGGCACACAAGCAGAAAGGGCAATATTAATCTCCCACTGATTTGTTTTTGTTTTGTTTTTTTCAGGGAGACTTTAGGAAAAAAAAATAGAATAAAATGATTTTTTCAGGAAGAATTTAGAAACCAAATAAAATAAAATGATTTTTTCAGGGAGAATTTAGAAAACAAATAAAACAAAAAAAGGCTTTCTATGGCCCACTGAGTGAGAGATGACGCACACAGGAGTCAGGAGTGGCACACAAGCCCAGAGGCCAATATTTATCTCCCACTGATTGATGTAGTGATTTTTTCAGGTAGATTTTGGAACCCAAATCAAGCTAAAAAAATAATAGGCTTTCTATGGCCCACAATTGGAGAGAGAGAGAGAGAGATGGCACACCCAGGAGTCAAGACTGGCACACAAGCAGAAAGGGCAATATTAATCTCCCACTGATTTGTTTTTTTTTGTTTTTTTTCAGGGAGACTTTAGGAAAAAAAAAATAGAATAAAATGATTTTTTCAGGAAGAATTTAGAAACCAAATAAAAGAAAATGATTTTTTCAGGGAGAATTTAGAAAACAAATAAAACAAAAAAAGGCTTTCTTTGGCCCACTGAGTGAGAGATGACGCACACAGGAGTCAGGAGTGGCACACAAGCCCAGAGGCCAATATTTATCTCCCACTGATTGATGTAGTGATTTTTTCAGGTAGATTTTGGAACCCAAATCAAGCTAAAAAAATAATAGGCTTTCTATGGCCCACAATTGGAGAGAGAGAGAGAGATGGCACACCCAGGAGTCAAGACTGGCACACAAGCAGAAAGGGCAATATTAATCTCCCACTGATTTGTTTTTTTTTTTTTTTCAGGGAGACTTTAGGAAAAAAAAATAATAGAATAAAATGATTTTTTCAGGAAGAATTTAGAAACCAAATAAAATAAAATGATTTTTTCAGGGAGAATTTAGAAAACAAATAAAACAAAAAAAGGCTTTCTATGGCCCACTGAGTGAGAGATGACGCACACAGGAGTCAGGAGTGGCACACAAGCCCAGAGGCCAATATTTATCTCCCACTTTTTTTTATTTGTTCCAGGGAAAATTTATAAACTCAATTAAAAAAATAATAAATAGGCTTTCTATGGCCCACTATCTGAGAGACAGAGAGAGATGGCACGCTTAGGACTGGCACACAAGCCCAAAGGCCAATATTAATCTCCCTTTTTTTTTTAAGGGAGAATTTATAAAACCAAAAAAAAATAAATAAATAGGCTTTCTATGGCCCACTATTTGTGAGAGAGATGGCACGCTCAGGACTGGCACACAAGCCCAGAGGCCAATATTAATCTCCCACTTTTTTTTTTTTTTCCAGGGAAAATTTATAAACCCAATAAAAAAATAAAAAAATAAATAGGCTTTCTATGGCCTACTATCTGAGAGAGAGAGATGGCACGCTTAGGACTGGCACACAAGCCCAAAGGCCAATATTAATCTCCCACTGATTGATTTATTGATTTTTTCAGGTAGAATTTAGAACCCAAATAAAGCAAAAAAAAAAAAAAAAGGGCTTTCTATGGCCCACTGAGTGAGTGATGATGCACACAGGAGTCAGGAGTGGCACACAAGCCCTGAGGCCAATATTTTTCTCCCACTGATTGATGTAGTGATTTTTTCAGGTACATTTTAGAACCCAAATCAAGCAAAAAAATAAATAGGCTTTCTATGGCCCACTATTTGTGAGAGAGATGGCACGCTCAGGACTGGCACACAAGCCCAGAGGCCAATATTAATCTCCCACTTTTTTTTTTTTGGTTCCAGGGAAAATTTATAAACCCAATAAAAAAAAAAAAATAGGCTTTCTATGGCCCACTATCTGAGAGAGAGAGATGGCACGCTTAGGACTGGCACACAAGCTCAAAGGCCAATATTAATCTCCCACTGATTGATTTATTGATTTTTTCAGGTAGAATTTAGAACCCAAATAAAGCAAAAAAAAAAAAAAATGGGCTTTCTATGGCCCACTGAGTGAGTGATGATGCACACAGGAGTCAGGAGTGGCACACAAGCCCTGAGGCCAATATTTTTCTCCCACTGATTGATGTAGTGATTTTTTCAGGTAGATTTTAGAACCAAAATCAAGCAAAAAAATAAATAGGCTTTCTATGGCCAACTGAGTGAGAGATGGCACACACAGGAGTCAAGAGTGGCACACAAGCCCTGAGGCCAATATTTTTCTCCCACTGATTGATGTAGTGATTTTTTCAGGTAGATTTTATAACCCAAATCAAGCAAAAAAATAAATAGGCTTTCTATGGCCCACTGAGTGAGAGATGACACAGACAGGGATGGCACTCTAGCAGAAATGTCAATCTTAATCTCCCACAGAAAAAAAAAAAAAAACAGGGAGTGTCCTTCAATTACTATCTCCCTGCAGTAATCTCAGCCAGGTATGGCAGGCAGCAATAAGGAGTGGACTGATGCACAAATTAAATAAAAAGTGTGTACAAACAAAAAAGATAGCTGTGCAGAAAGGAAGGAACAAGAGGATTTGTGCTTTGAAAAAAGCAGTTGGTTTGCACAGCGGCGTACACACAGCAATGCAGCTATCAGGGAGCCTTCTAGGGCAGCCCAATGAGCTACAGCGCTGAGGGGAAAAAAAAAAAAAATTGTAGCTTCCACTGTCCCTGCACACCGAAGGTGGTGTTGGGCAGTGGAAATCGCTACAGCACAAGCGGTTTGGTGGTTAATGGACCCTGCCTAACGCTATCCCTGCTTCTGACGAAGCGGCAGCAACCTCTCCCTAAGCTCAGATCAGCAGCAGTAACATGGCGGTCGGCGGGAACTCCCCTTTATAGCCCCTGTGACGCCGCAGACAGCAAGCCAATCACTGCAATGCCCTTCTCTAAGATGGTGGGGACCAGGACCTATGTCATCACGCTGCCCACACTCTGCGTTTACCTTCATTGGCTGAGAAATGGCGCTTTTCGCGTCATTGAAACGCGACTTTGGCGCGAAAGTCGCGTACCGCATGGCCGACCCCGCACAGGGGTCGGATCGGGTTTCATGAAACCCGACTTTGCCAAAAGTCGGCGACTTTTGAAAATGAACGACCCGTTTCGCTCAATCCTAGAAGGGATCAAAGTGTCTCTTTGGTGTGCAGAAGGTTTCATTTTTGGGGTTCATCTTTTCCCCTTCTACTATCGAGATGGATCCTGTTAAGGTCCAAGCCATCCATGATTGGACTCAGCCGACATCTCTGAAAAGTCTGCCAGGCGCTTGAATCCTAGACAAGCTCGTTGGTCGTTGTTTTTTGCCCGTTTTGACTTTGTGATTTCGTACCTTCCGGGCTCCAAAAATGTGAAGGCGGATGCTCTGTCTAGGAGTTTTGTACCCGACTCTCCGGGTTTATCTGAGCCGGCGGGTATCCTCAAGGAAGGAGTAATTGTGTCTGCCATCTCCCCTGATTTGCGGCGGGTGCTGCAAAAATTTCAGGCTAATAAACCTGATCGTTGCCCAGCGGAGAAACTGTTTGTCCCTGATAGGTGGACGAATAGAGTTATCTCTGAACTTCATTGTTCGGTGTTGGCTGGTCATCCTGGAATCTTTGGTACCAGAGAGTTAGTGGCTAGATCCTTTTGGTGGCCCTCTCTGTCGCGGGATGTGCGTGCTTTTGTGCAGTCCTGTGGGATTTGTGCTCGGGCTAAGCCTTGCTGTTCTCGTGCCAGTGGGTTGCTTTTGCCCTTGCCGGTCCCGAAGAGGCCTTGGACACATATCTCTATGGATTTTATTTCTGACCTTCCCGTTTCTCAAAAGATGTCAGTCATTTGGGTGGTCTGTGATCGCTTTTCTAAGATGGTCCATCTGGTACCCTTGTCTAAATTGCCTTCCTCCTCTGATTTGGTGCCTTTGTTCTTCCAGCATGTGGTTCGTTTGCATGGCATTCCAGAGAATATTATATAGAAATATATTTCTGACAGAGGTTCCCAGTTTGTTTCGAGGTTTTGGCGAGCCTTTTGTGGTAGGATGGGCATTGACTTGTATTTTTCCTCGGCTTTCCATCCTCAGACTAATGGCCAGACCGAGCGAACCAATCAGACCTTGGAAACATATCTGAGGTGCTTTGTTTCTGCTGATCAGGATGACTGGGTGTCCTTTTTGCCTTTGGCTGAGTTCGCCCTTAATAATCGGGCCAGCTCGGCTACCTTGGTTTCACCGTTTTTCTGCAATTCTGGGTTCCATCCTCGTTTCTCTTCTGGACAGGTTGAGTCTTCGGACTGTCCTGGTGTGGATACTGTGGTGGACAGGTTGCAGCAGATTTGGACTCAGGTAGTGGACAATTTGACCTTGTCCCAGGAGAAGGCTCAACTTTTCGCTAATCGCAGACGCCGTGTGGGTCCCCGACTTCGTGTTGGGGATCTGGTTTGGTTATCTTCTCATCATATTCCTATGAAGGTTTCCTCTCCTAAGTTTAAACCTCGTTTTATTGGTCCGTATAGGATTTCTGAGGTTCTTAATCCTGTGTCTTTTCGTCTGACCCTTCCAGATTCTTTTTCCATACATAACGTATTCCATAGGTCATTGTTGCGGAGATACGTGGCACCTATGGTTCCATCTGTTGAGCCTCCTGCCCCGGTTTTGGTGGAGGGGGAATTGGAGTATATTGTGGAGAAGATTTTGGATTCTCGTATTTCAAGACGGAAACTCCAGTATCTGGTTAAATGGAAGGGTTATGCTCAGGAGGATAATTCCTGGGTTTTTGCCTCTGATGTCCATGCTCCCGATCTTGTTCGTGCCTTTCATGTGGCTCATCCTGGTCGGCCTGGGGGCTCTGGTGAGGGTTTGGTGACCCCTCCTCAAGGGGGGGGTACTGTTGTGAATTCTGTGGCAGAGTTCACTCCTGTGGTCACAAGTGGTACTTCGGCTGATTCTCTCTGGTATCTTCCGTTTGTGGAGGAAAGTGGTACTGCAGCTTCTAAGTTTCCTCCCTCAGGTGATCTGGTGAGTTCGTTAGCTTCTTCTCTACTTAACTCCACCTGATGCTTTGATCTATGCTTCCTGTCAATGTTTCAGTGTGGGACTTGTTTTTTCCCTGGATCATTCCTGTGGCCTGCTGCTCTGCAAAGCTAAGTTTTGCTTGTGTTATTTTGTTGCTATTTTTCTGTCCAGCTTGCTTAATTGGTTTTTCTCGCCTGCTGGAAGCTCTGAGACGCAGAGGGACCACCTCCGTACCGTTAGTCGGTGCGGAGGGTCTTTTTGTCCCCTCTGCGTGGTTTTTTATAGGTTTTTGTGCTGACCGCATAGTTATCTTCCCTATCCTCGTTCTGTTCAGCTAGTCGGGCCTCACTTTGCTAAATCTTATTCATCTCTATGTTTGTGTTTTCATCTTACTCACAGTCATTATATGTGGGGGGCTGCCTTTTCCTTTGGGGAATTTCTCTGAGGCAAGGTAGGCTTATTTTTCTATCTTCAGGATTAGCTAGTTTCTCAGGCTGTGACGAAGCGCCTAGGTTGTGGTCAGGAGTGCTCCACGGCTACCTTTAGTTGTGGTTTGATAGGCTTAGGGATTGCGGTCTGCAGAGTTCCCACGTCTCAGAGCTCGTTCTATTATTTTGGGTTATTGTCAGTTCACTGTATGTGCTCTGACCTCCATGTCCATTGTGATTCTGAATTGCCTTTCATAACACTGGACCACATAACTCTCACCTTGATCTTACTTCCTCCCACAATGGTGAGTCCCTGGAGACAAGTAGCCCCATACTTGGACACTCGAGGAGCTCATTACCTTTCCATTTATGGCTTCGTCTTGACTCTCTCCATGCATGTTTAAAGAGAGACATGAGAAGATTGTGTGCCGTGATGCCCAAATTTTTGAGCAGCCATGGTCAGAAGCTGACGATGATGAACGACAATTACAGTCTCAAGAGGTGGATGATGATGAGACACAGATGCCAACAAGTTATGTTAAGACAACAAGTCATGAGAAGAACCAGAGTGAGGAAGTGGAAGATGAGGTGGTGGATGATGAAGTCACTGACCCAACCTGGCAAGGTGGCATGAAGAGTGAGCACTGCAGTGCAGAGGGAGAGGGATCCGCAGCACCGCAACAGGCAGGAAGAGGCAGTGGGGTGGACAGAAGTAGAAGGCAGTCAACTGTTCCCCAGAGCACCCACACAAGGCCATATCCCAGGCCAGGGGTTAGATGTTTCCCAGTCTGGCACTATTTTACAGAAAGTGCATAAAACAAGAAAACAACAATTTGCAACCTGTGCTGTAGCAAGCTCAGCAGGTGCTAGACCACCACCAGCATGCTCAGCCACATGTCATCCAAGGACTCGACCAGGTGGGCCGAATGCTTGGTTCCACTATCAGTGTCTGTGGGTGACAACCCTGCCTCTTCCCTTGTGATATGTGCTTGCTATTCCCCTGTCCACAATGCATGCACAGATGCCTCCTGCCCTCCACCTGTCATTGCACATACACAACCACTATGAACAACCTCGTCCACTTCCTTGTCTGGGCACATCATTCAGCTGTCCCTACCACAGGCCTTGGAACGCAAGCGGAAATAAGCAGCCACCCACTCACAGGCCCAAACACTAAAAGGCCACATTTACAGACTGCTTGCCCTGGAAATGTTGCCATTTAGGCTTGAGGACACTGAGGCTTTCCACAACCTCATGGCGGCAGCCATCCCTTGGTCCTCGGTCCCCAGCTATCACTATTTCTCTTGGAAAGCCATCCCTGATTTACACCATCATGTGTCTCATAACATAACCCGTGCCATGGCAAATGCAGTTACTGGGAAGCTGGGCTTAACCAGTGACATGCGGACATGTGCTTTTGGCCAGGGAAGGTACATTTCCCTGATGGCACACTGGGTGAACCTGCTGGAGGCTGGGACAGAGTCGGACCCTGGTATGGCACACATGTTGCCAATGCCTAGAATTATCGTCCATATCAGATGCAAGCTGGAAGCACTATAGCACAGCCTCAGCTTAAACTCATATCTTTAGGTGACAAACTGCACATCGCTACAAAGGTAAAAAAAAAAAACCCGACAGATCTGTGACTCTCGCCGCTGAACCTACAACCAGTCATAGTCATGTGTGATAAAATCTGTAACCTGATGGTGGCTCTGAAGCTTGGCAACCTCACGCATGTACCATGCCTGAGCTACTTGTGAAGATACACCGCATGTTCACCTATTTTCCCAAGTCACCTACAGCTTCCACTGGTCTGGCAGTTCTGCAGCAGCGCTTGCAACTGCCACCTCACCGACTGGTTTGCAACCTGCCCTCACATTGTAATTCAACATTAATTATGTTGGCAAGGCTTTGTGAGCAGCATAGGACAGTAGTTAAATGTCAGCTACAACATGCCCGTCTGTAGTCCACTCAGCCTCCACACGTAACTCACGAGTGGCCATGGATGTCTGAAATCAGTGTGGTTCTCCAAAACTTCGAGGAAGTTGATGGATGCTCCACTTGTGGGACAGCTGCGAGCTGGAATTTGTTAATTTGGGAAGGAACTAATAACCATGGACCTTCCCAGCCTGTTATAATCAGCTCATAGATGTCTGCTTTACCTTGCTGGTTTAAAAAATAGGGGGTACCCCGTGTAATTTTTTTCATTAATTTATTTGTTTTAATAGAAAGCTCTATAAGCTATCTATTATCTATCATTTATATATCAACTTTGCACATCTTTAATATTAAAAATCAGTAATTTCTTTAGTACACTATATTGCGGTACATGTTTTACACGGAACCATAGATTGTATGTGTCCATGTGATCGGTGCTACAGGTAAAAAAATGGACAAGTCTTCATGTGATTCATACGGACACATGATCTGTGTGAAAACATGGACATGTAAGCAGCACCATAGATAATAATGGGTGTGTACGTGTCTCCAGTACACATGAAAACGGACGCCATACTGGAAGCATGAATGTGTGAAGGGGGCCTTGATGTGTCACAGAGTAGCAAGATAAGTTCAGCAGTTGGACTAAGAACTGTCACTGAAGGAGCAGTTTCCACACACCCCAACAGCAATAAAGTGAGAGACTAGAGAGTTGTGTGCTGCTCAAGAAACAAGTTCAAAATAACCATTTAAAGGGAATCTGTCAGCAAGTGTTTGCTATGCAACTGAGAGCAGCATAATATAGGGCAAAAGAGCTTGATTCCTATGATGTATCAAATACCGGACTGCTGTATGTAGTTTTGATAAAATCCCTATTTTATCTGCTGTAGATGTTGCAGTTGTAATATTGCTAAGCTGTGTATAACCCCACCTACATCACTGATTGGGGGAGGGGCTACACAGATTAGCATGACTGCCGTGCACATTAGACCTAGTCAGACAGTGATAATCTGCAGCTGAAAAAACAACACTGATTGTATTGAAACTAAAACAAAAAGTTAACTAAGTTACCCATCCGTGGAATCAGGCTCACTTGTCCTGTGCTATGTTTCTCTCAGTTTAAATAGCAAAAACCTGTTAACAGATTCCCTTTAAAGAGAACCTTTTACCAGTGTGAGCATGCTAAACTGGCCACATGAATCGAATACGCCCTCCTCACTGATCTCTGCAGCTACTGCATAGAGATACATATTTGACTGATCACATCTTCCATCAGCCCAAGGCTTTCTTCACACGCCCATTTTCACATGCACTGCAAACGCTGACACCCACACATCAATTTAAATCTATGTTGCTTTGCACATGTCAGGGTTTTCACACAGACCGTGTGTCTGTGTGCAAAACCCGCAGACATGTCCTTTTTTTTCCGGCAGCAAGAATGAAATGCGTGCCACACACGGATGTCATATGTGCACCGTTCGTGTGACGTCCATGCGACATGTACTGGAATAGCATGAATAATAAAAATGACAGATGTTTAGATGTTAAATGTGCAAAGATAGAGGCAGAGAGATACAGAGAGATAGTCAGCTGCTTAACCCCTTTACCCCTTTGCATGTTAATGACCAGGCCAATTTTTTCAATTCTGACCACTGTCCCTTTATGAGGTTATAACTCTGGAACGCTTCAATGGATCCCAGTGATTCTGACATTGTTTTCTCGTGACATATTGTCCTTCATGATAGTGGTAAAATTTCTTTGATATTACCTGCATTTTTTTGTGAAAAAAAACAGAAATTTGGCGAAAATTTTGAAAATTCGCAATTTTCCAAATTTGAATTTTTATGCAATTAAATCACAGAGATATGTCACACAAAATACTTAATAAGTAAAATTTCCCACATGTCTACTTTACATCAGCACAATTTTGGAACCAAAATTTTTTTTTTTTTAGGGAGTTATAAGGGTTAAAAGTTGACCAGCAATTTCTCATTTTTACAACACCATTTTTTTTAGGGATCACATCTCATTTGAAGTCATTTTGAGGGGTCTATATGATAGCAAATACCCAAGTGTGACACCATTCTAAAAACTGCACCCCTCAAGGCGCTCAAAACCACATTCAAGAGGTTTATTAACCCTTCAGGTGTTTCACAGGAATTTTTGGAATGTTTAAATAAAAATGAACATTTAACTTTTTTTCACAAAAAATTTATTCAGCTCCAATTTGTTTTATTTTACCAAGGGTAACAGGAGAAAATGGACCCCAGAAGTTGTTGTACAATTTGTCCTGAGTACACCGATACCACATATGTGGGGGTAAACCACTGTTTGGGCGCATGACAGAGCTCGGAAGCGAAGGAGCGCCATTTGACTTTTCAATGCAAAATTGACTGGAATTGAGATGGGACGCCATGTTACGTTTGGAGAGCCACTGATGTGTCTAAACATTGAAACCCCCCACAAGTGACACCATTTTGGAAAGTAGACCCCCGAGAAACTTATCTAGAGGTGTGGTGAGCACTTTGACCCACCAAGTGCTTCACAGAAGTTTATAATGCAGAACCGTAAAAATAAAAAATCATATTTTTTCACAAAAATTATCTTTTTGCCCCCAATTTTTTATTTTCCCAAGGGTAAGAGAAGAAATTGGACCCCAAGAGTTGTTGTACAATTTGTCCTGAGTACGCTGATACCCCATATGTGGGGGGGAACCACCGTTTGGGCGCATGGGAGGGCTCGGAAGGGAAGGAGCGCCATTTGGAATGCAGACTTAGATGGAATGGTCTGCAGGCGTCACATTGCACTTGCAGAGCCCCTAATGTGCCTAAACAGTAGAAACCCCCCACAAGTGACCACCCCATATTGGAAACTAGACCCCCAAGGAACTGTTGTGATGTGTTGTGAGAACTTTGAACCCCCAAATGTTTCACTACAGTTTATAACGCAGAGCCGTGAAAATAAAAAATCTCTTTTTTTTCCACAAAAATTATTTTTTAGCCCCCAGTTTTGAATTTTCCCAAGGGTAACAAGAGAAATTGGACCCCAAAAGTTGTTGTCCAATGTGTCCTAAGTACGCTGATACCCCATCTGTTGGGGTAAACCCCTGTTTGGGCACACGGGAGAGCTCGGAAGGGAAGGAGCACTGTTTTACTTTTTCAACGCAGAATTAGCTGGAATTGAGATCGGACGCCATGTCACGTTTGGAGAGTCCCTGATGTGCCCAAACAGTGGAAACCCCCCAATTATAACTGAAACCCTAATCCACACAAAAATTATTTTTTAGCCCCCAGTTTTGTATTTTTCCAAGGGTAACAGGAGAAATTGGACCCTAAAAGTTGTTGTACAATTTGTCCTGAGTACGCTGATACCTGATATGTGGGGGGGAACCACCGTTTGAGCACATGGCAGAGCTCGTAAGGGAAGGAGCATCATTTGGAATGCAGACTTAGATGGATTGATCGCCGCCCACTGTGCGGCTGCTGCTAATGCGCGGCTGGCGCCTCCCGGCCTCTACCGCCTTCTCCTTCTCCCACAGCGGTATGTAATCTATCTTATTGGTTTCATTATTTAAACACACTGTTGCACCTTTGTCTTCACTTCCCCTGACGAAGCTGCTGCGGCAGCGATACGCGTGGGGTGCGCTCCCACCATATCCTCCTCTTATTTCAGGGCCATTTTGGACTTTTTTGTACCCTGGCTCTATGGGGATTTAACCCCTGCGGTATAGCCCTGTGCTACTTGATCCTGCTGCATCTTCACGTACCAGACTCTACTCAGGACAAGTTGTATCCACAGCTTCTACCTAGCATGCCACTACACTTTGATCTTAGGATTATGTATAGCATGGACGCTTTATCTTCAGGCTACTAGCGGTGGATACCGACATATTGAGGTCAGGTCTTTTGCAGCCTGCATGGGCATGTTTTGCAGGAGAGTACATCTGATTAGGTGCATTCAGGGCAGTATATGTCTACCTATTACTGATTGTATTATGGGACTGTTATTTATTGTGGGATATGGTGGGTGTGTTGATCTTGATATCCGATTTTAAATGCTTTTAATCTGTTTTTGAGGTGTTTAATAAAGGTGTTTTGTTATATGGAATTATAAATTGTCTTTATATTTAGGGTTGTGCATACCAGTTTAGTCTACTCTTTCTCTTTTTTCTTGCCATGTTCTCACATGTAGACTAGGTATTGCACCCCTTTATGGTTACTGTGACATAATATATTGGTGCGCCCCTTTCTATCCTTACTCTTGTGCTAGTTGTTGCCTCGTGTTCCGGGGTGTTCTTTGGGAGCAGCA
Organism: Ranitomeya imitator; assembly: GCF_032444005.1. Lineage (NCBI taxonomy): Eukaryota > Metazoa > Chordata > Amphibia > Anura > Dendrobatidae > Ranitomeya > Ranitomeya imitator. The sequence continues at coordinate 322,144,710 of NC_091285.1, read as the reverse complement.
CACGCATATTTTTGCGTAACTTGTATATATTTTTCTTTTATTTGTGATTGCATACTCGTGTATAGGGTGATGGATTGGGAGGCTAGGGAGGCTGCCTGGTTAGCTAAACCATCCAATGTGTTTGATCTCTCTGGATCGGTTGCTGCAGAGTCAGAATCGGGTTTTTCTATAGTGTGTTCAGAATTGATGAGGGCACACAAGACAGGGATTAGACTCTGGTGGAACATGAGGAGTCTAGAAGAGTATCTGAAGTCAGGCTTGATACCCCGTGGTCTGAGGGTCTCTATATTCCCGGCTTGGGAACCCTCAGGATCATTTAAACAAATTTGGGAACAGGGCCTTACACGTTGTTCGATTATACTTATCAACTTATTATTGGAGCATGATAGGGACCTGTTTACGGCTACTAAGACCTCCGTCAAAGAATTGGAAACTAAATTGAATACATTTGAGGGGACACAGGTGCATACCTTTAAAACCACACTCAAAGAGACCTTGGACAAGTATGAGGTGGAGGTGATGGGCAGGAAACGTAAAAAACTTCTCAGGGACAAAACTGACTTTGAGCAAAATGCAGTGTATAGATGGACGCACAGGGGTAACCCACGCCGCATCAGAGCCTATGGCCACGGTTCTGCGACAGCAGCCACAACATCCACCACTCTACCTCGTGGTGAAGAGAGCTCCAGTGATGATTTTTTATCTTCCACCGGAAGCGAGGTAGACCACGGACCAGGCGTGGGAGGAGACGGAGGGGGAACAAGAAAACGTATAACACGCTACAGGGACCGCAATCCGACCTACCCCCACAAGTATTCAACCAGACGGAAATAAATCAAGCATCCTCCCCCCCCCTGGTATGGAACAGACCTCTGGAGCCTCCACATCCACCCTCCAGGTAATAAACCTTTCCAAACATGAACTTACTGCTGTGGAACTTGCTGTTTTGAAGAGGGGTTTAACTTTTGCTCCCACGCATATGGCTGACAAATTTACTCTGGTCAAGGACCTCTATTTGTTTTGTAGGAACCTCACATTTCAGGTTATCTACAAAAAACCAGACATCCTGCAATCAATACCCGAGGATGAGCGCCAAGCTTTTCAAGATCTACTAGCCCTACTGGAGGAAAACAAATCGGGGTGCACCAGAAGAAGATTCCCGGGCAGAAATAGATCCCTCAAAACGCCTTCCTTTTCCTTGGTACCCGCAATCAAGATATTTTTTGAGCTGGTTAAACGAGATATTCTGGCAATGCCAATACAGGTGGGTAGATCCTCTAACCTCAATCTTGCTGAAAAACGGGCCTTGCGGGATTTACAAAATAACAAGGAATTTGTGATCAAAGAGGCGGATAAGGGGGGCAACGTTGTGCTGTGGTCAGTGGAATCATACTTGGAGGAGGCCAATAGACAGCTCACTAACCCCAGGTGCTATGAAAAACTACCTTTGGATCCCACGGAAATTTTTGCGTCTAAATTTGACTCTTTACTCTGCAGGACGCTACGTTTTGGCATCATTTCGCCCCAAGAGAAAAAATACCTATGGGTGGAACATCCGGTCACGGCAACATTCTATATGTTGCCGAAGATACATAAGGACGAGAAGAAACCACCAGGAAGGCCGATCGTCTCTAGTATCGGCAGCATCTGTGAGCGGGCAAGTGAGTATTTAGACTTCTTTTTCCAACCAAAAGTCACGGCTTTGCCCTCCTTTGTAAGAGACTCTGCCCATTTCATTGAGGTCTGTGGACGGATAGAGCTGCCGGGAGAATTCTACCTGCTGACCTGTGATGTGGAGTCTTTGTACTCCAACATCAAGCATAGTGACGGCCTGAATGCGGTGACTTTTTTTCTAGACAGACTTTCACACTCAGATCGGGGGCATGATTCTTTTCTGTTGGATCTGCTCAAATTTGTTCTCCATCACAACTTTTTTCTGTTTGATAGAACATTTTATTTACAGACAGCGGGAGTGGCAATGGGGGCGAAATATGCACCGACCTATGCAAACATCTTTTTAGGTTGGTGGGAGGAGGTGTTTGTGTACCCATCCCTGACATTTCAACATCAGGTCCGGAATTGGCATCGATTTATCGATGACGTATTCTTCATTTGGTCGGGCACCAGGGAGGGTTGTATTGATTTCATCCACAGCCTCAATGTCAACCCCCACAACATCTTTTTAACCCACTCTATTTCCAACAGTTCGATCAGTTTTTTGGATTTGAGAGTCTTCGTGCAAGGGAATCGGCTGGCGACGGATCTCTTCCGGAAGCCCACCGCCACCAACGCCCTTTTGGAGTTCAACAGCTTTCACCCCTGGCACACGAAGGTGGGCGTCCCGATGGGACAATTTTTACGTATTAGACATAATTGCACCCTGGATCAAGATTTTCTGATGCGAGCTCGGGATCTGACGGACCACTTCAGACAGAGGAGCTATCCCAAATGGGTGGTTGCCACTGCTTTCCAGCGAGCAAGACAACGTGATCAGGCTTCACTCTTGATCCCTGTGGGACGTTCCCAAGAATCGCAGACGAGATTCATTACGGACTATAATGACAACTGGGGGCAGGTAAGACACATCCTTACCAGGCATTGGCCGATACTGCAAACAGATATGCAAACTATGCAAATTATCAGTAATAGGCCGCTTTTAACATCTAGACGAGCCCCGAACTTGAGGCAGCTGTTGACAAGGAGCCATTTCTCTAGGCCCACAGTCAAACTAAATAGGGGTATTGTCCCTAAGGGATCATTCCCTTGTGGGGAATGTAATGTCTGCCCCTTCATGATGCCTACCCGGGACACATTTGTACACCCCACCAACTCTAGCAGACATGCGTTAAAGGCCTACATTAATTGCAGGACTAGAAATGTCATCTACAGTTAGGGCCAGAAATATTTGGACAGTGACACAAGTTTTGTTATTTTAGCTGTTTACAAAAACATGTTCAGAAATACAATTATATATGTAATATGGGCTGAAAGTGCACACTCCCAGCTGCAATATGATAGTTTCCACATCCAAATCGGAGAAAGGGTTTAGGAATCATAGCTCTGTAATGCATAGCGTCCTCTTTTTCAAGGGACCAAAAGTAATTGGACAATGGACTCTAAGGGCTGCAATTAACTCTGACGGCGTCTCCCTCGTTAACCTGTAATCAATGAAGTAGTTAAAAGGTCAGGGGTGGATTCCAGGTGTGTGGTTTTGCATTTGGAAGCTGTTGCTGTGAGCAGACAACATGCGGTCAAAGGAACTCTCAATTGAGGTGAAGCAGAACATCCTGAGGCTGAAAAAAAAGAAAAAACCCATCAGAGAGATAGCAGACATGCTTGGAGTAGCAAAATCAACAGTTGGGTACATTCTGAGAAAAAAGGAATTGACTGGTGAGCTTGGGAACTCAAAAAGGCCTGGGCGTCCACGGATGACAACAGTGGTGGATGATCGCCGCATACTTAATTTGGTGAAGAAGAACCCGTTCACAACATCAACTGAAGTCCAGAACACTCTCAGTGAAGTAGGTGTATCTGTCTCTAAGTCAACAGTAAAGAGAAGACTCCATGACAGTAAATACAAAGGGTTCACATCTAGATGCAAACCATTCATCAATACCAAAAATAGACAGGCCAGAGTTAAATTTGCAGAAAAACACCTCAAGAAGCCAGCTCAGTTCTGGAAAAGTATTCTATGGACAGATGAGACAAAGATCAACCTGTACCAGAATGATGGGAAGAAAAAAGTTTGGAGAAGAAAGGGAACGGCACATGATCCAAGGCACACCACATCCTCTGTAAAACATGGTGGAGGCAACGTGATGGCATGGGCATGCATGGCTTTCAATGGCACTGGGTCACTTGTGTTTATTGATGACATAAGAGCAGACAAGAGTAGCCGGATGAATTCTGAAGTGTACCGGGATATACTTTCAGCCCAGATTCAGCCAAATGCTGCAAAGTTGATTGGACGGCACTTCATAGTACAGATGGACAATGACCCCAAGCATACAGCCAAAGCTACCCAGGAGTTCATGAGTGCCAAAAAGTGGAACATTCTGCAATGGCCAAGTCAATCTCCAGATCTAAACCCAATTGAGCATGCATTTCACTTGCTCAAATCCAGACTTAAGACGGAAAGACCCACAAACAAGCAAGACCTGAAGGCTGCGGCTGTAAAGGCCTGGCAAAGCATTAAGAAGGAGGAAACCCAGCGTTTGGTGATGTCCATGGGTTCCAGACTTAAGGCAGTGATTGCCTCCAAAGGATTTGCAACAAAATATTGAAAATAAAAATATTTTATTTGGGTTATGTTTATTTGTCCAATTACTTTTGACCTCCTAAAATGTGGAGTGTTTGTAAAGAAATGTGTACAATTCCTACATTTTCTATCAGATATTTTTGTTCAACCCTTCAAATTAAACGTTACAATCTGCACTTGAATTCTGTTGTAGAGGTTTCATTTCAAATCCAATGTGGTGGCATGCAGAGCCCAAATCGCGAAAATTGTGTCACTGTCCAAATATTTCTGGCCCTAACTGTATGTGTTAATTTGCCCTTGTAACATGATCTACGTAGGGCAAGCATCCCAATAACTATGCAAGAGGTTTCAAAAACATGTATCAACCATACGCCTGGCAGCCACGTATCAAGGCAAAGGTAAAATCGTGACTCCCGTGGCGGAGCATTTTTTGCTTAAACACAGGGGTTCGCCCACTAATCTGCAAGTTGTGGGGTTGCAGAGGGTGTTCTGTGGCGAAAGGGGTGGCGATATATCTAGCCATCTTTTGCGTGCGGAGTCCAGGTGGATTTTCGATCTTCAAGCGGTCACACCTATGGGCCTTAACGAGGAACTGCTCTTTACGGGGTTCCTGGGATAGATGGCAAGTGGACTCATTGGGGTATTTTTAGTTTCCTGGACGTCTGATTTGGCTCCCTTTGATTGTCTCTCATATCTAATTCTGCATTTGTTTCTATTCAGGAAGGCCGAGGATGCACCCAAAGGGGTGATGCTAATCCCTGGGAATTTTAATATGGAAATCACGGGCTCATTGTGAGGGTCAACATGGGCGCACGTCGCCTTGACACATCAGATAATGGAGCAGACCTTGGAGGGTGGATGTGTGGAATGCCATTATAGCGACCGGAAGGACATCTTATGTGGAAGAAATCTTTCTCTTACAGCCATAATGCGGATTCTATGGCAAACTCCTATTATGGATTGTGGGCTTGGATGCGCATTTGATACACTTTGGCAAGTTGGATAGGGGCTCCGTGATGAAGAGCCTTTCCTCTCGCATGGACTTGGATGGTGTCTGCTTCATCGATTATGGGACTACAAGTTCAGGACGATAGGCATTCATATAGCGGCACCTAAAGAAAGCTCCTAGATATGCTTACGGACTTAATGGACATTTGCCTGTATATATTTATATATGTGCTCCTTGCTCTATGTTGTTGTATACCGCATATGGCTGTTGCATGGGTATTTATGTGCACTTATTCTTGTGCACTTATCAACAATAATAACAATTTTTCCTCCCCCTTAGGCGTTCTGGGTGGCTCTACACGCATTGCCCTTTGGCTCTTTTGGTTCTTTTTTGGGGGGTTTCTCTGGGAGTCATTAGTATATCCATGTTTAGGACATTTCCCGGCACCCTGCTGGTCTATATATGTTTTGCCTCCCGGGTTCTCTGTACTGTGTTCTCTCCTCCCCCTCCTTCTCTCTCTCCTCTCCCCCCCCTTCCTTGAGCTGACTTAGGCCCTCTGGCTTAATCCCGCCCTCTCCATTCCCCATCTCGTACTGCTGCCCTGTTCTCTATGACGCGTCCACTTAGCTGGCTGGCACTGCGCGTGCGCAACGCGGTCCTATCGGATACCGCGATTTGCGCGTGCGCATGTGACCTATTGGACGCTCCATGATCGCCGCCCACTGTGCGGCTGCTGCTAATGCGCGGCTGGCGCCTCCCGGCCTCTACCGCCTTCTCCTTCTCCCACAGCTTCCTGTACTGTTGTGATAGACAATTCAGTAACACAATGTACATAGCGATCAGAGCACATACAGTGATCTGACAATAACCCAAAAATAAGGCTTCCTGTACTGTTGTGATAGACAATTCAGTAACACAATGTACATAGCGATCAGAGCACATACAGTGATCTGACAATAACCCAAAAATAATAGAACGAGCTCTGAGACGTGGAAACTCTGTAAACCGCAATTCCTGATCCTCTCCAAACACAACTAGAGGCAGCTGTGGATTGCGCCTAACGCTCCCTATGCAACTCGGCACAGCCTGAGAAACTAACTAGCCTGAAGATAGAAAAATAAGCCTACCTTGCCTCAGAGAAATACCCCAAAGGAAAAGGCAGCCCCCCACATATAATGACTGTGAGTAAGATGAAAAGACAAACGTAGGGATGAAATAGATTCAGCAAAGTGAGGCCCGATATTCTAGACAGAACGAGGATAGGAAAGATAACTTTGCGGTCTACACAAAACCCTAAAGAAAACCACGCAAAGGGGGCAAAAAGACCCTCCGTACCGAACTAACGGCACGGAGGTACACCCTTTGCGTCCCAGAGCTTCCAGCAAAACAAATAGACAAGCTGGACAGAAAAGATAGCAACAAATAGCAAAGAAGCACTTAGCTATGCAGAGCAGCAGGCCACAGGAATGATCCAGAGAAACACAAGTCCAACACTGGAACATTGACAGGAAGCATGGATCAAAGCATCAGGTGGAGTTAAGTAGAGAAGCAGCTAACGACCTCACCAGATCACCTGAGGGAGGAAACTCAGAAGCTGCAGTACCACTTTCCTCCACAAACGGAAGCTCCCAGAGAGAATCAGCCGAAGTACCACTTGTGACCACAGGAGTGAACTCTGCCACAGAATTCACAACACATATCCTCCTCTTATTTCAGGGCCATTTTGGGCTCTTTTGTACCCTGGCTCTATGGGGATTTAACCCCTGCGGTATAGCCCTGTGCTACTTGATCCTGCTGCATCTTCATGTACCAGACTCTACTCAGGACAGGTTGTATCCACAGCTACTACCTAGCATGCCACTACACTTTGATCTTAGGATTATGTATAGCCAGAGGCGTAGCTAGAGCTTTTGCCGCCCAGGGCTGTTCCCGAGTTTGGCGCCCCCCCCTCCCCCGGCTCAATACACACAAAGGTTACCAAAAATGGTTTTCCTGTTTTGTAGAACTTAAACTGGGCCTAATGGTGTCACCCCCACATGCCAAACCTGTGACTTAATACCACCACACCATGACCAGACCACATAGTGACCGAATAATACTACATACAAGGGACAAATACCACAACACCATTTCCAGACCACATATTACCACCACATAGTGACTGAATACTACAATACTGATCAGTAATAAAAAAAAACACAATACTATCACCATAAGTGCCAGTATTCACAGGAGATCTGTACTTAGTATGCAGTGTCTGTGTAGAGGTAATACAGAGATCACTGGTGGTATTATACACAGGAACTCTGTATATAATGTATAGATAATACAGTGATCACTGGTGACATTGTACACAGGACCGCTGTATATAGTATACAGTGTATAGTGTCAGTGTATAGGTAACACTGACTCACCAGTGACGTCTCTAGGTGAAGTCCTTCATCTTTCATCCAGCACAGACCGCCATCATTGCTTCCAGCCAGGACTCGTTTCTGCAGGACATAACACAGTTATCTCGAGCTCCGCTTGCAGAACACATTACTTAATTTTTCACAACTTCTACATTACATCACATGAAGAAAAAAAGGTGATATAGTGTCACTCTGCACAGTAACAGGACCGCCTCCCCATTTAAAACAGTATACTCAAAAAATAAAATAAATACATCACTGCAGTAATAATATCCCTTAATTAGCCCCTATGGTAACACTATTCCCCACCCTGGCCCCGTTTATCTCATTCCTGGCTCCAGCCATATGTTCTCACATCCTGCCCTCATGAGTATCCATTCTACCCCATATGATCTCCCCATCCTGCCCCACCAGCCTCCATCGTATCCGTCCAGCCCCATGATCCAATCCTGCCCCGTGTCTCCAATCATGCCCCGTATCTACATTCTGCCCATGCCTCAAGTCCTGCCCCCAGTGTGTCCAGGAATCTGCCCCAGTGTGTCCAGCATATTACCCCCATGTTGTCCAGCAATCTGCCCCAGTGTGTCCAGCATATTACCCCCAGTGTGTCCAGAAATCTGCCCCAGTATGTCCAGCACTGCCCCCAGTGTGTCCAGCAATCTGCCCCAGTGTCCAGCATTGCCCCAGTGTGTCCAGCAGTCTGCCCCAGTGTGTCCAGCATATTACCCCCAGTGTGTCCAGCATATTACCCCCAGTGTCCAGCATTGCCCCAGTGTGTCCAGCATATTACCCCCAGTGTGCCCAGCATATTACCCCCAGTGTGTCCAGCATATTACCCCAGTGTCCAGCATTGCCCCAGTGTGTCCAGAAATCTGCCCCAGGGTCTCCAGCATTGCCCCAGTATGTCCAGAAATCTGCCCCAGTGTGTCCAGAAGTCTGCCCCAGGGTCTCCAGCATTGCCTCAATGTGTCCAGAAATCTGTCCCAGGGTCTCCAGTATTGCCCCAGTGTGTCCAGCAATCTGCCCCATGGTCTCCTGTATTGCCCCAGTGTGTCCAGCATTCTGCCCCATGGTCTCCAGTATTGCCCCAGTGTGTCCAGCATTCTGCCCCATGGTCTTCAGTATTGCCCCAGTGTGTCCAGCAATCTGCCCCATGGTCTCCAGTATCGCCCCAGTGTGTCCAGCAATCTGCCCCATGGTCTCCAGTATCGCCCCGGTGTGTCCAGCATTCTGCCCCATGGTCTCCAGTATTGCCCCAGTGCGTCCAGCATTCTGCCCCATGGTCTCCAGTATTGCCCCAGTGCGTCCAGCAATCTGCCCCATGGTCTCCAGTATTGCCCCAGTGCGTCCAGCAATCTGCCCCATGGTCTCCAGTATTGCCCCAGTGCGTCCAGCAATCTGCCCCATGGTCTCCAGTATTGCCCCAGTGTGTCCAGCAATCTGCCCCATGGTCTCCAGTATTGCCCCAGTGTGTCCAGCATTCTGCCCCATGGTCTCCAGTATTGCCCCAGTGTGTCCAGCATTCTGCCCCATGGTCTCCAGTATTGCCCCGGTGTGTCCAGCATTCTGCCCCATGGTCTCCAGTATTTCCCCAGTGTGTCCAGCAATCTGCCCCATGGTCTCCTGTATTGCCCCAGTGTGTCCAGCATTCTGCCCCATGGTCTCCAGTATTGCCCCAGTGTGTCCAGCATTCTGCCCCATGGTCTCCAGTATTGCCCCAGTGCGTCCAGCAATCTGCCCCATGGTCTCCAGTATTGCCCCAGTGTGTCCAGCAATCTGCCCCATGGTCTCCAGTATTGCCCCGGTGTGTCCAGCATTCTGCCCCATGGTCTCCAGTATTGCCCCAGTGTGTCCAGCATTCTGCCCCATGGTCTCCAGTATTGCCCCCGTGTGTCCAGCATTCTGCCCCATGGTCTCCAGTATTGCCCCAGTGTGTCCAGCAATCTGCCCCATGGTCTCCAGTATTGCCCCAGTGTGTCCAGCAATCTGCCCCATGGTCTCCAGTATTGCCCCGGTGTGTCCAGCAATCTGCCCCATGGTCTCCAGTATTGCCCCGGTGTGTCCAGCAATCTGCCCCATGGTCTCCAGTATTGCCCCAGTGTGTCCAGCAATCTGCCCCATGGTCTCCAGTATTGCCCCAGTGTGTCCAGCAATCTGCCCCATGGTCTCCAGTATTGCCCCAGTGTGTCCAGCAATCTGCCCCATGGTCTCCAGTATTGCCCCAGTGTGTCCAGCAATCTGCCCCATGGTCTCCAGTATTGCCCCAGTGTGTCCAGCATTGCCCCCAGAGTCAGACAAATGACCTTACGGATAGATTCATGAAACGGGGATATAAAAAGGATGTCATTGAGAAGGCTTATGTAAGATCTAAAAACACAGATAGACAATCTTTGTTAGTAAATAGGAAGAAGAACAAGAATATGGAATTTGATGGTCATATTCGATTCGTCACTAATTATCATTCGAGATGGCGTGAAATGACAGACCTTATTTCTAAGTTTTGGCCTATCCTTTTGCAGGATCCGAGCCTGTCTAGGATACTGCCAGATAAACCAATGATTGTCGCAAAACGCAGTAAAACTTTGCGTGAATCTTTGGTTCGCAGTCATTATGTGCCTCCAGTGTCACGTTTTATCTTTGAATCCAAGGGCCCCAAATGGGGATCATGTAGTTGTGGTACATGTAAAGCATGTCAGTATATGGTGAAGACAAATGTATTTTACGATTCTGATAACTCAACAGAGTACAAAGTCCTGCATTTTATTAACTGCCGTACATCTATGGTAATCTACCAGGCCACATGCCCATGCAATCTCATGTATGTGGGTATGACTACACGTGAATTACGGGTCAGAACATTAGAACATATTAAAGATATTAAAGCTGCCGATAAAATTGAAATTGAAGATCAGGAGAAATTTAACAAACTTAAACCGCTGGCTAGACATTTTCGTCGTATTCATCCTCAACAATCCCATTTATTGAAGGTTAGGGGCATTGATCGAGTACATTTAGGTAATAGGAGAGGGGATTATAGTCGCACTTTAGCGCAAAAAGAGTGTAGGTGGATTACGCTCCTTAAGTGTATGGTTCCCAAAGGTCTCAACGAACAGTGGGGTTTTTCTAGTTTTCTGTAGGTTCTGTCTATATATATATATTTTTTATACGTATGTGTAACTTCCTTTTGTAGACTTTGTTGAGATATATCATGGTAGTTTTAGTGGTGGGTGCGTGTAGGTTTAGGGGTACAATAAGGGGCATTTATTTGTATGATCTTTACAAGGTTGGGCATTTACTTAGACATATATGTCATGGGGTAGAGATATTGTGTTCTTGTGATACATACATGGATGTTATTTTTGTATGGTTTTAGTATGTGTATGATATGTATGTTCATGGTTACAATTGACATGGTTGTATGTTGATGTATGGGATGTATGTGTATATTATATGGGGTGTATGTATATATGGTATAGTCAGTTTATTTTTATAGGATATGCATTTTATTTTGTTTATTTTTATTATATTATTTTTTTATTGTGTGTACAATATGTCTAATTGATAATTATACATATGTGATATATTATGGGTGCTCGTGTTTGTTGTGGTATGTGTGTAAGTGGTTTATATGTATATGTGTATATGAGTGTATTTGAAATATATTCACATGTCAAAATGTATGCATGATTGGATATATGCATATGTATCTAATTATTATATAATGTATATATGCATATGTATTTAATTATTATATAGTAGTTATATTAACTATATTATTATTTTTTACAGTGTTTGTATAAAGTTAATGTTTCCTATGCTCATTGTATTTAACTTTTGCCTTTCATTTCTGTGGCTACAGATATATTATACGGTTATACGCGCTATATGTCGCTTTTGTCCAGTGGGTTCATTGCCCATTGTAATTAATATCTTGATATTTTTTATGGTGGCAGCGATTTTTTTCTGTGACTGCAGATATACTGTGTGGATATTTGTGCTATGCGCCGCTTTTTATTTAATGGGTTAATGTCATCTATGCTCACTGTATTTAATCCTTGCTTTTCATCTATGTGATTACTGATACATTGTGCGGGTATATACACTGTGCACCGCTCTTGCCCAGGGGGTTAATGCCCATTATATTTAATGTTTTGCCATCTATTCTTTTGGTGGCATTCATTCTGTGGCCGTAGATATATTGTGCGGCTATGTGCCGCTTCCGTTTAGTGATTCAATGCCCATTGTATTCAATCCTGTGCCCTTGATATTTATGGCTGCTGAGACGCTGTGCGCCGATGTGCGCATGCGCCGCCTCCGTCCGGTGATTGGAGTCTTGGGGTGTGTGTTATCGACGGTGTCATATGACGCCCTCGGTGACGCACTTCCGGGTTCTGGTCTCTGTGATGGAGGTGTTTCCATGCGGCATTACGGCGCCATATAAGTATGGCGTCTCTTGATTATATATTATTTGCAGCTGTCCCTTTCGTTATATATTGAGTCCTCCTGCCCCACTCACATCACTCCCTGACGAAGCAGCGAGCGAAACGTGCGTTGGAGTGGTGTGTGCGGGGCAGTGGCATCCCTATACTGGTTGGTGTATTTTATAATTAAGTTTGCACTATATGTGTTTGATGTATTGGGCAGCATATGTGATCTGGTTTATAATTGTATCTTTGTGATTCAATTTTTCACACATTGAGTTGCATCTAATCTCTTAGTATAATTGTTACACATTTACCACATTATGATTTATTATAACTTTATATAACTAATTTAACATTGCACATATTGATTTTTTTTATATATATATATATATATATATACACATTTTTTTATACAAAGTCACATATATTTTTTACACACGATGTTATATTTTGTCACACATTTTTTCACTTTATAATTTTTTCATATTTAGTTTTATTTTTTGTAGTCATGCAGATATAATTTTCGGATCGCATATGCTCTTATATTGCATGCATGTTATATAGGGTTTATTGATTTATTACGCTAAATGAAATTTATATATGCTTTTTGACATCTATATACAGTATATATATTTTATGCCAATCAGTTGGGGTTGCCCTGTCCTGCACATACAGGGATTATGTTTAAATATTGCAGGAACTAAGATAATTAAATATAACATTAAATACCAGATATTAAATCCCTAATAAAATTTCTATCATCAAAGGAGTTATTCATGCATATACATTTAAGAGCATTCTGATATATTGTTTTTATCTTTATTTTATTGTATTATTTTGTTATTTCATTTTAATTTTTTGTCTTAATAAAGATTTCCATATATATGCGCATGATTATGGTAACATCATTGCATTTTTATTGTTATGTCTTAATTTGAATAAAAATATTTTGTATATATTTTCTGGTCTGATGAATTTTTTAGGAGTTTATTATTTGTATATCTTTTCATTGACCAAATAGAACTTTATATCTGGTATCCTTTTCTATATAAGTTTTTGCTTTGCTTTTTGGAGAAGACGTCTGCATAGGACCAATGGTATTTGGGGAGAGAAGAGAGATCTGCGGGTATCTCAGTGGTGGAAACCTGAACGCACTCTTTCATACATCTGCCCTTACAGGATTCACTCCAACCAAATATCCTCCCAGAGGTCCACTCAATATGTGGGGAGTGGAAACGGAGCCAGGGTATTCCCAGCAGAATCTCATCCATTCCCTCGGGAAGGACAAGAAGGGAAATAATCTTCTGGTGGGATGGGGACATGGCTGTCATGAAAGGGACAGTCTGATGTGTGATTTGTAACGGAAGTGTCGACCCATTCACCACTCTAACAGTTACTGGTTTGGCAAGCATTACTAGAGGTATTACGTGGCGCAGAGCAAAAGCAGAAAACATGAAATTTCCCTCGGCTCCTGAATCCACACAAAGCTCTACTGTATGAGTGGATGTGCCTAACAGGATTGTCCCTTTAAAGGACAATTTGGAAGAAAATGCCGCTGTGTCCAGTGAACCTCCTCGAATGGTCACTAGACGCGATCGTTTCCCGACCGCCATGGACATTTATTAGCGTAATGTCCCAGTTGCTGGTAATTTTTACACACCACAGGTACTCGAGCGGTCTGAGACCTAGGTCCCGCTCGAGAGACCTCCATGGCCTCATGGGAGTCGGACGCCATAACAGGAGATTCTAGAGGTTTGGCAAAGGTGGGAGCCAGCCGAAACCTCTGCCTACACTGGGTCCGCTCCAACCTCCGCTCATCAAAACGGAGATCGATGCGGGTAGATATAGTAATGAGCTCCTCCAGTGTGGCGGGAATCTCCCTGGTGGCCAAGGCGTCCTTTACATGATCTGCCAGTCCTTTCCAGAACACCGGAAAAAGGACTTTATCCGGCCATTCCAGCTCAGAAGCTAGAGTCCGGAATTGGATGGCGAACTGGCTGACCATGGACGAACCCTGCCAACAATTGGAGCGCGGTATCGTGGGTGACACGAGGTCCCAAAAAGACCTGCCTCAGAGCGTCCAGGAAGAGAGGAGCACTCTGTACCACATGATCATCACGTTCCCAAAGCGGCGTTACCCACTCCAACGCCCTGCCCGACAAAAGAGATAAAATGAATCCCACTTTTGTCTATTCCGTAGGAAAACGTGCAGCCAGCAGCTCAAGATGTATGGAGCACTGGCTCACGAATCGCCGACATAGCTTACTGTCACCAGCAAACTTGTCTGGAAGCGGGACACAGGATAAAGTCGGAGCAGGGGCGGCAGCGGACAAACTGGCTGCAGCTACACTTGCAGCCTGAACAGCGACATCAGTGTCGTCCACAGCTGAGGTTGCACGCTCTAGAGCCGCCAACCTACCCTCCAGCTGCTGGATGTACCGCTGTAGATGCTGAGCGTCCGCCATTTACTAGCCAGACCCTGGCGCTAGTATTATGTTAGGGCTAGCGGAACGCACCGAGTAAAAATAGATGTTTATTATAAATGGTATGTTCGCAGCCCGGGGTCCACCATGCAGGAGGAACCTGCTGCTAGTGAATGGTGGCACTGTTTGGCGGTATAGACTAGCTCTGTTACCTCACAGAGCAGCCGCAAGAGGAAAGCACTGTGCCCTGTTAGCCTCACAGGAGCACAAGCTTATGCACACACGCAATCTCCTCAGCGGAGGTGCCGGTATTCTAGTGGCTTATTTCAGCCGGGTCCCTGAATCACATTCACACAATCTCCTCGCCGGAGGTGCCAGCATTCTAGGGGCTTATTTCAGCCGGGTCCCTGAACACATACATGCATAACCACACTGGCGCAAAGCACATATTAGAATTGATACTAGCGCATGGCCGTGCGGCCATGCGAGCCTTAAATAGTTGCAGCACGTTTAGGACCATTCAGAGAAGGACCAATGGAGTAGCTGCAGTACCTGAGCATGTGACCCCAGATCTCCACTGAGAGATCTTGACCTGGGCATGCTCAGAGTGCAAAGCAGGACTTAGTCCTAGCACCTACAAGGACCTTCCAAGAAGGACCAATGACCTAGCTGCAGTATCTGATCATGTGACCCTCGATCTCCACTGAGAGATCTTACTCTGGGCATGCTCAGAACGTGAAAAGCAGGACTTAGTCCCAGAAGCGTCTGCTCGCCGCTGCCCAGCACTGACTTCAATGGCAAAAGTAGGAAATACAGCAGTAACTCTTAGCACAGAGTCAGACTGAGTGAGACGCTGGGATCGACGTCTCTGCTGAGCAGGCTCCACTGCGGCAGGAGAAAAATGGGAGACCGCAGCGGAGATGGCCCGAGATTCCCCCTGTTCAGAGGCAGGAACTCGACCCCTAAAAGAGGACTATAACTTTTTTATTTTTTCGCTGTATGGCAGCTCGTTTTTTGCAGGACAAGATGACGTTTTCAGCGGTACCATGGTTATTTATATCCGTCCTTTTGTTCGCGTGTTATTCTACTTTTTGTTTGGCGGTATGATAATACAGCGTTGTTTTTTGCCTCGTTTTTTTTTTTTTTTACCGCGTTCACTGAAGGGGTTAACTAGCGGGACAGTTTTATAGGTGGGGTCGTTACGGACGTGGCGATACTAAATATGTGTACTTTTATTATTGTTTTTTATTTAGATAAAGAAATGTAATTATAGGAACAATATTTTTTTTTGGGGGGGGGGAATTTTGGGGGGAATTTTATTTAATTTTTTTTACACATATGAAAAAGTTTTTTTTTACACTATAACATTGCCCCAGGGGGGGCATCATGTTATAGTGTAAGATCGCTGATCATGCACAGCTCCAGGCTTCACAGCGCCTGCTCTGAGCAGGCGCTGTGAAGCCACCTCCCTCCCTGCAGGACGCGGATGCCGCGGCCATTTTGGATCCGGGGCCTGCAGCGAGGAAGGAGGTAAGAGACCCTCGGGGGGCTCCGAGGGTCTCAGGGAAGCACGCAGGGAGCCCCCTCCCTGTGTGATGCTTCCCTGTACCGCCGGCACACCGCGATCATGTTTGATCGCGGTGTGCCGGGTGTTAATGTGCCGGGAGCGGTCCGTGACCGCTCCTGGCACTTAGCGCCGGATGTCAGCTGCGATAGGCAGCTGACACCCGGCCGTGATCGGCCGCGCTGCCCCCGTGAGCACGGCCGATCGCTATGACGTACTATCCCGTCGGTGGTCATACGGGCCCACCCCACCACGACGGGATAGTACATCATATGTCAGAAAGGGGTTAATAAGATCTGTGGAGCCAGATCCGCCAGGCCTCGACTAATCAGCGACGGGCACAGCATGGCGACGATGATGTCATAAAGGTTGCCTCGACCAATCAGCGACGGGCACAGTCTGCCGCGAATTCGCCTCGACCAATCAGCGACGGGCACAGTATCGACGTAGATGTCATAATGGTTGCCATGGCGACGATGATGTCATAAAGGTTGCCTCGACCAATCAGCGAAGGGCACAGTCTGCCACGAATTCTGGAATCATCATTGTCCATATACTACGGAGACATGCATATTCTAGAATACCCGATGCGTTAGAATCGAGCCACAATCTAGTTACCTTTATAAACTTTGTAAGCATATTCTACATAGCAGTAATGGAGTCCAAATTTCATATATTCAATGTCTGAACATATCTTGATGATTATACAGAGTGCTGTTGTATTGTTTGTATATTACCCCATGCCAGTGGTTGCAGTGCCAGAAAGGCAACCAGCGGCTTCCACCCCGGACACTGCATCAGTCCCTGCAGCTTCAACTAAAGTTGCAGTGTGGACACAGGCAACTCAGACCCCGGCTGCAGGACCTTCTCAGTTTGTGTCACCCAGTGTGATACATGAGAAAGAACTTCTCTTATCAGAAGATTGTAGGCCTAAAGGACTGCCTTGGAAGAGAAAGTGAGAAGTGGCAGAATGTAAATATAAATAGATAATTAGTAGTGATGAGCAAATATACTCATTACTCAAGATTCCCCGAGCACGCTCAGGTGTCCTCCGAGTATTTTTTAGTGCTTGGAAATGTAGTTTTTCTTGCCGAAGCTGAATGATTTACATCTGTTAGCAGCGCCGGACTGGAGCACCTTGGGCCCACCAGAGAAAATAATTCTTGGGGCCCACTATGTAGCTACATAGAAATAAATTCAAGACCATCAATTGTGTAGTAAACACAGTAATATCAGGGCATAATATAAGGTAGTACACATTTTAATTATGTAGCAGGGGTTGGGGTAGCCCCTCCTAGAATATAAAGTAGCCCCCACATAGAATATAGTGTAGCCTCCCACAGAATATAATGCAGCCCCCCATAGAATATAATGCAGCTCCCTCATAGAATATAATGCAGCTCCCTCATAGAATATAATGCAGCTCCCTCATAGATATAATAATACTAAAGCCAGCATATTAAGAATAGTAAAATCCAATAACACAATGGAATCTACAAAGTACTATATGCTATATATGGATAAATAGTCGGGGCCAGCTGCCAATCAATATATGAAAACCAAAAGAACAGAGACACAAGCAGCCATATGGTCCCATAAAATACATTTTTATTAAATATAAAAGATAAAATTCACCAAACACGAAACAGGTGTACAAAGGGGAAATAACAGTACGCACTCATGGTAATGACAAGAAATAGGCCTGGAAAGCGATCCATAGACCACACTGCTGAACTAGCAAAATGCTAGAGAAAAGTCTTCCATATCACATGTGAATAGGATATTGGTATTATATTACATACAAGGCCAGTGCCCACATGCAAGGAATACTAAGGTCTACGCATAGTGCAGCGATCTACTTACAGCAGGCAATGGTGGTCCAGGGAACGCACAGGCAGGCCTAACCCCATGGGGTTAGTATTCCTTGCATGTGGGCACTGGCCTTGTATGTAATATAATTTGTACACCTGTTTCGTGTTTGGTGAATTTTATCTTTTATATTTAATAAAAATGTATTTTATGGGACCATATGGCTGCTTGTGTCTCTGTTCTTTTAGCTCCCTCATAGAGTATAATGTAGCCTCCCTCATGGAATATAATGCAGCCCCCCTCATAGGCTATAGTACAGCACCCCACAAAATATAATGCAGCCCTGTCATAAAGTATAATGCAGCCCCCCATAGAATATAATTTAGCTCCCTCATATGGCATAATGCAGCCCCTCCACAAAATATAATGTAGCCCCTCAGAGTATAATGGAACCCCCTCATAAGGCAGCCCCCCATAGAATATACTGTAGCCCCCTCATAGGGCATAATGCAGCACCTCTCATATAGTATGATGTAGCCACCTGAGAGAATAATGCAGCCCTGACATATAATATAATGCAGCCCCTCCACAGAATATAATGTAGCCCCTTCAGAGTATAATGCCAACCCCTCATAAGGCAGCCCCCCCAAAAACATACTGTAGCCCCTCATAGGGCATAATGCAGCTCCCCTCATATAGTATGAAGTAGCCCCCTCAGAGAATAATGCAGCCCCCCACAAAATTATAATGTAGCCCCCTCATAGGGTATAATGCAACCCCCTGAAAGGGTATAATGCAGCCCCTTCCACCATCATCATTGCTCTCCCCCTCCACCATTGTACTCATTACCACCTCCATCATTGCCTCCTCCCCCACTACCATTGTCCTTTCCACCACTACCATCTTTGTCCTTTAAACCACAACCATCATTGCTTTCTTCCCCACCACCATCATCATTGCCTCCCCCACCAACATCATCATCACTGCCTCCCCCACCACCACAATCATTGCCTCCCCCACCACCATCATTGTTTCCCCACCACCATCATCATCATTGCCTCCCCCACCACCATCATCATTGCTTCCCCCACCATCATTGCCCCCACCACCATCATCATCATTGCCCCCACCACCAACATCATTGCCTCCAGCACCATCATCATTGCCCCCACCACCATCATCATTGCCCCACCACCATCATCATTGCCCCACCACCATCATCATTGCCTCTGGCACCATCATCATCATTGCCCCCACCACCATCATCATCATTGCCCCCACCACCATCATCATTGCCTCCAGCACCATCATCACTGCCTCCAGCACCATCATCATTGCCCCCAACACCATCATCTCCTCCAGCACCATCATCATTGCCCCACCACCATCATCATTGCCTCCAGCACCATCATCATTGCCCCCACCAATATCATCATTGCCTCCAGCACCATCATCATCATTGCCCCCACCACCATCATCATCATCATTGCCCCCACCAACATCATTATTGCCCCACCACCATCATCATTGCCTCCAGCACCATCATCATTGCTCCCACCACCATCATTGCCTCCAGCACCATCATCATCATTGCCCCCACCACCATCATCATTGCCTCCAGCACCATCATCATCATTGTTTTCCCCACCACCATCATCATCATTGCCCCATCACCATCATCATTGCCCCCACCACCATCATCATTGCCTCCAGCACCATCAGCATTGCCCCCACTACCATCATCATTGCCTCCAGCACCATCATCATCATTGCTTCCCCCACCACCATCATCATCATTGCCCCACCACCATCATCATTGCCCCCACCACCATCATCATTGCCTCCAGCACCATCATCATCATTGCCTCCCCCCACCACCATCATCATCATCATTGCCCCACCACCATCATCATTGACCCCACCACCATCATCATTGCCTCCAGCACCATCATCATCATTGCCTCCCCCCACACACACAGCTACACACATGGAGGCAGGGACACACACGCAGGCAGGCAGAGACGCACACACAGACACACACACAGCTGCACACACGCAGACACACACACAGACACACACAGCCGCACACACGCAGGCACACACACACACACAGCCGCACACACGCAGGCACACACAGCCCCACACACACACACACAGCACCCAATCACCTCTCTGCACGTTCCCAGCAGCTGCAGCACATCCCGGCAGCTTCCTCTCTGAAACAGACGCACTGAATGATGACGTCATCCAGCCGCACTGATTCAGACAGGAAGTGCCGGGCAGGAAGGAGGACGGCGTGGATCCCTGCAGCTCCGCTCTGGTCCCAAGCTGCAGGGATCGCAATCAAGGATCGCCACCCTTTAGGGTCACACCTCCGGGGCCTCCCATTCCGCAGCAGTGGCGGGCAGTGTCAGCCTCAGCCTGCGGCTAATGCTGCCCGCTATTAAAGTGAAATGGTATTCACGCCTCTCCACGCCCATGGGGGCGTGGGGAAGCGTGAATATTCATTTCTCTTTAGCAGCAGGGACAGGCTCCTGTCCATCTGCTGCTCTCTGGCACCAGGAGGGCCTCCTTGACTCAGGGGCCCCATAGCAGCTGGGTGTCAGTGCCTGGGCCCACCGGAGAATCCTCCGGTTCTCCAGTGGGCCAGTCCGACACTGTCTGTTAGCCAGCATAAGTACATGTGGGGGTTGTCTGGTTGCTAGAGAATACCCACATGTACTTATGCTGGCTAACAGATGTAAATCATTCAGCTGTGGAAATAAAAACTAAATTTCCGTGCACTAAAAAATACTCGGAGGACACCCGAGTGTGCTCGGGAAATCTCGAGTAACGAGTATATTTGCTCATCACTAATAGTTAGTTAAGATCAGTTTCTATGAAGAGGTAAGTTCCGGATTGGACCAAGGGAACCCAGTGGATGTAGTGTATATGGACTTTTCAAAATCTTTTGATACGGTGCCACACAAAAGGTTGATACATAAAATGAGAATAATGGGGATAGGGGAAAATATGTGCAAGTGGGTTGAGAGCTGGCTCAGGGATAGGAAACAAAGGGTGTTTATTACTGGAGCACACTCGGACTGGGTAGTGGTTAGCAGTGGGGTACCACAGGGGTCAGTATTGGGCCCTCTTCTTTTTAACATATTTATTAATGACCTTGTAGGGGGCATTCAGAGTAGAATTTCAATATTTGCAGATGACACTAAACTCTGCAGGGTAATCAATACAGAGGAGGACAATTTTATATTACAGGATGATTTATGTAAACTAGAAGCTTGGGCTGATAAATGGCAAATGAGCTATAATGGGGATAAATGTAAGGTCATACACTTGGGTAGAAGTAATAAGATGTATAATTATGTGCTTAATTCTAAAACTCTGGGCAAAACCGTCAATGAAAAAGACCTGGGTGTATGGGTGGATGACAAACTCATATTCAGTGGCCAGTGTCAGGCAGCTGCTACAAAGGCAAATAAAATAATGGGATGCATTAAAAGAGGCATAGATGCTCATGAGGAGAACATAATTTTACCTCTATACAAGTCACTAGTTCGACCACACTTAGAATACTGTGCACAGTTCTGGTCTCCGGTGTATAAGAAAGACATAGCTGAACTAGAGCGGGTGCAGAGAAGAGCGACCAAGGTTATTAGAGGACTGGGGGGTCTGCAATACCAAGATAGGTTATTACACTTGGGGCTATTTAGTTTGGAAAAACGAAGACTAAGGGGTGATCTTATGTTAATGTATAAATATATGAGGGGACAGTACAAAGACCTTTCTGATGATCTTTTTAATCATAGACCTGAAACCGGGACAAGGGGTATCCTCTGCGTTTGGCGGAAAAAAGGTTTAAGCATAATAACAGACGCGGATTCTTTACTGTAAGAGCAGTGAGACTATGGAACTCTCTGCCGTATGATGTTGTAATGAGTGATTCATTACTTAAATTTAAGAGGGGACTGGATACCTTTCTGGAAAAGTATAATGTTACAGGGTATATACACTAGATTCCTTGATAGGGCGTTGATCCAGGGAACTAGTCTGATTGCCGTATGTGGAGTCGGGAAGGAATTTTTTTCCCCAATGTGGAGCTTACTCTTTCCACATGGGTTTTTTTTCCTTCCTCTGGATCAACATGTTAGGGCATATTAGGTTAGGCTATGGGTTGAACTAGATGGACTTATAATCTTCCTTCAACCTTAATAACTATGTTAACTGGTTAGGTATGAAACTAGTTAAGAACGTGTGTTAGTATGATGTACCTTAGTGGTAAGTTAGTGACCGAGTGAATGCTCGGTAAATTTAAAGACAATATGGTCATGGACAGTTAATGGCCAGAACTTTTCTTGTATATAGTTAGCACTTACTGTGCTCCTTGTTGGTTTTACAGCCAACATTGTGAGTGCGAGTGGAACATGCTACACTTTACAATTGACCAAAGGATAAAAACCGTCTGGCATTGCCGAAAAGAGGTCTAACACATTGACCAGATATGCCCTGTAACCACGCCCAGGGCCAACGTTGGGGGTTTAAGACAGGTTCCCACATATTACACTGAGGATGGTGAGAAGGACACCCTGGTTCAGGATCTCACTGAAACCTGCTGAACTTAATTGAGAAAGTTTCTATTTAGAGTAATGCTATGTTTACATTTCCAGTATTTATATGCAACTTTCAAATAAAAAAATAACTTCCATAAAGGGAAGAAAGCGTTACTTGTTTAACTGTTTTACTTGTTGAAATGCATTTCAGAAAATTATTT
The DNA here is from genome assembly GCF_032444005.1 of Ranitomeya imitator. Taxonomy (NCBI): domain Eukaryota; kingdom Metazoa; phylum Chordata; class Amphibia; order Anura; family Dendrobatidae; genus Ranitomeya; species Ranitomeya imitator. Next base: position 322,122,104 of record NC_091285.1, on the reverse strand, counting down.
GCATGCTTTAACATCTGTTTTACTCTGTTCCAGCTCATGGACGTGCTGTGCTTTACGGGGGGTATATGGCGCCCCTGAGGGTCCAGTCGCCACAGAGGTACTGCACCTCAGCCAGATGTGTGGTACCCTACTCTCGGGTAAGGAGGGGGCACTACCCAGTACCCGCACACTGGCATCCAATACCACACCACTCCAGGCCAGGGGATCTGGGTGAACCCTATTTAGGGAGGGCTTCATCTCAGGCTGGAGGGGGGAACTAGGTAGAGTGTGTGGATGGAAGAAGTAGATAAGGGTAGGAGACCTGGAGGTAGAGTGACAGTTGGAGAGAAAGTTGACAGTTGGTAGTGGAGAGTTGTCATGGAAATGGGAGGGAGTTGGAGCAAGTGCCCCAGAGGGGTGGTGACTAGGACAAAAGCATCCTGCAAAAAGAAAGTAAATGGATCTTTTGCTTCCAAACAATAACACCGCAGGCTCTTAACGACCAACTGAGCTTTTCTTCCTTCTTATAGAGATAGGGTGTATTAGGGTACACGTATAACAGGGACAGCCGCTGTTGAGTGGGGGCGCCACTGTGTAGGACTAGGGTGCCAACCTCCACGATAGGTAGGAGTTAAGTCAGGGAGGGCTTTCCAGGGATTACGGTAGCTGCACCCCTTTTTCTATCATTCCTGCTCACGTAGGGTCCGCTGTGTCACTAAGTATGGTAACAAAATAATCCCGATGGATATCTTTTGAGTGTCTGAGTTTAGGTATTGTTTATTTTATTGTCTGGTTTGGACTCTGATTTGAAGCTCTAATATTCCTCGATCTATGGTGGTATAACATTGAAAACACGCATAGATAAACCTGCACATACCGATCTTTGGGCTCAGGGTAAAGAAGTTTACCCTGTTGTATTATAAGATGAGGAGGCATGAGTAAAGGTTTATGATATAGTACTTAACCAGATTCCGCACCTCTTTAATTATAATGTGCTTTATGCGCATCACTATATGAGATGTGGCGCGATTATGGGAGTGTCCGCTTACCGGATGTGAAGTTACTGCACAGAGTGCCGGCGTCTCAGCATCCGGAAGTGATGTGCGCACTTTATCTCATGGTGCATGCGCTCGAACAGACCGGAAACTATGCTCTCGGCGTCCGGAAACACGCGGCTTTGAACGCCCGTGAGTATTAGATATAAGGAAGACAAGATGAACGCCACTTTAGCAAAATGCTCATTTTGAATTGAGAATATGGCATAATCCCCTGATGATTCTATATTGGATGAAACGCGTTGGGTGGCACTATTCATAAAGCATGACCTGAAAGCAAGGACGCGGTTGTATTTCAAAAGCCGCAAGAGGGTCTATGTGAACTCAGGCTGCACTGAATCGGGACACTAATCGAAATATGGCAGATGAGCATAAAATGATTTAACCATTATTTGAATTGCGCATAACAGCTGTCTTAAACATACCATAAAGAGTTCTGGCAATAGAAACGGAATAGTGGTGTTTTGGCTGTATGTACAGTAGTTCCTTTGTTTAAGGAGAAACATACTGATTTTCCTCTATGAGCATATTGTTGATGAGAGATACTGCCACCCCTATGGAGGTTACAAGGATTGTGATGATTATACTCTAGAAATGGAGGTTCAAAGGAGTTATCCCCCATTTTCTATGTTTTGATGAGTTATATCAGTAACGGTATTTGGGGCACAACCAATTCTGTGCTAAATTACCTTCGCCACCAAGGGCTTTAAATACAGTGGGTAAATTGTCTGACAACACCATGATAGGTTACCCGTCGGAGACTGTGGTGAACCATCCAAGAGTACTGTATTTTTTCTAACTAGAACCCATTATCATTGAGATTAAGATAATTGGATATAATATTGTGGCAGTGACATTATTTTATATGTGTTTTTTGTTTGTTGTTTGAACCAAGCACTTTCTTTGCACTATATGTTTGCACTTTCTGAAGATTTTAGTATATATAAAAGTTAAGTTTTATCTTGACATCTCAAGAACCCGCTAGTGTCTAAAGAAAGTTTTTTTGTTTTTTGTATAAATTAGAGTCCAGCTATTAACGGAGGTGGAGCAAGTGTCAAAAGAGGAGAGAGGAGTGACAGAGGGGTCAGAGAGGATCTCCAGAGAGATAGAAGGGGTCCTAGGGGCCACGGAAGTGAAGAATCCACCCGTGGCGGTCGAATCCACGCCCACCGTAGTTGGGTGGAGGGACCAGGTTGCAGTGGGGACCGGCCCCAGACTAGTGGAGAGACTGTAGGACTCAGCTAGCGAACCGGAGGCTGTAGTATCTGTATGTGTGAGAGCCAAATAGGCACATAATCGCTAAAAAGGCAGCCACATAGGGTCAAGGGGATCAGGAGGTCGTCGCCCGACATGACCTGAGGCTGCTGGCTTGGGACACTGTGTGTGTGTGAGGCGCAGGGCAGGAGGGCATGAGCCAAGGCAGAGAGAGACGACCTGGGAAGGTACACAAGAAGGGGGTCCTGGAAAAGTGCACCCAAACTCCCTGAGAGCTGGCTGGACCACCGACACGGAGGACACAGCACTCGGCTGGTGATTGTAACCTAAAGACTGTGAGTAAAGTGTGAAGACTGCATCCTGCTTTGTCCTTAGAATTATTTACTGCACCACCTGCCCTGTACTACAACAGTTAACATCATCAAATTAACCCTATAACTGCCCTGGGGCCTGCTCTACCCGTGGAGAGTTGTAACATCTCTGCTGCATAACCAACCGCCCCAGTGGACCTGAATCGCAGCGTCGGCCATCTATTGCCGAACACCACGGGTGGCATCACGACTTAATCTCCTATAAACTATTCCCCATTTTACGGCACAGCCGGGGCCACGAGTCAGGTCATGGCCCTGTGACTTCCCCAAAGAACTGTCTGACTCGGTTCTGAGTACCCCAGGGGCCTGGTGGGCATGCGACATGTACAGTAGTACACACAGGGACACACAGATATCTCCGGCACCATCTTTACCAGTACCGGAAATATCAGGACATGTGAAACGGGCCTAACCCCTCTAAAAACAAGTATAATATGCAACTATAATAAAGAGCATGACTAAAAGGTAACACCCACTGAGCTCTAAACTTGAAATTCCATAAAGGCACATTTGAGAAAAAAAAGGTCTGGAAAATAAAAGGGACAATACAGTCTCCTGCTAATAATATAGTAAATAATTTCATGGCAAACACAAATTTTTTTTCATGACAAGCTGCATGTATTTTTCAGTTCCACGATATTCATAAGTCAAAAATAAATAAATTAAATTCTGAATAATTCTCTGGGGCAATTGCTCAGCCCAACATATCTCCAGAGTTTTTTTTTTATTGCTTTGTTACATAATACTTTAAATAAATTGTCATGGGATACTTGTTCTGCTAGAGAATTGAAAGTTGTAAAAAAATCAAAAACTTAACAAATAACTGGATATACACTATTTTCTGTTTACATTTTACATGTGTAGAAATTGTAGCATTTGCTTTATTCAGAATATATTTGGTGCTTACCTCAAAAAGAAATCCACAGTGTTTTAATTAGATGACCAAACCAAGACCCAAATGACAGATGGTTTGTGTTCTCCCACTGTTTCTTGGCTGAAAACTGATATTTTAGAAAATGCTACAGTGTTTGCATTTGTTGTGTTCTGGCCTCAACACTATAATTTTTGATTCATTAAACTGCATCAATATTCCCTTTCAGGCAAAAAGAACAAATAAATTCAGTAGAAGTAAATACAAGAAGGGTTTATTAGTAGTGATGAGCGAATATACTCGTTACTCGAGAGTTCTCGAGCATGCTCGGGGGTCCTCCAAGTATTTTTTAGTGCTCGGAGATTTAGTTTATATTGCCGCAGCTGAATGGTTTACATCTGTTAGCCAGTATAAGTACATGTGGGGGTTGCCTTGTTGCTAGGGAATCCCCACATGTACTTATACTGGCTATCAGATGTAAATCAGTCAGCTACGGCAATAAAAACTAAATCTCCGAGCACTAAAAAATACTCGGAGGACACCCGAGCATGCTCGAGAAATCTCGAGTAACGGGTATATTCGCTCATCACTATTTATTAGGAATGAGTGTATATGTTTCTTCTGGCTTTTCATCACAAGAGGGTTTCAGACAAGTAAACTGTTCTGTGGCTTCACTTGGATTTAAGACAGGTAGCATGCATTAACATCACAACACCATCAGGTTAAGTTGTTATGACATCTGTCACATATACACCTGGATCTGCTCCTGCGACATCTGCTTCTGTCAATAGGTGGCGCAGGCTCTGTTCAGCCAGAGATGCTAAATGGTGGAGACATGTGGTGCCATTCAGTTTGTTAGGCCGGCGTCACACAGGCGTATTGCATCTGATGCGAGATCATCGGATGCGATATGCTAATGACACTCGGCTCCTGCTCGCAGCCTATAGGCTATGCATTAAACTATATGGAAGGCTATAAGTTGTTCATTATACTATATGAAGGACTTTGTGCTGTGGAGGAATATGGGGGTGCATTATACTAAATGGAGGACTATGGGCTGTGCATTATATATGGAAGACTATGGAGGGTGCATTATAGCAACAATTCTGTTGTCGGGTGTCTTGGGACCAGGGGCTCCTTCCCTGTCCCTAAATCTAGGGGCACCCTAGCTCACACTGTTCCCTAGATTATTTCTGATGATGAAGACGCCAGGGCCATGTATCTTGCCTTAGCTCCTGAATCCTCCATCAGTCTCTACCCTTCCCCCACTCAGGGAAGAAGGGAGTAGTAGTGTACCATAATACACTAACTAGACTAACAAGATAATACAAACATAGATAACAAAAAATACTAAATATACTCACACAGACAACAGAGGAATGCACTGGGTAATGGAGGATGGGGTTAAACCAAGGTAGGAGGACAAATGGAATTATCACACACTCAAAACTTAGCAACATTCTCAGATAAAACCTCCAAATGCCTTCTCCAATAATAACCACCAACAACCTCCAGCCATGCAGCAAAAGCTACTCTGACAATAAGTGCTAACCAGGGCCCAAATTATATAGGAGATGGGAGAAGCTAACAGTGAATAGCTGATCCTTAACTTAGGAAAGCTTCCAGGAGCTCTCAACTGAGCAGATTAACCCCTGCACTGCAAAAAGAAACTTATACCATTTAATATGAAGCTTCTAATCAGTGCTGGAGTAGGAGAAATCTTCTGGCTCCTCTCTGTCGTGGTAAACCCATGACAATTATATTATACTAGATTGTGGCCCGATTCGAACGCATCGGGTATTCTAGAATGTGCATGTCCCCGTAGTATATGGACAATGATGATTCCAGAATTCGCGGCAGACTGTGCCCGTCGCTAATTGGTTGAGGCAACCTTTATGACATTGTCGCCATGGCAACCATTATGACATCTACGTCATAGAACTTAACACAATTGAATGAAATTATGAAACAGATCATCAAAATATATAAACCACATTACATGAACTGTAACTGTATTTAAATAAATCATCGGACAAAAGAAGGACATTGACACTATAATATATTTATTAACAATATCAAGCCAAAATATTTTTGTACATCACATTTCTTGTGAATACCTTTTGACTACCTATAAGCAACTTTCCTTGTAAAGGGGTAGGAAGAACTTGCACCTTGACGTTGGATCTCATTTTAACTCTTGAAAATGCAACGTAGAGTTGTCCATGACCAAAAACGGGCTGCGGTAGATATATGCCAACACGGTGTAGAGTTTGACCTTGTGACTTGTTTATTGTCATGGCAAAAGCTGGTTTTATTGGAAACTGTCGACGCCGAAGCCTAAAAGGAAGACCCGTGTCTGAAGGACATAAATCAATGCGTGGAATGAACACTTCATCTCCTTTTGCTGATCCAGTGATCACTCTTGCTTGAATGACGTGAGAATGGAGTCCAGTAACAATAAGGCGAGTTCCATTACATAGACCATTTTTCGTATTTAGATTCCGCAGCAACATTATGATTGTTCCAACTTTCAGTTGAAGTCTGTGGGATGGCATTCCTGATGGCGTAAGACTATTTAAAAATTCAACTGGATATTGCTCTCGTTCATCTTCATTGTCTACATCCACTGAATCATCACTTTTATACAACTTATACTCACCAGGCATTCTATCCATCACACGGGAATTTAGCAGAGCCACATCATCATTCTTGGGACAGAGAATTGCATGAGAAGAGGCCCTCTCAACACTGCTTTGGTCGTTCACATCAATTTCAATGCATTGTCCAAAAACATCAGCTACGATGCAGTCAGTGCACAACATGTCTTCTGGTATTTCAATAATATCTTCTCCAAGGTTGTATTGGTTGCTAAGTTCACCGTTGCCAAGTTTAAGAAGCCAGTTGCTATACTCTGGGTCCGAAGATCGCATATTGTTAATTAGTTGGAGTTTATTGAACTGTTTCCAAAGGTCAGCCATTTTTAAGCTGGACTCGATAACATCTGTTCTTGTTCCATTTGGTATGAATGGAAGGCATTGCCTAAAATCTCCACCAATGACAAAAACTTTACCTCCAAACGGAATTTTATTTTTTTCAGCAACATTTGTAGTCATTACTTCACGCAGAAGTCTGTCAATTAAGCTCAAGGCGTATTTGGGTGCCATGGTGCACTCGTCAAGTATGAAAACATGTGTATTTTTTAACAGTCTTCCTGCAAATGTGTCTTGTTTTATTCTGGAAATAGAGATTTCATTGACTGGAACTGGTATCCCAAAGAGTGAATGGATAGTGCGACCTCCTCGTAAAAGGTTTGCTGCAATCCCTGTTGTAGCCGATGGCAATACGACTTTTCCCAACCCTCTAACGTGATGCATTAAAACTTCATAGAGGTATGTTTTACCGCTCCCTCCTGGACCGTCAATAAAGAAACATTTTGGCCTTGCATCTGCTTGGTTTTCTATAGCGCTCACAATAGTGTCATATGCAATCCGTTGTTGTTCATTTAAGGAGTTTGTCTTCTCTGTTGCCAGCAATAATTCATAAGCTTCGTCATACTCTGGAACTTGTGGAACTTGAATGGCAGGCTGGGGCAAATTAAAGTCTGAAAACGTTTTTCCATGTAGTAGTAAGATATTTTGGACATCTTGCATGGCATACGATTCGCAATTTTGACAACTTCCACTTCTGCTGTGAAGACGTAGGCTGTAGTCCTCGATTAGATGTTCTTTAAAATTTGTCCAAAGTTGAGCTGGATTTGTAGGCGGTCCAAATACACAGATGTAGGCAAACAATTCACGAAGTTGCTTAGGCATATGTAGAGTAACTGCGTCTTCTAAAGTAAGTTTCCACACAGTATCATCCAATAGAAGTCCTAAGGCCAAAGCTGCAGCTTTAAATGTATCGTGCAATACTCCGTTAACTGTTTTCAAATCGTCATACGTTTTAGCTCCTTTGATATGTAGTAGTAACAGCCGAAGGCAATATCTTTCTTGATCCTTGACACTAACAGTATACATGCGTCCAATTATTCTGCTAACTCCTCGTTGTCTTGGATTCCAAGTTTTATTCCAAACGTAATGCTCTGGAATCTCTCGGTACAAATACTGCCTTGCGTTTTCGTCACGTTGGTTCAGCAAAAACCATTCCATTAATGTTGATGTCGTGCTTAAAGTTTTTGAGACAGCTTTGACTTCAGCATCTTCAAAGAAATAAAGCTGCTATTGATTTGGTAAATGAATAGCTAAACGTATAATGGCATGGGACTGTGAATGCATTGGAAATGCAAATATTCTCCAAGCTGCTTCTGGAGCACTGACATATCTTGAGTCAACAAAAGTTGATGATTCATCGTGATTGACTGTTTTCTGTTGTATTTCGATGTTAGCTTTGTCATGCCCCTTGTAGATGTACTTGAAGAGATATTTTACACTTTTTATTGAAGCACAGACTTCTATGTTGATGTGACAGTTGTAGCATTTTGATAAGTACGGGTTGTATGGGACTATCCATGAGTTATTTATAATTTTATTGTTGCAAGCAATGTTATCAATGTGTTGTCGCCGGTAGGATGGGTAGCCATCCAAGTCTTTAACAGTGTGCTGTTTCAACTCCTTTGGAAACCCTTTTGTACACTTTCCGTTTTCCATGCATGGACTTTTTGGATTTGCTACACCACATAGGCCATGAACCATATGAGAGACTACAATATTATACAGTTCTGGATACTTTTCTTGGTTAGGAATTTCAGCCCACACTATATTGTCGATTTCTTCCTCCGTACGAATCTTGGAATCCGTGTCTAAGATAATTAGTATATGCGCATGTGAGAGACCTCGTTTCTGAAACTCTATGACGTGTACCATTGCTACGACTGTTCCAAAAAGTCCATTTTTTATGTCTTTCAAAAGGCCAATGAGTTTCAGTCGAAATACGCGTGCGACTAAGTCCGGCCTGTGTTCAACTTTTTGCCAGGGTTCTAGATTTTCGGTAATTTCTGGCCATTTAGGATTACAGGTCATTGTCACAAAAATGTCAGGTCTTCCAAACTTTGTTACTATTGCCATTGCATCTTGATAACGCTGTTGCATGTCGCGGGGGCTACCTTCAAACGACGACGGGAGGATTACTGTTTTTCCAATTGGAATTCCCTTTTCAATTGATTGTTTTTGCAAATGTTCTTGAAGAACGCAGTAGTATTCAACTTTAAGTTGTTTTTGGTTCATTCTTATGAAATTTAGACGATTAGCTTCAATTTTAACATATGCGTCAACTAAGTACTGTTGTGTCAGTTTCCCACCGTTTAAAATAGGATTGAAGTAATTTCGGACAGACAGACGAAAACTGTAGTATTGCAGCTGTGTAATTCTTCTTGAAGTTCCTTGTTGGTTTAGTTTTTCATGCCACCCTTGTTCACCTCTTGGAAAGAATAGCGGATACAGAAGAGCATCAAGGTTGCTGTGCAAAATGCTAATTCGTTGTGTCTTAGGAACCAAAGGGTTGTTTTGGTCTGGCTTAAGATGGACTAATATATCCCTTTGAAAAGGAGGTTCTCCATCATCGTTTTGAAAAACAACTGCGACCTCACTTACACGTGGTTTGTTGTAAAGTCGGGGATCCTGTTTACGTTCTGGTTTAATGGCCATGACAATAGAAGGCATTTCAGTAGCATTTTGTATAGCCCTCTGTTCCTCCTCAGCTTGAACGTCTTTTAGCATGCGATATGCGGCAGCAAATGGGCTTATTTTTTGTAAATGTACAGCAATTTGGTTCATCAGTTCAGCATCACACTTTTTGTTTTCTTTTAGGTTTATCCTTTGTTCTGTAGCCTCATTTGTATCAATGATGTATAATTGTGCAAATTTTGGTGGTTGTCCTATTTCAGGGTGAAGTGTTCCAGTGCAATGGTAGATCTGGCCGTGAATTTTAAAACAATAAGGTCCGTATCCAGGGGGCGGTGCAATGTTGGCACCGAATGAAGCAAACGCATGAGAACTGTTGATGCTTCTGATATTTTCCATAAAATTTCTACTATGTTGATGCATTCCTTTCATTAACTGCTCAAACAGATCTGAGTAGTGAGGTCTCGGTAGCATAACTTTTCCTTTTTGGCAGCATTGAGTAAACTGATTGTCAGATGGTTTTTCATCAATGAAATTCAGAGAGTCACATTTAGAGCAAACTGCATTCATATTCCCACAGTAGTGTTCATGAATTGTACTTTCATTGTCTGTTACATAATGTGCAAGTTGTTGAATGTTGTCCTGGTCGTGCCTTAGTTGGTAGAGCATTCGTTTTTTATGAATTTGGCGATCATGTTGTTCCTGTTGCACAACAGTTTGTTGTGGTGTCTCCGGTTGACGACGGTGTCTGTGAGATTCCGTATCCTGGGCTTGTCTGGCGGCAGTTTGTTGTGGTGTCTCCTGTTAGTGACGTTGTCTGTGAGATTCCACATCCTGGGCTTGTCTGGCATCAGTTTCTTGTGGTGTCTCCTGTTGGCGAAGTTGTCTGTGAGATTCCGCATCCTGGGCTTGTCTGGCGTCAGTTTCTTGTGGTGTCTCCTGTTGGCGAAGTTGTCTGTGAGATTCCACATCCTGGGCTTGTCTGGCGTCAGTTTCTTGTGGTGTCTCCTGTTGGCGAAGTTGTCTGTGAGACTCCACATCCTGGGCTTGTCTGGCGTCAGTTTCTTGTGGTATCTCCTGTTGGCGACGTCTGTGAGATTCCGCATCCTGGGCTTGTCTGGCGTCAGTTTCTTGTGGTGTCTCCTGTTGGCGACGTTGTCTGTGAGATTCCACATCCTGGGCTTGTCTGGCGTCAGTTTCTTGTGGTGTCTCCTGTTGGCGAAGTTGTCTGTGAGATTCCACATCCTGGGCTTGGCTGGTGTCAGTTTCTTGTGGTGTCTCCTGTTGGCGACGTTGTCTGTGAGATTCCGCATCCTGGGCTTGTCTGGGGTCAGTTTCTTGTGGTGTCTCCTGTTGGCGACGTTGTCTGTGAGATTCCACATCCTGGGCTTGTCTGGCGTCAGTTTCTTGTGGTGTCTCCTGTTGGCGACGTTGTCTGTGAGATTCCGCATCCTGGGCTTGTCTGGCGTCAGTTTCTTGTGGTGTCTCCTGTTGGCGACGTTGTCTGTGAGATTCCACATCCTGGGCTTGTCTGGCATCAGTTTCTTGTGGTGTCTCCTGTTGGCGACGTTGTCTGTGAGATTCCACATCCTGGGCTTGTCTGGCGTCAGTTTCTTGTGGTGTCTCCTGTTGGCGACGTTGTCTGTGAGATTCCACATCCTGGGCTTGTCTGGCGTCAGTTTGTTGTGATGTCTCCTGCTCCCGATGTTGTCGTTTTCTTGCTGCTGCTGCTGCTTTTCTGTCATCCTCATTGGCGTATTTTCGTTTACGACCCATTCTACATACAGGGAGACGCAGGCACGCACCCTACACAGTGGCGGCACTTGACAGCAGTGGAGGACAATGATGATTCCAGAATTCGCAGCAGACTGTGCCCGTCGCTGAATCAGAATTGTGGTATTTCTACGTCCTTTATGACATCATCGTCACTGTGCCCGTTGCTGATTGGTCGAGGCCAATCCTGGCCTCGATCAATCAGACGCGGGATTTCTACGTCCTTTATGACATCATCGTCGCTGTGTTCGTCGCTGATTGGTCGAGGCCTGGCGGCCTCGACCAATCAGAGACGCGGGATTTCTACGTCGATGCTGTGCCGGTCTCTGATTGGTCGAGGCCTGGCGGCCTCGACCAATCAGAGAGCCGGGATTTCCAGGACAGAAAGACAGACAGACAGAAAGACAGACAGACAGACAGAAAGACAGACAGACAGACAGATGGAAAAACCCTTAGACAATTAAATATATAGATATATATATATCTATATATACAGTTAGGTCCATATATATTTGGACAGAGACAACATTTTTCTAATTTTGGTTATAGACATTACCACAATGAATTTTAAACAAAACAATTCAGATGCAGTTGAAGTTCAGACTTTCAGCTTTCATTTGAGGGTATCCACATTAAAATTGGATGACGGGTTTAGGAGTTTCAGCTCCTTAACATGTGCCACCCTGTTTTTAAAGGGACCAAAAGTAATTGGACAATTGACTCCAAGGCTATTTCATGGACAGATATGGGCAATCCCTTCGTTATGTCATTCTCAATTAAGCAGACAAAAGGCCTGGAGTTGATTTGAGGTGTGGTGCTTGCTTTTGGAAGGTTTTGCTGTGAAGTAAACATTTGGTCAAAGGAGCTCTCCATGCAGGTGAAACAAGCCATCCTTAAGCTGCGAAAACAGAAAAAACCCATCCAAGAAATTGCTAGAATATTAGGAGTGGCAAAATCTACAGATTGGTACATCCTGAGAAAGAAAGAAAGCACTGGTGAACTCATCAATGCAAAAAGACCTGGGCGCCCACGGAAGACAACAGTGGTGGATGATCACAGAATAATCTCCATGGTGAAGAGAAACCCCTTCACAACAGCCAACCAAGTGAACAACACTCTCCAGGAGGTCGGCGTATCAATATCCAAATCTACCATAAAGAGAAGACTACATGAAAGTAAATACAGAGGGTTCACTGCACGGTGCAAGCCACTCATAAGCATCAAGAATAAAAAGGCTAGACTGGACTTTGCTAAAAAACATCTAAAAAAGCCAGCACAGTTCTGGAAGAACATTCTTTGGAGAGATGAAACCAAGATCAACCTCTACCAGAATGATGGAAAGAGAAAAGTATGGCGAAGGCGTGGTACAGCTCATGATCCAAAGCATACCACATCATCTGTAAAACACGGTGGAGGCAGTGTGATGGCTTGGGCATGCATGTCTGCCAGTGGCACTGGGTCACTAGTGTTTATTGATGATGTGACACAGGACAGAAGCAGCCGAATTTATTCTGAGGTATTCAGAGCCATATTGTGTGGTCAGATCCAGCCAAATGCAGCCAAACTGCTTGGTCGTCGTTTCATACTACAGATGGACAATGACCCAAAACATAAAGCCAAAGCAATCCAGGAGATTATTAAAGCAAAGAAGTGGAATATTCTTGAATGGCCAAGTCAATCACCTGATCTCAACCCAATTGAGCATGCATTTCACTTGTTAAAGACTAAACTTCAGACAGAAAGGCCCACAAACAAACAGCAAATGAAAACCACCACAGGGAAGGCCTGGTAGAGCATCAAAAAGGAGGAAACACAGCGTCTGGTGATGTCCATGAGTGTTGTGAATTCTGTGGCTGAATTCACTCCTGTGGTCACAAGTGGTACTGCAGCTTCTGAGCTTCCTCCCTCAGGTGTTCTGGTGAGCTCGTTAACTGCTTCATTACTTAACTCCGCCTGATGCTGCTATCCTTGCTCCTTGTCAATGTTTCAGTGTTGGATCTGAGCTTCTCCTGATTGTTCCTGTGACCTGCTGCTCTGTATAGCTAAGTGCTTTTTGCTTTTTTGTTGCTTTTTTTCTGTCCAGCTTTTCTTTTGTTTTGCTGGAAGCTCTGAGACGCAAAGGGTGTACCGCCGTGCCGTTAGTTCGGCATGGTGGGGTTTTTTTGCCCCCTTTGCGTGGTTTTGCTTTAGGGTTTTTTGTAGACTGCAAAGTTCGCTTTACTGTCCTCGCTCTGTCCTAGAATATCGGGCCCCACTTTGCTGAATCTATTTCATCCCTACGTTTTGTCTTTTCATCTTACTCACAGTCATTATATGTGGGGGGCTGCCTTTTCCTTTGGGGAATTTCTCTGGGGCAAGTCAGGCCTATTTTTCTATCTTCAGGCTAGCTAGTTTCTTAGGCTGTGCCGAGTTGCCTAGGTAGTTGTTAGGCGCAATCCACAGCCGCTTTTAGTTGTGTTTAGGATAGGATCAGGTGTGCAGTCTACAGAGTTTCCACGTCTCAGAGCTCGTTCTTGTATTTTTGGGTATTTGTCAGATCACTGTGTGCGCTCTGATCGCTAAGCACACTGTGTTTCTGGATTGCCTTCATAACACCTGTCATTAGCAAACATAACAGTACAACTAATGATTCTCAATAGAGAGAAAGAAAAAGTTCTGACATCATTTTTTTTTTTTTTCTGCTCTGTGTTCATTTTTTTTTTTCCCCCTAGACATTTGGGTGATTCTGGACACAGGTGTGGACATGGATATTCGGGGTCTGTGCTCTTCAATGGATAATCTCGTTATAAATGTACAAAAAATTCAAGATACTATTGATCAGAAATCTATGTTAGAACCAAGAATTCCTATTCCTGATTTGTTTTTTGGAGATAGAACTAAGTTTCTAAGTTTCAAAAATAATTGTAAGCTATTTCTGGCCTTGAAACCTCATTCTTCTGGTAATCCTATTCAACAGGTTTTGATTATTATTTCTTTTTTTGCGCGGCGACCCTCAGGACTGGGCATTTTCTCTTGCGCCAGGAGACCCTGCATTGAGTAGTGTCGATGCGTTTTTCCTGGCGCTCGGATTGCTGTACGATGAGCCTAATTCAGTGGATCAGGCTGAGAAAAATTTGCTGGCTTTGTGCCAGGGTCAGGATGATATAGAAGTATATTGTCAGAAATTTAGGAAATGGTCAGTACTCACTCAGTGGAATGAATCTGCGCTGGCAGCTTTGTTCAGAAAGGGTCTCTCTGAGGCTCTTAAGGATGTCATGGTGGGATTTCCTATGCCTGCTGGTTTGAATGAGTCTTTGTCTTTGGCCATTCAGATCAGTCGACGCTTGCGCGAGCGTAAATCTGTGCACCATTTGGCGGTACTGCCTGAGGTTAAACCTGAGCCTATGCAGTGCGATAGGACTATGACTAGAGTTGAACGGCAGGAATACAGACGTCTGAATGGTCTGTGTTTCTACTGTGGTGATTCCACTCATGCTATTTCTGATTGTCCTAAGCGCACTAGGCGGTCCGCTAGGTCTGCCGTCATTGGTACTGTACAGTCCAAATTCCTTCTGTCCATTACCTTGATATGCTCTTTGTCGTCATTTTCTGTCATGGCGTTTGTGGATTCGGGCGCTGCCCTGAATCTGATGGATTTGGATTATGCTAAACGTTGTGGGTTTTTCTTGGAGCCTTTGCGGTGTCCTATTCCATTGAGAGGAATTGATGCTACACCTTTGGCCAAGAATAAACCTCAATACTGGGCCCAGCTGACCATGTGCATGGCTCCTGCACATCAGGAAGTTATTCGCTTTCTGGTGTTGCATAATCTGCATGATGTGGTCGTGTTGGGGTTGCCATGGCTACAAACCCATAATCCAGTATTGGATTGGAATTCCATGTCGGTATCCAGCTGGGGTTGTCAGGGGGTACATGGTGATGTTCCATTTTTGTCGATTTCGTCATCCACCCCTTCTGAGGTCCCAGAGTTCTTGTCTGATTATCAGGATGTATTTGAAGAGCCCAAGTCCGATGCTCTACGTCCGCATAGGGATTGTGATTGTGCTATCAATTTGATTCCTGGTAGTAAATTCCCTAAAGGTCGATTATTTAATTTATCCGTGCCCGAACACGCCGCTATGCGCAGTTATGTGAAGGAATCCCTGGAGAAGGGACATATTCGCCCATCGTCATCACCACTGGGAGCAGGGTTCTTCTTTGTAGCCAAGAAGGATGGTTCGCTGAGACCGTGTATTGATTACCGCCTTCTTAATAAGATCACTGTTAAATTTCAGTATCCCTTGCCATTGTTATCTGACTTGTTTGCTCGGATTAAGGGGGCTAGTTGGTTCACTAAGATAGATCTTCGTGGTGCGTATAATCTGGTGAGAATCAGGCAAGGAGATGAATGGAAAACTGCATTCAATACGCCCGAGGGTCATTTTGAGTATCTAGTGATGCCGTTCGGACTTGCCAATGCTCCATCTGTGTTTCAGTCTTTTATGCATGACATCTTCCGTGAGTATCTGGATAAATTCCTGATTGTTTACTTGGATGACATTTTGATCTTCTCAGATGATTGGGAGTCTCATGTGAAGCAGGTCAGAATGGTTTTTCAGGTCCTGCGTGCTAACTCTTTGTTTGTGAAGGGATCAAAGTGTCTCTTCGGTGTGCAGAAAGTTTCATTTTTGGGGTTCATCTTTACCCCTTCTACTATCGAGATGGATCCAGTTAAGGTCCAAGCCATCCAGGATTGGATTCAGCCGACATCTCTGAAAAGTCTGCAAAAGTTCCTGGGCTTTGCTAATTTTTATCGTCGCTTCATCTGTAATTTTTCTAGCATTGCCAAACCATTGACCGATTTGACCAAGAAGGGTGCTGATTTGGTTAATTGGTCTTCTGCTGCTGTGGAAGCTTTTCAGGAGTTGAAGCGTCGTTTTTGTTCTGCCCCTGTGTTGTGTCAGCCAGATGTTTCTCTTCCGTTCCAGGTCGAGGTTGATGCTTCTGAGATTGGAGCAGGGGCGGTTTTGTCACAGAGAGGTTCTGATTGCTCAGTGATGAAACCATGTGCTTTCTTTTCCAGGAAGTTTTCGCCCGCTGAGCGTAATTATGATGTGGGCAATCGAGAGTTGCTGGCCATGAAGTGGGCATTCGAGGAGTGGCGTCATTGGCTTGAAGGAGCTAAGCATCGCGTGGTGGTATTGACTGATCATAAGAACTTGACTTATCTCGAGTCTGCCAAGCGCTTGAATCCTAGACAGGCCCGTTGGTCGTTATTTTTTGCCCGCTTCGACTTTGTGATTTCGTACCTTCCGGGCTCTAAAAATGTGAAGGCGGATGCTCTGTCTAGGAGTTTTGTGCCCGACTCTCCGGGTTTATCTGAGCCAGCGGGTATCCTCAAGGAAGGAGTCATTGTGTCTGCCATCTCCCCTGATTTGCGGCGGGTGCTGCAAAAATTTCAGGCGAATAAACCTGATCGTTGTCCAGCAGAGAAACTGTTCGTCCCTGATAGGTGGACTAATAAACTTATCTCTGAACTTCATTGTTCGGTGTTGGCTGGTCATCCTGGAATCTTTGGTACCAGAGAGTTAGTGGCTAGATCCTTCTGGTGGCCATCTCTGTCACGGGATGTACGTACTTTTGTGCAGTCCTGTGGGATTTGTGCTAGGGCTAAGCCCTGCTGTTCTCGTGCCAGTGGGTTGCTTTTGCCCTTGCCGGTCCCAAAGAGGCCTTGGACACATATTTCGATGGATTTCATTTCTGACCTTCCCGTTTCTCAAAAGATGTCAGTCATTTGGGTGGTCTGTGATCGCTTTTCTAAAATGGTCCATCTGGTGCCCTTGGCTAAATTGCCTTTCTCCTCTGATTTGGTACCTTTGTTCTTTCAGCATGTGGTTCGGTTGCATGGCATTCCTGAGAATATTGTTTCTGACAGAGGTTCCCAGTTTGTTTCAAGGTTTTGGCGAGCCTTTTGTGGTAGGATGGGCATTGACCTATCCTTTTCCTCGGCTTTCCATCCTCAGACTAATGGCCAGACCGAACGAACCAATCAGACCTTGGAAACATATCTGAGATGTTTTGTTTCTGCAGACCAGGATGATTGGGTGTCCTTTTTGCCGTTGGCTGAGTTCGCCCTTAATAATCGGGCCAGCTCGGCTACCTTGGTCTCTCCATTTTTTTGCAATTCTGGGTTCCATCCTCATTTCTCTTCAGGACAGGTTGAGTCTTCGGACTGTCCTGGTGTGGATTCTGTGGTGGATAGGTTGCAGCAGATCTGGACTCAGGTAGTGGACAATTTGATCTTGTCCCAGGAGAAAGCTCAACTTTTCGCTAATCGCAGACGCCGTGTGGGTCCCCGACTTCGTGTTGGGGATCTGGTTTGGTTATCTTCTCGTCATATTCCTATGAAGGTTTCCTCTCCTAAATTTAAACCTCGTTTTATTGGTCCGTATAGGATTTCTGAGGTTCTCAATCCTGTGTCTTTTCGTTTGACCCTCCCAGACTCCTTTTCCATACATAATGTATTCCATAGGTCGTTGTTGCGGAGATACGTGGCACCTATGGTTCCATCTGTTGAGCCTCCTGCCCCGGTTTTGGTGGAGGGGGAATTGGAGTATATTGTGGAGAAGATTTTGGATTCTCGTGTTTCTAGACGGAAACTCCAGTATCTGGTTAAATGGAAGGGTTATGCTCAGGAAGATAATTCCTGGGTTTTTGCCTCTGATGTTCATGCTTCCGATCTTGTTCGTGCCTTTCATGCGGCTCATCCTGGTCGGCCTGGGGGCTCTGGTGAGGGTTCGGTGACCCCTCCTCAAGGGGGGGGTGCTGTTGTGAATTCTGTGGCTGAATTCACTCCTGTGGTCACAAGTGGTACTGCAGCTTCTGAGCTTCCTCCCTCAGGTGTTCTGGTGTGCTCGTTAACTGCTTCATTACTTAACTCCGCCTGATGCTGCTATCCTTGCTCCTTGTCAATGTTTCAGTGTTGGATCTGAGCTTCTCCTGATTTTTCCTGTGACCTGCTGCTCTGTATAGCTAAGTGCTTTTTGCTTTTTTGTTGCTTTTTTTCTGTCCAGCTTGTCTTTTGTTTTGCTGGGAGCTCTGAGACGCAAAGGGTGTACCGCCGTGCCGTTAGTTCGGCACGGTGGGGTTTTTTTGCCCCCTTTGCGTGGTTTTGCTTTAGGGTTTTTTGTAGACTGCAAAGTTCGCTTTACTGTCCTCGCTGTGTCATAGAATATCGGGCCCCACTTTGCTGAATCTATTTCATCCCTACGTTTTGTCTTTTCATCTTACTCACAGTCATTATATGTGGGGGGCTGCCTTTTCCTTTGGGGAATTTCTCTGGGGCAAGTCAGGCCTATTTTTCTATCTTCAGGCTAGCTAGTTTCTTAGGCTGTGCCGAGTTGCCTAGGTAGTTGTTAGGCGCAATCCACAGCCGCTATTAGTTGTGTTTAGGATAGGATCAGGTGTGCAGTCTACAGAGTTTCCACGTCTCAGAGCTCGTTTTTGTATTTTTGGGTATTTGTCAGATCACTGTGTGCGCTCTGATCGCTAAGCACACTGTGTTTCTGGATTGCCTTCATAACACCTGTCATTAGCAAACATAACACATGAGTTCCCGACTTCAGGCAGTCATTGCCAACAAAGGGTTTTCAACCAAGTACTAGAAATGAACATTTTATTTAAAATTATTGAATCTGTCCAATTACTTTTGGTCCCTTTAAAAACAGGGTGGCACATGTTAAGGAGCTGAAACTCCTAAACCCTTCATCCAATTTTAATGTGGATACCCTCAAATGAAAGCTGAAAGTCTGAACTTCAACTGCATCTGAATTGTTTTGTTTAAAATTCATTGTTGTAAAGTATATAACCAAAATTAGAAAAATGTTGCCTCTGTCCAAATATATATGGACCTAACTGTATATACACACACACACACACACATATCTATATATATAATTGTCTAAGGGTTTTTCTGTCTTTCTGTCTGTCTGTCTGTCTTTCTGTCTGTCCTGGAAATCCCGCGTCTCTGATTGGTCGAGGCCGCCAGGCCTCGACCAATCAGCAACGGGCACAGCGACGATGATGTCATAAAGGACGTAGACATCCCGCGTCTCTGATTGGTCGAGGCCGCCAGGCCACAATCTAGTATATATATAGACTGTGGCCCGATTCTAACGCATCGGGTATTCTAGAATATGCATGTCCCCGTAGTATATGGACAATGATGATTCCAGAATTCGCGGCAGACTGTGCCCGTCGCTGATTGGTCGAGGCAACCTTTATGACATCATCGTCGCCATGGCAACCATTATGACATCTACGTCGATACTGTGCCCGTCGCTGAATCAGAAACGTGAGATGTCTACGTCCTTTATGACATCATCGTCGCTGTGCCCGTTGCTGATTGGTCAAGGCTTGGCGGCCTCGACCAATCAGAGACGCGGGATGTCTACGTCCTTTATGACATCATCGTCGCTGTGCCCGTTGCTGATTGGTCACAGCGACGCATCGGGTATTCTAGAATATGCATGTCCCCGTAGTATATGGACAATGATGATTCCAGAATTCCCGGCAGACTGTGCCCGTCGCTGATTGGCCGAGGCAACCTTTATGACATCATCGTCGCCATGGCAACCATTATGACATCATCGTCGCTGTGCCCGTTGCTGATTGGTCGAGGCCGCCAGGCCTCGACCAATCAGAGACGCGGGATTTCTACGTCGATGCTGTGCCGGTCTCTGATTGGTCGAGGCCTGGCGGCCTCGACCAATCAGAGAGCAGGGATTTCCAGGACAGACAGACAGACAGACAGACGGAAAAACCCTTAGACAATTATATATATAGATGGAGGACTATGGAGTGCATTATACTATATGGAGGACTATTAGGGGTGCACTATACTATATGGAGAACTAAAGGGTGCATTATACTCTATGGAGGACTGTGGGGAGTGCATTATATTTCTGCTATTGGGCCCCATGATCTCTATGTACGTGCTAGTGAGTATATTGGCTTATTAACCCCTTTACCCCCAAGGGTGCTTTGCACGTTAATGACCGGGCCAATTTTTACAATTCTGACCACTGTCCCTTTATGAGGTTATAACTCTGGAACGCTTCAACGGATCCCAGTGATTCTGACATTGTTTTCTCGTGACATATTGTACTTCATGATAGTGGTAAAATTTCTTTGATATTACCTGCGTTTATTTGTGAAAAAAACGGAAATTAGGCGAAAATTTTGAAAATTTTGCAATTTTCCAACTTTGAATTTTTATGCAATTAAATCACAGAGATATGTCACACAAAATACTTAATAAGTAACATTTCCCACATGTCTACTTTACATCAGCACAATTCTGGAACCAAAATTTTTTTTTTAGGGAGTTATAAGGGTTAAAAGTTGACCAGCAATTTCTCATTTTTACAACACCATTTTTTTTAGGGACCACATCTCATTTGAAGTCATTTTGAGGGGTCTATATGATAGAAAATACCCAAGTGTGACACCATTCTAAAAACTGCACCCCTAATGGTGCTCAAAACCACATTCAAGAAGTTTATTAACCCTTCAGGTGTTTCACAGGAATTTTTGGAATGTTTAAATAAAAATGAACATTTAACTTTTTTTCACAAAAAATGTAATTCAGCTCTAATTTGTTTTATTTTACCAAGGGTAACAGGAGAAAATGGACCCCAAAAGTTGTTGTACAATTTGTCCTGAGTACACCTATACCCCATATGTGGGGGTAAACCACTGTTTGGGCGCATGACAGAGCTCGGAAGCGAAGGAGCGCCATTTGACTTTTCAATGCAAAATTGACTGGAATTGAGATGGGACGCCATGTTACGTTTGGAGAGCCCCTGATGTGCCTAAACATTGAAACCCCCCACAAGTGACACCATTTTGGAAAGTAGACCCCCTAAGGAACTTATGTAGAGGTGTGGTGAGCACTTTGACCCACCAAGTGCTTCACAGAAGTTTATAATGCAGAACCATAAAAATAAAAAATCATATTTTTTCACAAGAATTATGTTTTCGCCCCCAATTTTTTATTTTCCCAAGGGTAAGAGAAGAAATTGGACCACAAAAGTTGTTGTACAATTTGTCCTGAGTATGCTGATACCCCATATGTGGTGGTAAACAACTGTTTGGGCGCATGGGAGAGCTCGGAAGGGAAGGAGCGCCGTTTGACTTTTCAATGCAAAATTGACTGGAATTGAGATGGAACGCCATGTTGCGTTTGGAGAGCCACTGATGTACATAAACATTGAAACCCCCCACAAGTGACACCATTTTGGAAAGTAGACCCCATAAAGAACTTACGTAGAGATGTGGTGAGCACTTTGACCCACCAAGTGCTTCACAGAAGTTTATAATGCAGAACCGTAAAAATAAAAAATCCTATTTTTTCACAAAAATTATCTTTTCGCCCCAATTTTTTATTTTCACAAGGGTAAGAGAAGAAATTGGACCCCAAATATTGTTGTACAATTTGTCCTGAGTACGCTGATACCCCATATGTGGGGGTAAACCACTGTTTGGGCGCATGGGAGAGCTCGGAAGGGAAGGAGCGCCGTTTGACTTTTCAATGCAAAATTGACAGGAATTGAGATGGGACCCCATGTTGCATTTGGAGAGCCACTGATGTGCCTAAACATTGAAACCCCCCACAAGTGACACCATTTTGGAAAGCAGACCCCCTAAGGAACTTATCTAGATTTGTGGTGAGCATTTTGACCCACCAAGGGCTTCACAGGAGTTTATAATGCAGAGAAATAAAAATAAAACAAAAAATTTTTCCCACAAAAATTATTTTTTAGCCCCCAGTTTTGTATTTTCCCGAGGGTAACAGGAGAAATTGGACCCCAAAAGTTGTTGTCCAATTTGTCCTGAGTACGCTGATACCCCATATGTGGTGGGGGAACCACCGTTTGGGTGCATGGGAGGGCTCGGAAAGGAAGAAGTGCCATTTGGAATGCTGACTTAGATGGAATGGTCTGTGTTATGACCTGGTGGTAAGGACAATAATGGACCTGGTGGTTAAGAGCACACGGAATGACCTGATAGTTACAAATAATATAGGACGAGCTCTGAGATGTGGGAACTCTGCTGACCGCAATCCCTAATCCTATCACACACACTAGAAATAGCCGTTGATTGCTCCTAACGCTCCATATGCAACTCGGCACAGCCTAAGGAACTAGCTAGCCCTGAAGATAGAAAAATAAAGCCTACCTTGCCTCAGAGAAATTCCCCAAAGGAAAAGGCAGCCCCCCACATATAATGACTGTGAGTAAAGGTGAAAATACAAACACAGAGATGAAATAGATTTAGCAAAGTGAGGCCCGACTTACTGAACAGACTGAGGATAGGAAAGGTAACTTTGCGGTCAGCACAAAAAACTACAAAAAGACCACGCAGAGGGCGCAAAAGACACTCCGCACCGACTCACGGTGCGGAGGCGCTCCCTCTGCGTCCCAGAGCTTCCAGCAAGCAAGACAAAAATCAAAATAGCAAGCTGGACAGAAAAATAGCAAACAAAGAAAAACAAGCAGGAACTTAGCTTCTGCTGGGAAGACAGGTCACAAGAACGATCCAGGAGAGAACTAGACCAATACTGGAACATTGACAGGTGGCAAGGAGCAATGATCTAAGTGGAGTTAAATAGAGCAGCCAGCTAACGAATTAACCTCGTCACCTGTGGAAGGAAACTCAGAAGCCACAGCCGAAGTACCATTCATGACCACAGGAGGGAGCTTGACAACAGAATTCACAACAGTACCCCCCCCTTGAGGAGGGGTCACCGAACCCTCACCAGAGCCCCCAGGCTGACCAGGATGAGCCAAATGAAAGGCACGAACCAGATTGGAAGCATGAACATCGGAGGCAAAGACCCAGGAATTATCTTCCTGACCATAACCCTTCCACTTGGCCAGGTACTGGAGTTTCCGTCTCGAAATACGAGAATCCAAAATCTTTTCCACCACATACTCCAACTCCCCCTCAACCAACAGCGGGGCAGGAGGGTCAACGGATGGAACCACAGGCGCCATGTACCTCCGCAACAACGACCTATGGAATACATTATGGATGGCAAAAGAAGCCGGAAGGGTCAAACGAAACGACACAGGATTGAGAACCTCAGAAATCCTATACGGACCAATGAAACGAGGCTTAAACTTAGGAGAGGAAACCTTCATAGGAACATAACGAGACGACAACCAAACCAAATCCCCAACACGAAGTCGGGGACCCACACAGCGCCGGCGGTTAGCGAAACGTTGAGCCTTCTCCTGGGACAATGTTAAATTGTCCACCACATGAGTCCAAATCTGCTGCAACCTATCCACCACAGTATCCACACCAGGACAGTCCGAAGACTCAACCTGCCCTGAAGAGAAACGAGGATGGAAACCAGAATTGCAGAAAAACGGCGAAACCAAAGTAGCTGAGCTGGTCCGATTATTAAGGGCGAACTCAGCCAAAGGCAAAAAGGACACCCAATCATCCTGATCAGTAGAAACAAAGCATCTCAGATATGTTTCCAAAGTCTGATTAGTTCGTTCGGTTTGTCCATTTGTCTGAGGATGGAAAGCCGAGGAAAAAGACAAATCAATGCCCATCCTAGCACAAAAGGATCACCAAAACCTCGAAACAAACTGGGAACCTCTGTCCGAAACGATGTTCTCCGGAATGCCATGTAAACGAACCACATGCTGGAAAAACAATGGCACCAAATCAGAGGAGGAAGGCAATTTAGACAAGGGTACCAAATGGACCATCTTAGAGAAGCGATCACAAACCACCCAAATGACCGACATCTTTTGAGAGACAGGGAGATCCGAAATAAAATCCATAGAGATATGCATCCAGGGCCTCTTTGGGACCGGCAAGGGCAAAAGCAACCCACTGGCACGAGAACAGCAGGGCTTAGCCCGAGCACAAGTCCCACAGGACTGCACAAAAGAACGCACATCCCGCGACAATGACGGCCACCAAAAGGATCTAGCCTCCAAATCTCTGGTACCAAAGATTCCAGGATGACCAGCCAACACCGAACAATGAACCTCAGAGATAACTCTACTAGTCCATTTATCAGGGACAAACAGTTTCTCCGCTGGGCAACGGTCAGGTCTATCAGCCTGAAATTTTTGCAGCACCCGCCGCAAATCAGGGGAGATGGCAGACAAAATTACCCCCTCTTTGAGAATACCCGCCGGCTCAGGAACACCCGGAGAGTCAGGCACAAAACTCCTTGACAGGGCATCAGCCTTCACATTCTTAGAGCCTGGAAGGTACGAAACCACAAAATCAAAGCGGGAGAAAAATAGCGACCAACAAGCCTGTCTAGGATTCAACCGTTTGGCAGACTCGAGATAAGTCAAATTCTTGTGATCCGTCAAGACCACCACGCGATGCTTGGCTCCTTCAAGCCAATGACGCCACTCCTCGAATGCCCACTTCATGGCCAACAACTCTCGATTGCCAACATCATAATTGCGCTCAGCAGGTGAAAACTTTCTAGAAAAGAAGACACATGGTTTCATTACCGAGCCATCAGAACTTCTTTGCGACAAAACAGCCCCTGCTCCAATCTCAGAAGCATCAACCTCGACCTGAAACGCTAGCGAAACATCTGGCTGGCACAACACAGGGGCAGAAGAAAAACGACGCTTCAACTCCTGAAAAGCTTCCACAGCCGCAGAAGACCAATTGACCACATCAACACCTTTCTTGGTCAAATCAGTCAACGGTTTAGCAACACTAGAAAAATTACTAATGAAGCGACGATAAAAATTAGCAAAGCCCAGGAACTTTTGCAGACTCTTCACAGATGTCGGCTGAGCACAATCATAAATGGCCTGGACTTTAACAGGGTCCACCTCGATAGTAGAAGGGGAAAAAATGAAACCTAAAAATGAAACCTTCTGAACTCCAAAGAGACACTTTGACCCCTTCATAAACAAAGAATTCGCACAAAGGACCTGAAACACCATTCTGACCTGCTTCACGTGAGACTCCCAATCATCCGAAAAGACCAAAATATCATCCAAATATACAATCAGGAATTTATCCAGGTACTCTCGGAAGATGTCATGCATAAAGGACTGAAATACTGATGGAACATTGGAAAGCCCGAATGGCATAACCAGGTACTCAAAATGGCCCTCGGGTGTATTAAATGCTGTTTTCCATTCATCGCCCTGTTTAATACGCACAAGATTATACGCACCACAAAGATCTATCTTGGTGAACCAACAAGCCCCCTTAATCCGAGCAAATAAATCAGACAGCAGCGGCAAAGGATACTGAAATTTGACTGTGATCTTATTAAGAAGGCGGTAATCAATACAAGGTCTCAAAGAACCATCCTTCTTGGCCACAAAAAAGAACCCTGCTCCCAATGGTGACGACGACGGGCGAATATGACCCTTCTCCAAGGATTCCTTTACATAACTCTGCATAGCGGCGTGCTCTGGCACAGATAAATTGAACAGTCGGCCCTTAGGAAACTTACTACCAGGAATCAAATTGATAGCACAATCGCAATCCCTATGAAGAGGTAGGGCACTGGATTTGGGCTCATCAAATACATCCCGGTAATCCGACAAAAACTCCGGGACTTCAGAAGGAGTGGATGACGAAATAGACAAAAATGGAACATCACCATGTACCCCCTGACAACCCCAGCTGGACACAGACATAGATTTCCAATCCAATACTGGATTATGGACCTGTAGCCATGGCAACCCCAAAACGACCACATCATGCAGATTATGCAACACCAAAAAGCGAATATCCTCCTGATGTGCAGGAGCCATGCACATGGTCAATTGGGTCCAGTACTGAGGCTTATTCTTGGCCAGAGGCGTAGCATCAATTCCTCTCAATGGAATAGGATACTGCAAGGGCTCCAAGAAAAAACCACAGAGCCTGGCAAACTCCAAGTCCATCAAATTCAGGGCAGCGCCTGAATCCACAAATGCCATAACAGAATAGGATGACAAAGAGCAAATCAGAGTAACGGACAAAAGAAATTTCGACTGTACCGTACCAATGGTGGCAGACCTAGCGAAACGCTTAGTGCACTTAAGACAATCGGAGATAGCATGAGTGGAATCACCACAGTAAAAACACAGCCCATTCCGACGTCTGTGTTCTTGCCGTTCAGCTCTGGTCAAAGTCCTATCACATTGCATAGGCTCAGGTCTATGCTCAGATAATACCGCCAAATGGTGCACAGCTTTACGCTCACGCAAGCGTCGATCGATCTGAATGGCCAAAGAAATAGACTCATTCAGACCAGCAGGCGTGGGAAATCCCACCATGACATCCTTAAGGGCTTCAGAGAGACCCTTTCTAAAAATTGCTGCCAGGGCACATTCATTCCACTGAGTGAGTACAGACCACTTCCTAAACTTCTGACAATATATCTCTACCTCATCCTGACCCTGACACAGAGCCAGCAAGATTTTCTGTGCCTGATCCACTAAAGCAATCCGAGCGCCAGAAAAAACGCATCAACATCACGCAATGCCGGATCTCCTGGCGCAAGGGAAAATGCCCAGTCTTGAGAGTCGCCCCGTAACAAAGAAATAATGATTTTCACTTGTTGAACAGGGTCACCTGAGGAGCGAGGTTTCAAAGCAAGAAACAATTTACAATTATTTTAGAAATTCAGAAACTTAGATCTATCCCTAAAAAACAAATCAGGAATTGGAATCCTAGGCTCTAACATCGGATTCTGAACCACAAAATCTAGAATGTTTTGTACCCTTGCAGTGAGATTATTCACACAAGAGGACAGACCTTGAATGTCCATATCTACACCTGTATCCTGAACCACCCAGAGGTAAAGGGGAAAAGAGAGACAAAACACACTGCAAAGAAAAAAAAATGGTCTCAGAACTTCTCTTATCCCTCTATTGAGATGCATTAATACTTAAGAGCACACGGAATGACCTGATAGTTACAAATAATATAGGACGAGCTCTGAGACGTGGGAACTCTGCTGACCGCAATCCCTAATCCTATCACACACACTAGAAATAGCCGTGGATTGCTCCTAACGCTCCATATGCAACTCGGCACAGCCTAAGGAACTAGCTAGCCCTGAAGATAGAAAAATAAAGCCTACCTTGCCTCAGAGAAATTCCCCAAAGGAAAAGGCAGCCCCCCACATATAATGACTGTGAGTAAAGATGAAAATACAAACACAGAGATGAAATAGATTTAGCAAAGTGAGGCCCGACTTACTGAACAGACTGAGGATAGGAAAGGTAACTTTGCGGTCAGCACAAAAAACTACAAAAAGACCACGCAGAGGGCGCAAAAGACCCTCCGCACCGACTCACGGTGCGGAGGCGCTCCCTCTGCGTCCCAGAGCTTCCAGCAAGCAAGACAAAAATCAAAATAGCAAGCTGGACAGAAAAATAGCAAACAAAGAAAAACAAGCAGGAACTTAGCTTCTGCTGGGAAGACAGGTCACAAGAACGATCCAGGAGAGAACTAGACCAATACTGGAACATTGACAGGTGGCAAGGAGCAATTATCTAAGTGGAGTTGAATAGAGCAGCCAGCTAACGAATTAACCTCGTCACCTGTGGAAGGAAACTCAGAAGCCACAGCCGAAGTACCATTCATGACCACAGGAGGGAGCTTGACAACAGAATTCACAACAGGTCTGCAGGCGTCACATTGCGTTTGCAGAGCCCCTAATGTACCTAAACAGTAGAAACCCCCCACAAGTGACACCATTTTGGAAAGTAGACCCCCTAAGGAACTCATCTAGATGTGTTGTGAAAGCTTTGAACCCCCAAGTGTTTCACTACAGTTTATAATGCAGAGCCATGCAAATAAAAAATATTTTTTTTCCACAAAAATTATATTTAAGCCCCCAGTTTTGTATTTTTCCAAGGGTAACAGGAGAAATTGGACCCTAAATATTGTTGCCAATTTGTCCTGAGTATGCTGATACCCGATATGTGGGGGGGGACCACCGTTTGAGTGCATGGCAGAGCTCGGAAGGGAAGGAGCATCGTTTGGAATGCAGACTTAGATGGATTGGTCTGCAGGCGTCACATTGCGTTTGCAGAGCCCCAAATGCACCTAAACAGTAGAAACCCCCCACAAGTGACCCCATATTGGAAACTAGACCCCCCAAGGAACTTATGTAGATGTGTTGTGAGAACTTTGAACCCCCAAGTGTTTCACTACAGTTTATAAGGCAGAGCCGTGAAAATAGAAAATCTTTTTTTCCCACAAAAATGATTTTTTAGCCCCCAGTTTTGTATTTCCCAAGGGTAACAGGAGAAATTGGACCCCGAAAGTTGTTGTCCAATTTGTCCTGAGTACACTGATACCCCATATGTGGGGGGAACCAACATTTGGGCGCATGGGAGAGCTCGGAAGGGAAGGAGCGCCATTTGGAAAGCAGACTTAGATGGAATGGTCTGCAGGCGTCACATTGCGCTTGCAGAGCCCCTAGTGTACCTAAACAGTAGAAACCCCCCACAAGTGACCACCCCATATTGGAAACTAGACCCCCCAAGGAACTTATCTAGATGTGTTGTGAGAACTTTGAACCCCCAAATGTTTCACTACAGTTTATAACGCAGAGCCGTGAAAAAAAAAATCTTTTTTTTTCCACAAAAATTATTTTTTAGCCCCCAGTTTTGTATTTTCCCAAGGGTAACAGGAGAAATTGGACCCCAAAAGTTGTTGTCCAATGTGTCCTAAGTGCGCTGATACCCCATATGTTGGGGTAAACCCCTGTTTGGGCACACGGGAGAGCACGGAAGGGAAGGAGCACTGTTTTACTTTTTCAACGCAGAATTAGCTGGAATTGAGATCGGACGCCATGTCACATTTGGAGAGCCCCTGATGTGCCTAAACAGTGGAAAACCCCCAATTATAACTGAAACCCTAATCCAAACACACCCCTAATCTCAACAGTAACCCTAAACACACCCCTAACCCTGACACACCCCTAACCCTTATCCCAACCCTATTCCCAATCGTAAATGTAATCCAAACCCTAACCCTAACTTTAGCCCCAACCCAAACCCTAACTTTTGCCCCATCCCTAACTGTAGCCTTAACACTAGCCCCAACCCTAAACCTAACCCTAGCCCTAACCATAGCCCTAACCCTAGCCCTAACCCTAACCCTAGCTCTAACCCTAACCCTAGCCCTAACCCTAACCCTAGCCCTAACCCTAGCTCTAACCCTAACCCTAGCCCTAGCCCTAACCCTAGCCCTAACCCTAGTCCTAACCCTAGCCCTAACCCTAACCCTAATGGGAAAATGGAAATAAAAACATTTTTTAAAATTTTTTAATTTTTCCCTAACTAAGGGGGTGATGAAGGGGGGTTTGATTTACTTTTATAGTGGGTTTTTTAGCGGATTTTTATGATTGGCAGCCGTCACACACTGAAAGACGCTTTTTATTGCAAAAAATATTTTTTGCGTTACCACATTTTGAGAGCTATAATTTTTCCATATTTTGGTCCACAGAGTCATGTGAGGTCTTGTTTTTTGCGGGACGAGTTGATGTTTTTATTGGTAACATTTTCGGGCACGAGACAATTTTTGATCGCTTTTTATTCCAATTTTTGTGAGGCAGAATGACCAAAAACCAGCTATTCATGAATTTCTTTTGGGGGAGGCGTTTATACCGTTCCGCGTTTGGTAAAATGGATACAGCAGTTTTATTCTTCGGGTCAGTACGATTACAGTGATACCTCATTTATATCATTTTTTTTATGTTTTGGCGCTTTTATACTATAAAAACTATTTTATAGAAAAAATAACTATTTTTGCATCGCTTTATTGTGAGGACTATAACTTTTTTATTTTTTCGCTGATGATGCTGTTTGGGGGCTCATTTTTTGCGGGACAAGATGACATTTTCAGCGGTATCATGGTTATTTATGTCCGTCTTTTTGATCGCGTGTTATTCCACTTTTTGTTTGGCGGTATGATAATAAAGCGTTGTTTTTTGCCTCGAGTTTTTTTTTTAACCGCGTTCACTGAAGGGGTTAACTAGCAGAACAGTTTTATAGGTGGGGTCGTTACCGACGTGGTGATACTAAATATGTGTATGTTTATTGTTGTTTTTTTATTTAGATAAAGAAATGTATTTATAGGAACAATATTTTTTTTTTGGGGGGGGGGGATTTTTTTTTATTTTTTTTACACATGTGAAAAAATTTTTTTTAACACTTTAACATTGCCCCAGGGGGGGCATCATGTTATAGTGTAAGATTGCTGATCTGATACTTTGCTGTGCACTGTGTCAGATCAGCGATCTGACATGCACAGCTCCAGGCTTCACAGTGCCTGCTCTGAGCAACACGGACTTTCAACTCCCTCCAAAGATTTTCTATAGAGTTGAGATCTGGAGACTGGTTAGGCCACTCCAGGACCTTGAAATGCTTCTTACAAAGCCACTCCTTCGTTGCCCTGGCGGTGTGCTTTGGATCATTGTCATGTTGAAAGACCCAGCCATGTTTCATCTTCAATGCCCTTGCTGATGGAAGGAGGTTTGCACTCAAAATCTCACGATACATGGCCCCATTCATTCTTTCATGTACCCGGATCAGTCGTCCTGGCCCCTTTGCAGAGAAACAGCCCCAAAGCATGATGTTTCCACCACCATGCTTTACAGTAGGTATGGTGTTTGATGGATGCAACTCAGTATTCTTTTTCCTCCAAACACGACAAGTTGTGTTTCTACCAAACAGTTCCAGTTTGGTTTCATCAGACCATAGGACATTCTCCCAAAACTCCTCTGGATCATCCAAATGCTCTCTAGCAAACTTCAGACGGGCCCGGACATGTACTGGCTTAAATATAGATCTCAAGGCAGGGTATACATCACAAATAAATCAAAATAAATAAATAAAAATGTCAAACTATATGCGTTACCTACTAGTGCCTGATCTGTAACCCATATGGACACAAATTGTGGGACAATTCGGAGGTATATAAGCAAAAAGAAAAGAAGAAACAAACCGAACTCAAGCCCAAATCAAGTTAATAAATATTTATTGAAGGGTAGAGTACACCATGTGGTAGGGGGGGAAAATGAAACCAAAAGAAAGGCACAAGAGCCAGGAGACGAAACAAAATATTCAAATAGTCGCACAAAATGAGTGTGGCCCCAGCAAGATAAAGAATCAAATAGTAGAATATTGCTATATATATATAAATAAATGAGTAAATAAATAAATAAATATACATACACACATGTACATACGCAGTAGAAAATAAGATAGATATACCGTATTGGGAAATATTATGAGACCAGTTTAAAAACTAAAGTGCGTATAGTGCATGCATATTTTAAACCCATGTACGTGTATGTTAAGTAGCAATATATAAAGGATAAGCAGCTGCTGTGACAAAAAAGAGGGTAACCGGATCTAGGTAAATGCGCTGAGATGTTGGTACAAATGAACTCCAATAATATAGATATAAGTACATAGACTCAAGCCGCAAATACCTGAACAGATCGTCTCCTGGATGTGCCAGTCCCCGACGCGCGTTTCGGCGTCAGCCTTCGTCAGGGGGTCATGACGAAGGCTGACGCCGAAACGCGCGTCGGGGACTGGCACATCCAGGAGACGATCTGTTCAGGTATTTGCGGCTTGAGTCTATGTACTTATATCTATATTATTGGAGTTCATTTGTACCAACATCTCAGCGCATTTACCTAGATCCGGTTACCCTCTTTTTTGTCACAGCAGCTGCTTATCCTTTATATATTGCTACTTAACATACACGTACATGGGTTTAAAATATGCATGCACTATACGCACTTTAGTTTTTAAACTGGTCTCATAATATTTCCCAATACGGTATATCTATCTTATTTTCTACTGCGTATGTACATGTGTGTATGTATATTTATTTATTTATTTACTCATTTATTTATATATATATAGCAATATTCTACTATTTGATTCTTTATCTTGCTGGGGCCACACTCATTTTGTGCGACTATTTGAATATTTTGTTTCGTCTCCTGGCTCTTGTGCCTTTCTTTTGGTTTCATTTTCCCCCCCTACCACATGGTGTACTCTACCCTTCAATAAATATTTATTAACTTGATTTGGGCTTGAGTTCGGTTTGTTTCTTCTTTTCTTTTATGTACTGGCTTAAGCAGTGGGACACGTCTGGCACTGCAGGATCTGAGTCCATGGTGGCGTAGTGTGTTACTTATGGTAAGCCTTGTTACATTGGTCCCAGCTCTCTGCAGTTCATTCACTAGGTCCCCCCGCGTGGTTCTGGGATTTTTGCTCACCGTTCTTGTGATCATTCTGACCCCACGGGGTGGGATTTTGCGTGGAGCCCCAGATCGAGGGAGATTATCAGTGGTCTTGTATGTCTTCCGTTTTCTAATTATTGCTCCCACTGTTGATTTCTTCACTCCAAGCTGGTTGTCTATTGCAGATTCAGTCTTCCCAGCCTGGTGCAGGGCTACAATTTTGTTTCTGGTGTCCTTTGACAGCTCTTTGGTCTTCACCATAGTGGAGTTTG
The DNA here is from genome assembly GCF_032444005.1 of Ranitomeya imitator. NCBI lineage: Eukaryota > Metazoa > Chordata > Amphibia > Anura > Dendrobatidae > Ranitomeya > Ranitomeya imitator. The sequence continues at coordinate 322,089,697 of NC_091285.1, read as the reverse complement.
GAGTCAGACTGTTTGAGGGTGTGCACAGGTGTCTTTTTATACTGATAACAAGTTTAAACAGGCGCCATTACTACAGGTAATGAGTGGAGGAAAGAGGAGACTCTTAAAGAAGAAGTTACAGGTCTGTGAGAGCCAGAAATCTTGATTGTTTGTTTCTGACCAAATACTTATTTTCCACCATAATATGCAAAAAAAGTGATAAAAAAACAGACAATGTGATTTTCTGGATTTTTTTTTCTCAGTTTGTCTCCCATAGTTGAGGTCTACCTATGATGTAAATTACAGACGCCTCTCATCTTTTTAAGTGGTGGAACTTGCACTATTGCTGACTGACTAAATACTTTTTTGCCCCACTGTATACTAGGTGAGAAAAATGACATTGTACTCGCATGACACTTGTCTCATACTTTTCTGGGACAACATCGGACCAATTTTTTATAAGACATTGCGACTCCACACTCAAAGGGTGTTTGTCACCCACAAAATATATATGAAACCACTTATCCAGTCATATGTATGTTCACACTGGGCGTTTTTGCTGCGTTTTTTACTGTGTTTTTTAATGCTAATTTTTAGCTGCTTTTTTGAGTACCAGCAAAGCCTATGAGATTTCAGAAATCTCATGCACACATTTTTATCATCAGGATTTTGTGCTCTGCAGCGTTTTTTTGACACAGAGCTTGTCACTTCTTTCAGCGTTTTTCACCCATTGACTTGAATGGACGGTGAAAAAACGCTGCAAATGCGCAGGTTGACTTTTTGCAGTGTATTTACTGCAGAAAAATCAGGGACAGCTGGGTGTGACCTCACACTCAGCTCTGCTACCTCTAGATGGCAGACTGAATGATGTGTCTATACAGCCTGTCATCCATCAGAGCAGACCCGAACCACATTTACTTGAATTGGGGGCCCAACAATACAGTGTTTGACACGTTGTCATATGCATGATAGCGCAGCAAACACCGCTTCTGATCTGCGGTGAAACCATCCCCGCCGGTCACAGGGCCACAGTTCCCACATTGTCAAAAGACAGCGAGAGTGCTCATCTGTGATCGGAGGTATACAATTTACCTCCGGTCACTGGTGTCAGCTGATGGGACTACTGCTCCCATTATCCTACACCTGCTGCTGCTAATAACAGTGAGAGCAGGAGTGACTGATGGGGGTATTCATTAGCCACTCCTGTGCTGTAAATAAATAATTAAAAAAAAAACCTGCATGGGTTCCCCATGTTTTTTCAAAGCAAGCCAGGCAAAACTCACAGCTGGGGGCTGTGTTGTGAATTCTGTTGTTAAGCTCCCTCCTGTGGTCATGAATGGTACTTCGGCTGGTTCTGTCCATGGGCTTCCTCTGGTGGTTGTGAGTGGGGCTGCGGCTTCTGAGGTTCCTTCCACAGGTGACGAGGTTAATTCGTTAGCTGGCTGCTCTATTTAACTCCACCTAGATCATTACTGGACCCAATTGACAATGTGCATGGCTCCTGCACATCAGGAGGATATTCGCTTTTTGGTGTTGCATAATCTGCATGATGTGGTCGTTTTGGGGTTACCATGGCTACAGGTCCATAATCCAGTATTGGATTGGAAATCTATGTCTATGTCCAGCTGGGGTTGTCAGGGGGTACATGGTGATGTTCCATTTTTGTCTATTTCGTCATCCACCCCTTCTGAAGTCCCGGAGTTTTTGTCGGATTACCGGGATGTATTTGATGAGCCCAAATTCAGTGCCCTACCTCCTCATAGGGATTGCGATTGTGCTATCAATTTGATTCCTGGTAGTAAGTTTCCTAAGGGCCGACTGTTCAATTTATCTGTGCCAGAACACGCCGCTATGTAGAGTTATATAAAGGAATCCTTGGAGAAGGGTCATATTCGCCCGTCGTCGTCACCATTGGGAGCAGGGTTCTTTTTTGTGGCCAAGAAGGATGGTTCTTTGAGACCTTGTATTGATTACCGCCTTCTTAATAAGATCACAGTCAAATTTCAGTACCCTTTGCCGCTGCTGTCTGATTTCTTTGCTCGGATTAAGGGGGCTAGTTGGTTCACCAAGATAGATCTTCGTGGTGCGTATAATCTTGTGCGTATTAAACAGGGCGATGAATGGAAAACAGCATTTAATACGCCCGAGGGCCATTTTGAGTACCTGGTTATGCCATTCGGGCTTTCCAATGCTCCATCAGTATTTCAGTCCTTTATGCATGACATCTTCCGAGAGTACCTGGATAAATTCCTGATTGTATATTTGGATGATATTTTGGTCTTCTCGGATGATTGGGAGTCTCACGTGAAGCAGGTCAGAATGGTGTTCCAGGTCCTTCGTGCTAATTCTTTGTTTGTGAAGGGGTCTAAGTGTCTCTTTGGAGTTCAGAAGGTTTCATTTTTGGGTTTCATTTTTTCCCCTTCTACTATCGAGATGGACCCTGTTAAAGTCCAGGCCATTTATGATTGGACTCAGCCGACATCTGTGAAGAGTGTGCAAAAGTTCCTGGGCTTTGCTAATTTTTATCGTCGCTTCATCAGTAATTTTTCTAGTGTTGCTAAACCGTTGACTGATTTGACCAAGAAGGGTGCTGATGTGGTCAATTGGTCTTCTGCGGCTGTGGAAGCTTTTCAGGAGTTGAAGCATCGTTTTTCTTCTGCCCCTGTGTTGTGCCAGCCAGATGTTTCGCTCCCGTTTCAGGTCGAGGTTGATGCTTCTGAGATTGGAGCAGGAGCTGTTTTGTCGCAAAGAAGTTCTGATGGCTCGGTGATGAAACCATGTGCCTTCTTTTCTAGAAAGTTTTCACCTGCTGAGCGCAATTATGATGTTGGCAATCGAGAGTTGTTGGCCATGAAGTGGGCATTCGAGGAGTGGCGTCATTGGCTTGAAGGAGCCAAGCATCGCGTGGTGGTCTTGACGGATCACAAGAATTTGACTTATCTCGAGTCTGCCAAACGGTTGAATTCTAGACAGGCTCGTTGGTCGCTATTTTTCTCCCGTTTTGATTTTGTGGTTTCGTACCTTCCGGGCTCTAAGAATGTGAAGGCTGATGCCCTGTCAAGGAGTTTTGTGCCTGACTCTCCGGGTGTTCCGGAGCCGGCGGGTATTCTCAAAGAGGGGGTAATTTTGTCTGCCATCTCCCCTGATTTGCGGCGGGTGCTGCAAAAATTTCATGCTGATAGACCTGACCGTTGCCCAGCGGAGAAACTGTTTGTCCCTGATAAATGGACTAGTAGAGTTATCTCTGAGGTTCATTGTTCGGTGTTGGCTGGTCATCCTGGAATCTTTGGTACCAGAGATTTGGTGGCTAGATCCTTTTGGTGGCCGTCTTTGTCGCAGGATGTGCGTTCTTTTGTGCAGTCCTGTGGGACTTGTGCTCGGGCTAAGCCCTGCTGTTCTCGTGCCAGTGGGTTGCTTTTGCCCTTGCCGGTCCCGAAGAGGCCCTGGACGCATATTTCTATGGATTTTATTTCGGATCTCCCTGTCTCTCAAAAGATGTCGGTCATTTGGGTGGTTTGTGATCGTTTCTCTAAGATGGTCCATTTGGTACCCTTGTCTAAATTGCCTTCCTCCTCTGATTTGGTGCTGTTGTTTTTCCAGCATGTGGTTCGTTTACATGGCATTCCGGAGAACATCGTTTCGGACAGAGGTTCCCAGTTTGTTTCGAGGTTTTGGTGATCCTTTTGTGCTAGGATGGGCATTGATTTGTCTTTTTCCTCGGCTTTCCATCCTCAGACAAATGGCCAAACCGAACGTACTAATCAGACGTTGGAAACATATCTGAGATGCTTTGTTTCTGCTGATCAGGATGATTGGGTGTCCTTTTTGCCTTTGGCTGAGTTCACCCTTAATAATCGGGCCAGCTCGGCTACTTTGGTTTCGCCGTTTTTCTGCAATTCTGGTTTCCATCCTCATTTCGCTTCAGTGCAGGTTGAGTCTTCGGACTGTCCTGGTGTAGATACTGTAGTGGATAGGTTGCAGCAGATTTGGACTCATGTGGTGGACAATTTGACATTGTCCCAGGAGAAGGCTCAACGTTTCGCTAACCGCCGGCGCTGTGTGGGTCCCCGACTTCGTGTTGGGGATTTGGTTTGGTTGTCGTCTCGTTATGCTCCTATGAAGGTTTCCTCTCCTAAGTTTAAGCCTCGTTTCATTGGTCCGTATAAGATTTCTGAGGTTCTCAATCCTGTGTCATTTCGTTTGACCCTTCCAGTTTCTTTTGCCATCCATAATGTATTCCATAGGTCGTTGTTGCGGAGATACGTGGCGCCTGTGGTTCCATCCGTTGATCCTCCTGCCCCGGTGTTGGTTGAGGGGGATTTGGAGTATGTAGTGGAGAAGATTTTGGATTCTCGTATTTCGAGACGGAAACTCCAGTACCTGGTCAAGTGGAAGGGTTATGGTCAGGAAGATAATTCCTGGGTCTTTGCCTCTGATGTTCATGCTGCCGATCTGGTTCGTGCCTTTCATTTGGCTCGTCCTGGTCGGCCTGGGGGCTCTGGTGAGGGTTCGGTGACCCCTCCTCAAGGGGGGGTACTGTTGTGAATTCTGTTGTTAAGCTCCCTCCTGTGGTCATGAATGGTACTTCGGCTGGTTCTGTCCATGGGCTTCCTCTGGTGGTTGTGAGTGGGGCTGCGGCTTCTGAGGTTCCTTCCACAGGTGACGAGGTTAATTCGTTAGCTGGCTGCTCTATTTAACTCCACCTAGATCATTGCTCCATGCCACCTGTCAATGTTCCAGTATTGGTCTAGTTCGCTCCTGGATCGTTCTTGTGACCTGTCTTCCCAGCAGAAGCTAAGTTCCTGCTTGTTTTTCTCTGTTTGCTATTTTTCCTGTCCAGCTTGCTATTTTGATTTTTGTCTTGCTTGCTGGAAGCTATGGGACGCAGAGGGAGCGCCTCCGCACCGTGAGTCGGCGCGGAGGGTCTTTTTGCACACTCTGCGTGGTCTTTTTGTAGTTTTTTGTGCTGACCGCAAAGTTACCTTTCCTATCCTCTATCTGTTCAGTAAGTCGGGCCTCACTTTGCTAAATCTATTTAATCTCTGTGTTTGTAATTTTCACCTTAACTCACAGTCATTATATGTGGGGGGCTGCCTGTTCCTTTGGGGAATTTCTCTGAGGCAAGGTAGGCTTTATTTTTCTATCTTTAGGGCTAGCTAGTTCCTTAGGCTGTGACGAGTTGCATAGGGAGCGTTAGGAGCAATCCACGGCTATTTCTAGTGTGTGATAGGATTAGGGATTGCGGTCAGCAGAGTTCCCACGTCTCAGAGCTTGTCCTGTATTATTAGTAACTATCAGGTCATTCCGTGTGCTCTTAACCACCAGGTCCATTATTGTCCTTACCACCAGGTCAAGGCTGGTTATCAAGAATAGAGGAGCAAAAGCGGTGAACTCGCCTCTGCACCGTGCAACTTACTCATGGTGCTAGTGGGAATCTCGCTGTGGTTTGTTGAAGCGCTCAAGCAGTACGAAGCGGCCATCGTTTGACCTGTACACTCTGTTGTATATGCACCGCCGAGCCATGAAGATTTTATTGCAATAAAGTATTACCTGCTTTGAAGACCGGTGAGTGCTGCCGCTTCCCTTTCTACTCGCATCTGCATTGTTATGTTTTCTCGGTCCAGCACCTGAGGTCTAGCGGCCGGCTCATGCTGACAGCCTATGTGTTCATTCATCCAGTGCCTTGGTGGTGCAGTCAGCTGTTTCTTGATTGAATGGCAAGTATGGTTTAATTGAGATTATTAATGGAGGCTGTGTGTGTGTTTTCTTACAATGTGACTATGGGGTTAGTAATGGGGGCATCTTATTGAAGACTCTCCATTACTAACCTCAGGCTTGATGTCACCGGACAATACAAAGGTGACATCAACCCCCACCGCTACAGGGCACGTGGGAAGAGCAAGGTTAAGAGCCAGAATTGGTGCATCTTAGAGTTGCGCCTTTTCTAGGGTGGATGAGAGCTGATGTTTTAGCCTGGGGGGCAGTATCCATGGCACCTTCCCAGGCTATTAATATCAGCCCACAGCTGTCTGCCTAGCCTTTGCTGGTTATCAATTATAAGGGGACCCCATGTCATATTTTTTTAGGGTCCCCCATTTTAATAGCCAGTGAAGGCTAATTATACAGCTGTGAACTGATATTAATAGACTGAGAAGCTCCATGGGTATTACCCCCTTCTCAGGCTATAAACATTGGCTCCCAGCCGTCGGCTTTCACCCTGCTGGTTACGAAAATTGTGCAGGAGCCCACACCATTTTTTCCAAAAAATAATCTTTTATTAATCAACTACATGCACAGTAAGCTGCACACACACTGTACTAATTGTATTTGTCACAGACATCTGTATATCTACCTATTTTATTTGTATTTACTGTACGGAATCCATCTCTTCTATCCTGTCGGCTCCTGCTGTGATTTTACAGTACATGGCAAATGAATTGCCGGCTTTTCTTCTATCTATCTATGTATGTAATATAAATAAATATATACAGTGCCTTGCGAAAGCATTCGGCCCCCTGGAACTTTTCAACCATTTCCCACATATCATGCTTCAAACATAAAGACACCAAATGTAAATTTTTGGTGAAGAATCAACAAGTGGAACACAATTGTGAAGTTGAACGAAATTTATTGATTATTTTAAATTTTTGTGGAAATTCAAAAACTGAAAAGTGGGGCGAGCAATATTATTTGGCTCTTTAACTTAATACTTTGTTGCGCCACATTTTGCTGCGATTACAGTTGCAAGTCGCTTGGGGTATGTCTCTATCAGTTATGTACATCGAGAGACTAAAATTCTTGCCCATTCTTCCTTGGCAAACAGCTAATAATAATTAATAATAATAATAATTTTATTTATATAGCGCCAACATATTCCGCAGCGCATTACAAATTATAGAGAGGAATTGTACAGACAATAGACATTACAGCATAACAGAAATCACAGTTCAAAATAGATACCAAGAGGAATGAGGGCCCTGCTCGCAAGCTTACAAACTATGAGGAAAAGGGGGAGACACGAGAGGTGGAAAACAGCTCGAGCTCAGTGAGGTTTGATTGAGATCATTTGTGAACAGCAGTTTTCAGCTCTTTCCACAGATTCTCGATTGGATTGAGGTCTGGACTTTGACTTGGCCATTCTAACACCTGGATATGTTTATTTGTGAACCATTTCATTGTACATTTTGATTTATGTTTGGGTTCATTGTCTTGTTGGAAGACAAATCTCCATCCCAGTCTCAGGTCTTTTGCAGACTCAAACAGGCTTTCTTCAAGAATGGTCCTGTATTTGGCGCCATCCATCTTCCCATCAATTTTAACCATCTTCCCTGTCTCTGCTGAAGAAAAGCAGGCCCATGATACTGCCACCACCATGTTTGACAGTGGGGATGGTGTGTTCAGGTTGATGAGCTGTGTTGCCTTTATGCCAAACATATCGTTTGGCATTGTTGCCAAAAAGTTCGATTTTGGTTTCATCTGACCAGAGCACCTTCTTCCATATGTTTGGTGTGTCTCCCAGGTGGCTTGTTGCAAACTTTAAACAACACTTTTATGGATATCTTTGAGAAATGACTTTTTTCTTGCCACTCTTCCATAAAGGCCAGATTTGTGCAGTGTATGATTGATTGTTGTCCTATGGTCAGACTGTCCCACCTCAGGTGTAGATCTCTGCAGTTCAGAGTGATCATGGGCCTCTTGGCTGCATCTCTGATCAGTCTTATCCTTGTTTGAGATGAAAGTTTAGAGGGACGGCTGTGTCTTGGTAGATTTGCAGTGGTATGATACTCCTTCCGTTTCAATATGATCGCTTCCACAGTGCTCCTTGGGATGTTTAAAGTCTTGTAAAATCATTTTGTATCCAAGTCTGGCTTTAAACTTCTCCACAACAGTATCACGGGCCTGTCTGTTGTGTTCCTTGGTCTTCATGATGCTCTCTGTGCTTAAAACAAAACCCTGAGACTATCACAGAGAAGGTGCATTTAAACGGAGACTTGATTACACACAGTTGGATTATATTTATCACATTAGGCATTTAGGACAACATTGGATCATTCAGAGATCCACAATGAACTTCTGGAGTGATTTTTCTGCACTGAAAGTAAAGGGGCCGAATAATATTGCACGCCCCACTTTTCAGTTTTTGAATTTCCACATAAATTTAAAATAACCAATACATTTTGTTCAACTTCACAATTGTGTTCCACTTGTTGTTGATTCTTAATCAAAAATGTACATTTGGTATCTTTATGTTTGAAGCATGATATGTGGGAAAAGGTTGAAAAGTTTCAGGGGGCCGAATACTTTTGCAAGGCACTGTATATATGTGTGACACTTACATCTATATACATACTGTATATACTCGTGTATAAGGCGAGTTTTTAGCATATTTTTTTGTGCTTAAAACGCCCCCTTGGCTTACACTGTGTTCCAAATTATTATGCAAATTGGATTTAAGTGTCATAAAGATTTAATTATTTTGTTTTTTCAAATAAACTCATGGATGGAATTGTGTCTCAGGGCTCAATGGATCACTGAAATCAATCTTAAACACATGTGATACTTAGTTTTCCAGGTGATTCAAATTAAAGGAAAACTACTTAAAAATGATGTTCCACATTATTAAGCAGGCCACAGGTTTCAAGTAATATGGGAACTAAAAAGGATCTCTGTGCTGCTGAAAAGCATTAAATAGTGCAATGCCTTGGACAAGGTATGAAAACATTAGATATTCCACGAAAACTTAAGAGTGGTCATCATACTGTGAAGAGATTTGTGACTGAAACAGAGCACAGAGTTCATGCAGATAAAGGCATAATGAGTAAGGTTTCTGCCAGACAAATTCATGGGATTAAGAGAGCAGCTGCCAAATACCATTACAAAGCAGCACATAGTTATTTGAAGCTGCTGGTGCCTCTGGAGTCCCTCGAACCTCAAGGTGTAGGATCCTTCAGAGGCTTGCTGTGGTGCATAAACCTAATATTCAGCCACCCTTAAACAGTGTTCAGAAGCAGAAATGTTTATGAAATGACATACATGAACACTAATTTCCAAATAGTCTTGTTTACTGATGAGTGTCAAGCAACCCTGGATGGTCCAGATGGATGGAGTAGTGGATGGTTGGTAGGTTGCCACCATGTCCCAACAAGGCTGCGACGTCAGCAAGGAGGTGGAGGAGTCACATTTTGGGCCAGAATCTCTGGGAAACAGCTGGTAGGATGCTTTAAGGTTCCTGAAGGTGTGAAAATGACCTCTGTAAAGTATTTAGAGTTTCTGACTGACAACTTTCTTCCATGGTCTAAAAAGCAGAAACGTGCCTTCAGGAGCAAAATCATCTTCATGCATGACAATGCACCATCTTATGCTGCAAAGAATACCTCTGAGTCATTGGCTGCTATGGGCATAAAAGGAGATAAATTCATGGCATGGCCACCATCTTTCCCTGACCTCAACCGTACAGAGAACCTTTGGAGTATCATCAAGCAAAAGATCTATGAGGGTGGGAGGCAGTTCTCATCAAAACAGCAGCTCTCGGAGGCTATTCTAACTTCATGCAAAGATATACAAGCAGAAACTCTCCAAAAACTCACAAGTTCAATGGATGCAAGAATTGTGAAGGTGATATCAAAGAAGGGGTCCTATGTTAACATGTAACTTGGCCTGTTAGGAGGTTTTGGAGTTAAATACAGTCATGGCCAAAAGTATTGACACCTCTGCAATTCTGTCAGATAATACTCATTTTCTTCCTGAAAATGATTGCAAACACAAATTATTTGGTATTATTATCTTCATTTAATTTGTCTTAAATGAAAAAACACAAAAAGAATTGTCCTAAAGCCAAATTGGATTCCACACCAAACATAAAAAAGGGGGTGGACAAAAGTATTGGCACCCTTCGAAAAATCATGTGATGCTTCTCTAATTTGTGTAATTAACAGCACCTGTAACTTACCTGTGGCACCTAACAGGTCTTGGCAATAACTAAATCACACTTGCAGCCAGTTGACATGGATTTAAGTTGACTCAACCTCTGTCCTGTGTTCTTGTGTGTACCACATTGAGCATGGAGTAAAGAAAGAAGACCAAAGAACTGTCTGAGGACTTGAGAAGCCAAATTGTGAGGAAGCATGAGCAATCTCAAGGCTACAAGTTCATCTCCAAAGACCTGAATGTTCCTGTGTCTACCGTGCGCAGTGTCATCAAGAAGTTTAAAATCCATGGCACTGTGGCTAACCTCCCTAGATGTGGACGGAAAAGAAAAATTGACAAGAGATTTCAACGCAAGATTGTGCGGATGTTGGATAAAGAACCTCAACTAACATCCAAACAAGTTCAAGCTGCCCTGCAGTCCGAGGGTACAACAGTGTCAACCCGTACTATCCGTCGGTGTCTGAATGAAAAGGGACTGTATGGTAGGAGACCCAGGAAGACCCCACTTCTTACCCCGAGACATAAAAAAGCCAGTCTGGAGTTTGCCAAAACTCACCTAAAAATGCCTAGAACATTTTGGAAGAATGTTCTCTGGTCAAATGAGACAAAAGTAGAGCTTTTTGGGCAAAGGCATCAACATAGAGTTTACAGGAGAAAAAAAGAGGCATTCAAAGAAAAGAACATGGTCCCTACAGTCAAACATGGCGGAGGTTCCCTGATGTTTTGGGGTTGCTTTGCTGCCTCTGGCACTGGACTGCTTGACCGTGTGCATGGCATTATGAAGTCTGAAGACTACCAACAAATTTTGCAGCATAATGTAGGGCCCAGTGTGAGAAAGCTGGGTCTCCTCCAGAGGTCATGGGTCTTCCAGCAGGACAATGACTCAAAACACACTTCAAAAAGCACTAGAAAATGGTTTGAGAGAAAGCACTGGAGACTTCTAAGGTGACCAGCAATGAGTCCAGACCTGAATCCCATAGAACACCTGTGGAGAGATCTAAAAATGGCATTTTACAAGAAGGCACCTTCAAATATCAGGGACTTGGAGCAGTTTGCCAAAGAAGAATGGTCTAAAATTCCAGCAGAGCATTGTAAGAAACTCATTGATGGTTACCGGAAGCGGTTGGTCGCAGTTATTTTGGCTAAAGGTTGTGCAACCAAGCATTAGGCTGAGGGTGCCAATACTTTTGTCTGGCCCATTTTTGGAGTTTTGTGTGAAATGATCAACGTTTTGCTTTTTGCTTCATTCTCTTTTGTGTTTTTTCATTTAAGACTAATTAAATAAAGATAATAATACCAAAGAATTTGTGTTTGCAATCATTTTCAGGAAGAAACTGAGTGTTATCTGACAGAATTGCAGGGGTGTCAATACTTTTGACCATGACTGTAGCTGTTTTGTTCAGTGAATGTGACCTCCTAATGCTGCAGATTCCACAAATGAGCATTTTCAGTTCTTTAAAACATATCAAATGTATAGAAATTCTACTGTGCCTAATAATTTGGAACAGTGCATTTTGAGTTTTTATTTATTTTGGAGATTATACTGTTATCATTGGGAGGTTTCTTCAATAAAATTTGTATAATTTGTAAAAAATGTATAATCTAACGGGGTTTTATTTGGAATAGGAAGCATGCATACCGGAATGGGGGGAGCCACGCATACAACGACGGGACGGGGGGAGCCATGCATACAATGACGGGACCAGGGGAGCTATGCATGCAGTGGGACTGGAGAAGCTATGCATACAATGATGGGAGGGGTGTGCCACGCATACCAGGATAGGACGGGGTGAGCCATAGCCATACATATCCTGTCCAGGACAGGATGGGGGGAAGCCACGCATACAAGGACAGGACGAGTTGAGCCACGCATGCCAGGACAGCGTGGGGGGAGGCCACGCATACCAGGACGGGCCGGGGGTGAACCATGCATACCAGGACAGGATGGGGGTGAACCATGCATACCAGGACAGGACAGGGGGAAGCCACGCATACCAGGACAGGACGGGGGTGAGCCATGCATCCATGCATACCAGGTCAGGACGGGGGGAAGCCACGCATTCCAGGACAGCGATGAAGGAGCTACGCATAGCAGGACAGGGAAGAGGTGACAATTCATACCCGGCTTATTCTTAAGTCAATAAGCTTACCCAGTTTTCCGTGACAAAATTAGGTGCCTCGGTTTATACTCAGGCCTGCTTATACTCGAGTATATATGGTACTGTATGTATTCTATGTGTATACATCTATTCTATCTATTCTATTCTAACCTAAGTGAGGCTGTGGCCTGTGATACAGCTAGGGGGCGCTGTTTGTTCTCCCCAGAATGTGCATGCAGACGGATGAAGTCCATAGGTGTGCATGAGAGTCACGGATCTCCGGTCCAGGTTTTCCAGGTGGCTGAAGGCCACAGGTTGGTGTGTTTAAAAACCCGGCAGTAAGGGGTATGGGTGTGTCAGGTGTCTGGCCAGGTCAGGCCAGGTGTGTGAGGTGCACGTCAGTGTCAGTCTGGTGTGTGCTGGTCTGCAGAGTGCATGGAGGCCAGCAGAGCCAGCACCCAGGGCAGCTGAATAGCCTGGCACCCGCAGCATACACAGAGATGCAAGTCGTCCATGGTACTGGTCTCGGATGTGGACAGTCCTGTGTCCAGTCCTGTGCCCGGAGGTGGATGTCCTGTACCCGAAGGAGTCGGATGTGGACTGTCCTGTGCCCAGAGGTGGATGTCCTGTGCCCGTAGGAGTTGGATGTGGACAGTCCTGTGCCCGGAGGTGGATGTCCTGTGCCCGAATGAGTCGGATGTGGACAGTCCTGTGCCCGGAGGTGGATGTCCTGTACCCGAAAGAGGACTAGCATGTGCAACGATTGCAAACAGGTGGATATGGTGCCCGGCTGCTATCCGGAGGATATCCTGAACTGTGTACGACTGTGTGAGTAAAGAGTCTGTAAAGAGACTGTGATACAGCAATGCAGGACACCCACGAGAACTTGTCAGAGGAGGGCTGGCGTGTGTAGTGTCTGCAACATATGAGGCTGTGTGTATGGAGACGTATAGAGACTGTGAGATGGCGTGCGGTCGCCCAGGGAAACTGGACAAGTGAAGTCTGGCCTGTTTAGGGACCGCAAATCTAAAGCCATGTGATATGTACTGCTTTGAACTGGTGTAAACTGGTCACTGATAATATCCACTAAAGTTATATGCATTTATGTGAATTGGACTTTAATGCTGTGAAGAAACACATTAAAAGAGACTTTTGTGTTTGAATTTGTGGGTCACTGCTTCTTCACTGCGTACGATGCTACCGCAGCTTTACACCTGTTACACTGTTATTATACTGTACGCAGCAGATAAATTGCCAGCTTTTCTTCTATGTAATATACATACACATATACTGTACATACGTATGTGTGTCTCTGACATCTATATATCTATATATTCTATGTGTATACATCTATGCTATCTACTCCATTCTAACCTGTTACTCTGTGATTTTACCGATCACGGCTTTAATTCTATCTCTCTATGTAATATATATACAAACATATATACAGTGGGTATGGAAAGTATTCAGACCCGTTTAAATGTTTCACTCTTTGTTTCATTTCATTGCAGCCATTTGGTAAATTCAAAAAAGTTTATTTTTTCTAATTAATGTACACTCTGCACCCCATCTTAACTGAAAAAATGTAGACATTTTTTAAATTTATTAAAAAAGAAAAATTGAAATATCACATGGTCGTAAGTATTCAGACCCTTTGCTCAGTATTGAGTAGAAGCACCCTTTTGAGCTAGTACAGTCATGAGTCTTCTTGGGAATGATGCAACAAGTTTTTCACACCTTGATTTGGGGATCCTCTGCCATTCTTCCTTGCAGATCCTCTCCAGTTTCATCAGGTTGAAAGGTGAACATTGTTGGACAGCCATTTTCAGGTCTCTCCAGAGATGCTCAATTGGGTTTAGGTCAGGGCTCTGGCTGGGCCAGTCAAGAATGGTCACAGAGTTGTTCTGAAGCCAATCCTTTGTTATTGTTGCTGTGTGCTTAGGATCATTGTCTTGTTGGAAGGTGAACCTTCGGCCAAGTCTGAGGTCCAGAGCACTCTGGAAGAGGTTTTCATCCAGGATATCTCTGTCAGTATTCTGGGTTTTCCAAGTCACCTTGTGAATGATTTTTCCCTTTGTTAAGATGGAGTTTGCTGTTTTGTCTGTTTAAAGCCTTGGATATGTTTCAGGAAGGAGTTTGTATCCCTGATATAGGAGGGGACGGAACGGAGCAAAGGTCTAAGGAGCCAGTCCACATACCGGGATAATGGCTCTGTTAGAGAACCCACCCCCGACACAATAGGTCTACCCGGGGGCTGGGAAACGGACTTGTGTATTTTGGGTAGATAGTACCAATGGGGTCTTACCGGAAACTCTGGGAATAACTTCTCCGCTTTATTCTGCGTGATGACCCCCGATTCGACCGAACCCCTCAAAAAGGAGCGTAGCTCCTCCTTGAACCTGTTGGTCGGATCCCCAGGCAACCTCCTGTATGTACACATATCCGACAACTGACGTTTTGCTTCCGATAAATACGCCTCCCTAGATAGCAACATTTTGCTGCGATTACAGTTGCAAGTCGCTTGGGGTATGTCTCTATCAGTTATGTACATCGAGAGACTAAAATTCTTGCCCATTCTTCCTTGGCAAACAGCTAATAATAATTAATAATAATAATAATTTTATTTATATAGCGCCAACATATTCCGCAGCGCATTACAAATTATAGAGAGGAATTGTACAGACAATAGACATTACAGCATAACAGAAATCACAGTTCAAAATAGATACCAAGAGGAATGAGGGCCCTGCTCGCAAGCTTACAAACTATGAGGAAAAGGGGGAGACACGAGAGGTGGAAAACAGCTCGAGCTCAGTGAGGTTTGATTGAGATCATTTGTGAACAGCAGTTTTCAGCTCTTTCCACAGATTCTCGATTGGATTGAGGTCTGGACTTTGACTTGGCCATTCTAACACCTGGATATGTTTATTTGTGAACCATTTCATTGTACATTTTGATTTATGTTTGGGTTCATTGTCTTGTTGGAAGACAAATCTCCATCCCAGTCTCAGGTCTTTTGCAGACTCAAACAGGCATTCTTCAAGAATGGTCCTGTATTTGGCGCCATCCATCTTCCCATCAATTTTAACCATCTTTCCTGTCTCTGCTGAAGAAAAGCAGGCCCATGATACTGCCACCACCATGTTTGACAGTGGGGATGGTGTGTTCAGGTTGATGAGCTGTGTTGCCTTTATGCCAAACATATCGTTTGGCATTGTTGCCAAAAAGTTCGATTTTGGTTTCATCTGACCAGAGCACCTTCTTCCACATGTTTGGTGTGTCTCCCAGGTGGCTTGCTGCAAACTTTAAACAACACTTTTATGGATATCTTTGAGAAATGACTTTTTTCTTGCCACTCTTCCATAAAGGCCAGATTTGTGCAGTGTATGATTGATTGTTGTCCTATGGTCAGACTGTCCCACCTCAGGTGTAGATCTCTGCAGTTCAGAGTGATCATGGGCCTCTTGGCTGCATCTCTGATCAGTCTTATCCTTGTTTGAGATGAAAGTTTAGAGGGACGGCTGTGTCTTGGTAGATTTGCAGTGGTATGATACTCCTTCCGTTTCAATATGATCGCTTCCACAGTGCTCCTTGGGATGTTTAAAGTCTTGTAAAATCATTTTGTATCCAAGTCCGGCTTTAAACTTCTCCACAACAGTATCACGGGCCTGTCTGTTGTGTTCCTTGGTCTTCATGATGCTCTCTGTGCTTAAAACAAAACCCTGAGACTATCACAGAGAAGGTGCATTTAAACGGAGACTTGATTACACACAGTTGGATTATATTTATCACATTAGGCATTTAGGACAACATTGGATCATTCAGAGATCCACAATGAACTTCTGGAGTGATTTTTCTGCACTGAAAGTAAAGGGGCTGAATAATATTGCACGCCCCACTTTTCAGTTTTTGAATTTCCACATAAATTTAAAATAACCAATACATTTTGTTCAACTTCACAATTGTGTTCCACTTGTTGTTGATTCTTAATCAAAAATGTACATTTGGTATCTTTATGTTTGAAGCATGATATGTGGGAAAAGGTTGAAAAGTTTCAGGGGGCCGAATACTTTTGCAAGGCACTGTATATATGTGTGACACTTACATCTATATACATACTGTATATACTCGTGTATAAGGCGAGTTTTTCAGCATATTTTTTTGTGCTTAAAACGCCCCCTTGGCTTACACTGTGTTCCAAATTATTATGCAAATTGGATTTAAGTGTCATAAAGATTTAATTATTTTGTTTTTTCAAATAAACTCATGGATGGAATTGTGTCTCAGGGCTCAATGGATTACTGAAATCAATCTTAAACACATGTGATAATTAGTTTTCCAGGTGATTCAAATTAAAGGAAAACTACTTAAAAATGATGTTCCACATTATTAAGCAGGCCACAGGTTTCAAGTAATATGGGAACTAAAAAGGATCTCTGTGCTGCTGAAAAGCATTAAATAGTGCAATGCCTTGGACAAGGTATGAAAACATTAGATATTCCACGAAAACTTAAGAGTGGTCATCATACTGTGAAGAGATTTGTGACTGAAACAGAGCACAGAGTTCATGCAGATAAAGGCATAATGAGTAAGGTTTCTGCCAGACAAATTCATGCGATTAAGAGAGCAGCTGCCAAATACCATTACAAAGCAGCACATAGTTATTTGAAGCTGCTGGTGCCTCTGGAGTCCCTCGAACCTCAAGGTGTAGGATCCTTCAGAGGCTTGCTGTGGTGCATAAACCTAATATTCAGCCACCCTTAAACAGTGTTCAGAAGCAGAAATGTTTATGAAATGACATACATGAACACTAATTTCCAAATAGTCTTGTTTACTGATGAGTGTCAAGCAACCCTGGATGGTCCAGATGGATGGAGTAGTGGATGGTTGGTAGGTTGCCACCATGTCCCAACAAGGCTGCGACGTCAGCAAGGAGGTGGAGGAGTCACATTTTGGGCCAGAATCTCTGGGAAACAGCTGGTAGGATGCTTTAAGGTTCCTGAAGGTGTGAAAATGACCTCTGTAAAGTATTTAGAGTTTCTGACTGACAACTTTCTTCCATGGTCTAAAAAGCAGAAACGTGCCTTCAGGAGCAAAATCATCTTCATGCATGACAATGCACCATCTTATGCTGCAAAGAATACCTCTGAGTCATTGGCTGCTATGGGCATAAAAGGAGATAAATTCATGGCATGGCCACCATCTTTCCCTGACCTCAACCGTACAGAGAACCTTTGGAGTATCATCAAGCAAAAGATCTATGAGGGTGGGAGGCAGTTCTCATCAAAACAGCAGCTCTCGGAGGCTATTCTAACTTCATGCAAAGATATACAAGCAGAAACTCTCCAAAAACTCACAAGTTCAATGGATGCAAGAATTGTGAAGGTGATATCAAAGAAGGGGTCCTATGTTAACATGTAACTTGGCCTGTTAGGAGGTTTTGGAGTTAAATACAGTCATGGCCAAAAGTATTGACACCTCTGCAATTCTGTCAGATAATACTCATTTTCTTCCTGAAAATGATTGCAAACACAAATTATTTGGTATTATTATCTTCATTTAATTTGTCTTAAATGAAAAAACACAAAAAGAATTGTCCTAAAGCCAAATTGGATTCCACACCAAACATAAAAAAGGGGGTGGACAAAAGTATTGGCACCCTTCGAAAAATCATGTGATGCTTCTCTAATTTGTGTAATTAACAGCACCTGTAACTTACCTGTGGCACCTAACAGGTCTTGGCAATAACTAAATCACACTTGCAGCCAGTTGACATGGATTTAAGTTGACTCAACCTCTGTCCTGTGTTCTTGTGTGTACCACATTGAGCATGGAGAAAAGAAAGAAGACCAAAGAACTGTCTGAGGACTTGAGAAGCCAAATTGTGAGGAAGCATGAGCAATCTCAAGGCTACAAGTTCATCTCCAAAGACCTGAATGTTCCTGTGTCTACCGTGCGCAGTGTCATCAAGAAGTTTAAAATCCATGGCACTGTGGCTAACCTCCCTAGATGTGGACGGAAAAGAAAAATTGACAAGAGATTTCAACGCAAGATTGTGCGGATGTTGGATAAAGAACCTCAACTAACATCCAAACAAGTTCAAGCTGCCCTGCAGTCCGAGGGTACAACAGTGTCAACCCGTACTATCCGTCGGTGTCTGAATGAAAAGGGACTGTATGGTAGGAGACCCAGGAAGACCCCACTTCTTACCCCAAGACATAAAAAAGCCAGTCTGGAGTTTGCCAAAACTCACCTAAAAATGCCTAGAACATTTTGGAAGAATGTTCTCTGGTCAAATGAGACAAAAGTAGAGCTTTTTGGGCAAAGGCATCAACATAGAGTTTACAGGAGAAAAAAAGAGGCATTCAAAGAAAAGAACATGGTCCCTACAGTCAAACATGGCGGAGGTTCCCTGATGTTTTGGGGTTGCTTTGCTGCCTCTGGCACTGGACTGCTTGACCGTGTGCATGGCATTATGAAGTCTGAAGACTACCAACAAATTTTGCAGCATAATGTAGGGCCCAGTGTGAGAAAGCTGGGTCTCCTCCAGAGGTCATGGGTCTTCCAGCAGGACAATGACTCAAAACACACTTCAAAAAGCACTAGAAAATGGTTTGAGAGAAAGCACTGGAGACTTCAAAGGTGGCCAGCAATGAGTCCAGACCTGAATCCCATAGAACACCTGTGGAGAGATCTAAAAATGGCATTTTACAAGAAGGCACCCTTCAAATATCAGGGACTTGGAGCAGTTTGCCAAAGAAGAATGGTCTAAAATTCCAGCAGAGCATTGTAAGAAACTCATTGATGGTTACCGGAAGCGGTTGGTCGCAGTTATTTTGGCTAAAGGTTGTGCAACCAAGCATTAGGCTGAGGGTGCCAATACTTTTGTCTGGCCCATTTTTGGAGTTTTGTGTGAAATGATCAACGTTTTGCTTTTTGCTTCATTCTCTTTTGTGTTTTTTCATTTAAGACTAATTAAATAAAGATAATAATACCAAAGAATTTGTGTTTGCAATCATTTTCAGGAAGAAACTGAGTGTTATCTGACAGAATTGCAGGGGTGTCAATACTTTTGACCATGACTGTAGCTGTTTTGTTCAGTGAATGTGACCTCCTAATGCTGCAGATTCCACAAATGAGCATTTTCAGTTATAATAATAATAATAATAATAATTTTTATTTATATAGCGCCAACATATTCCGCAGCGCTTTACAAATTATAGAGGGGACTTGTACATACAATAGACATTACAGCATAACAGAAATACAGTTCAAAACAGATACCAAGAGGAGTGAGGGCCCTGCTCGTAAGCTTACAAACTATGAGGAAAAGGGGAGACACGAGAGGTGGATGGTAACAATTGCTATAGTTATTCGGACCAGCCATAGTGTTAGGCTTGGGTGTTCATGTAAAGCTGCATGAACCAGTTAATTAATTTTTTTTTTTTTTTTTTTTTTTTTTTTAATATAGGCCACACAGGGATCGTTAGGTTAATGCATTGAGGCGGTAGGCCAGTTCTTTAAAACATATCAAATGTATAGAAATTCTACTGTGCCTAATAATTTGGAACAGTGCATTTTGAGTTTTTATTTATTTTGGAGATTATACTGTTATCATTGGGAGGTTTCTTCAATAAAATTTGTATAATTTGTAAAAAATGTATAATCTAACGGGGTTTTATTTGGAATAGGAAGCATGCATACCGGAATGGGGGGAGCCACGCATACAACGACGGGACGGGGGGAGCCATGCATACAATGACGGGACCAGGGGAGCTATGCATACAATGGGACTGGAGAAGCTATGCATACAATGATGGGAGGGGTGTGCCACGCATACCAGGATAGGACGGGGTGAGCCATAGCCATACATATCCTGTCCAGGACAGGATGGGGGGAAGCCACGCATACAAGGACAGGACGAGTTGAGCCACGCATGCCAGGACAGCGTGGGGGGAGGCCACGCATACCAGGACGGGCCGGGGGTGAACCATGCATACCAGGACAGGATGGGGGTGAACCATGCATACCAGGACAGGACAGGGGGAAGCCACGCATACCAGGACAAGACGGGGGTGAGCCATGCATCCATGCATACCAGGTCAGGACGGGGGGAAGCCACGCATTCCAGGACAGCGATGAAGGAGCTACGCATAGCAGGACAGGGAAGAGGTGACAATTCATACCCGGCTTATTCTTAAGTCAATAAGCTTACCCAGTTTTCCGTGACAAAATTAGGTGCCTCGGTTTATACTCAGGCCTGCTTATACTCGAGTATATATGGTACTGTATGTATTCTATGTGTATACATCTATTCTATCTATTCTATTCTAACCTAAGTGAGGCTGTGGCCTGTGATACAGCTAGGGGGCGCTGTTTGTTCTCCCCAGAATGTGCATGCAGACGGATGAAGTCCATAGGTGTGCATGAGAGTCACGGATCTCCGGTCCAGGTTTTCCAGGTGGCTGAAGGCCACAGGTTGGTGTGTTTAAAAACCCGGCAGTAAGGGGTATGGGTGTGTCAGGTGTCTGGCCAGGTCAGGCCAGGTGTGTGAGGTGCACGTCAGTGTCAGTCTGGTGTGTGCTGGTCTGCAGAGTGCATGGAGGCCAGCAGAGCCAGCACCCAGGGCAGCTGAATAGCCTGGCACCCGCAGCATACACAGAGATGCAAGTCGTCCATGGTACTGGTCTCGGATGTGGACAGTCCTGTGTCCAGTCCTGTGCCCGGAGGTGGATGTCCTGTACCCGAAGGAGTCGGATGTGGACTGTCCTGTGCCCAGAGGTGGATGTCCTGTGCCCGTAGGAGTTGGATGTGGACAGTCCTGTGCCCGGAGGTGGATGTCCTGTGCCCGAATGAGTCGGATGTGGACAGTCCTGTGCCCGGAGGTGGATGTCCTGTACCCGAAAGAGGACTAGCATGTGCAACGATTGCAAACAGGTGGATATGGTGCCCGGCTGCTATCCGGAGGATATCCTGAACTGTGTACGACTGTGTGAGTAAAGAGTCTGTAAAGAGACTGTGATACAGCGATGCAGGACACCCACGAGAACTTGTCAGAGGAGGGCTGGCGTGTGTAGTGTCTGCAACATATGAGGCTGTGTGTATGGAGACGTATAGAGACTGTGAGATGGCGTGCGGTCGCCCAGGGAAACTGGACAAGTGAAGTCTGGCCTGTTTAGGGACCGCAAATCTAAAGCCATGTGATATGTACTGCTTTGAACTGGTGTAAACTGGTCACTGATAATATCCACTAAAGTTATATGCATTTATGTGAATTGGACTTTAATGCTGTGAAGAAACACATTAAAAGAGACTTTTGTGTTTGAATTTGTGGGTCACTGCTTCTTCACTGCGTACGATGCTACTGCAGCTTTACACCTGTTACACTGTGATTATACTGTACGCAGCAGATAAATTGCCAGCTTTTCTTCTATCTATGTAATATACATACACATATACTGTACATACGTATGTGTGTCTCTGACATCTATATATCTATATATTCTATGTGTATACATCTATGCTATCTACTCCATTCTAACCTGTTACTCTGTGATTTTACCGATCACGGCTTTAATTCTATCTCTCTATGTAATATATATACAAACATATATACAGTGGGTATGGAAAGTATTCAGACCCGTTTAAATGTTTCACTCTTTGTTTCATTTCATTGCAGCCATTTGGTAAATTCAAAAAAGTTTATTTTTTCTAATTAATGTACACTCTGCACCCCATCTTAACTGAAAAAATGTAGACATTTTTTAAATTTATTAAAAAAGAAAAATTGAAATATCACATGGTCGTAAGTATTCAGACCCTTTGCTCAGTATTGAGTAGAAGCACCCTTTTGAGCTAGTACAGTCACGAGTCTTCTTGGGAATGATGCAACAAGTTTTTCACACCTTGATTTGGGGATCCTCTGCCATTCTTCCTTGCAGATCCTCTCCAGTTTCATCAGGTTGAAAGGTGAACATTGTTGGACAGCCATTTTCAGGTCTCTCCAGAGATGCTCAATTGGGTTTAGGTCAGGGCTCTGGCTGGGCCAGTCAAGAATGGTCACAGAGTTGTTCTGAAGCCAATCCTTTGTTATTGTTGCTGTGTGCTTAGGATCATTGTCTTGTTGGAAGGTGAACCTTCGGCCAAGTCTGAGGTCCAGAGCACTCTGGAAGAGGTTTTCATCCAGGATATCTCTGTCAGTATTCTGGGTTTTCCAAGTCACCTTGTGAATGATTTTTCCCTTTGTTAAGATGGAGTTTGCTGTTTTGTCTGTTTAAAGCCTTGGATATGTTTCAGGAAGGAGTTTGTATCCCTGATATAGGAGGGGACGGAACGGAGCAAAGGTCTAAGGAGCCAGTCCACATACCGGGATAATGGCTCTGTTAGAGAACCCACCCCCGACACAATAGGTCTACCCGGGGGCTGGGAAACGGACTTGTGTATTTTGGGTAGATAGTACCAATGGGGTCTTACCGGAAACTCTGGGAATAACTTCTCCGCTTTATTCTGCGTGATGACCCCCGATTCGACCGAACCCCTCAAAAAGGAGCGTAGCTCCTCCTTGAACCTGTTGGTCGGATCCCCAGGCAACCTCCTGTATGTACACATATCCGACAACTGACGTTTTGCTTCCGATAAATACGCCTCCCTAGATAGCAATACCACCTTACCGCCTTTATCGGCTGGTCTCACGATAACATTGCTCCAACCAGCCAATTCTCTTAAGGCTATCCTCTCTGCATCGGTTAAGTTATTAGGAGCTCGCTTATAAACCATGGCCTCCATGTCTTTTAAAACCAAAGACTCAAACAGAGAGGGTCGTTGCTCCGGTACAGGGTGGCGATGTGCATAAACTTCTACTAAGAAAAGAGGCGCAATGGATCATGCGCACATGCTCGGTCGGTCCAGCAGGCCTTAACGATAGAATTGATATGGCTGTCTTTCTGTAAAGTTCGTTGCGTTTCATATATCTGGGTTTGTTGGGTTTTATTATGTATTACATTGGCATGGGCTCAGATTTATGTGGAAATGGCAGGCAAATCCCTCCTTATGGTGGGATTAGGGCACTGCCCACCTGGATGCATTCACGTCTGGGACTATGTAGGAGACTCATTGTGTTCTAGTGGGAGTAGGGTATGTCTGTAGCCACACTACTGTCCTGGTACCTATCTGGCCGTTTGAAGGTTCTGCATTGTTTGTATTGTTTGTTTTTAATTAAGAGCTGTATTGTTATAGATCCGGGTTGATCCCGGTTCCTTTTAACCTCACTGTCACGCATGTTTCCCTTGTCTGTAGGTGCGGGGGGAGGGGGCAGGGATGTGAAGGGAGGAGGGAGTTTCTTTCTCTCACCTGCCTTTATAGACCCGCGTCACACTCCTGCACCTTAGACCCGTGGAAGCGCTATTGTCGGCGCGAAACGGCCGTCGTCACATCCTGCTCACCTCCTCCCTTGTTTGTATCCCGATGCCGTGAAGACGCGGTGTATGCACCCTTCCAATAAATGAATCAGACCACACAGGACTGGTGAGTGTTGCCGCTTTCTTCTACGTGTTGCCAGTGGTTTATACTTGTTTCCTGCGTGCACCTCTACCTGGTAGTCGGATCCTAGAGAAGTTACAATGCACCGAAGTTACCGCTAACTATTGAGGACCAGCTGTGTGGTGCCTTTTTTCCTAGACTGCTACTATGTATTATTATGTTGTTGACATCACGGGCACTGGCTTGGGCAAATCCTATGGTTGAAAGTCGCGATGTCCGTCTAAATAATTTGGATGATTTTCTGGCAGCTATGGCGCAAATGTTTGATGATCCCAACCGCCGTGCCTCCGCTGAAAAATCCTTGCTTTCCTTACACCAGGGGAAACATTCAGTCATAGAATATATTACTGAATTTAAGAGGTTAGTAGTGGATACCAACTGGGATAACAATGCTTTATTGCCAATTTTTAGGAAAGGGTTGTCCAGTACAATCAAGGATGAGCTAGCTCGCTCAGTCTCCACAGAAGTTTGAGTTATTTTTACAACACTGTGTGCCTATTGATATCCGCCTAACTGAATGCAGACAAGAGAAATGGGCGGCTTTAGATCGCATCACTAATTTTACTCTTTCGTCTAGGGAAACTACCAGCAAGAACCCGCGGGAAGCTGAGGAGGTGCCTATGCAAGTGGACTCACTACAAAAACGTGACAGTAACGAATGCCGTGAATATAGTTTTCGTGAGCGCTTATGTTTTTACTGTGGTCAATCGGATCATTTCCTTATTAATAGTCCTAAATGTCCCAGGCGACCTAACAAAGTGTTGGTGGCAGTAGGGGATTATGACAATACGGACACTGAGTCAGAAGTTTCGGAGACCAGTTTTCATCTAGATGCTGTGATTCCCCTAAGAGTGATGTCGACTTCCCCTAAAGATCAAGGGGAGAAATACTCACATTGTTCTTTTCCTATTCAGATTCTGTGGGAGGGACAGTGTATACCAAGTTTTGCTATTATAGAATCTGGAGCAGGTGGAAATTTCATGGATTCTTCTTTTGCCAGGGAACATGGTATTAAGACACAACTAAGAGCCTCACCAGTCATCATGGAAATGGTGGATGGTTCTCCATTAGTTTCCGGGCCAGTAGACCGGGAGACGGTGCTTCTGAAGAGTAAGATGGAACCAGACCATCAGGAAACCCTTTCATTTATGTTAATATCTTCTCCTCCTCATTTTCCTGTTATTTTAGGAATTCCCTGGTTACGGTCACAGAATACAAACATCAATTGGGAAACCAAGGAGATATCCTTCCTTCCGAAGTGTAGCCCTACCATCAGTCCAACGGTAACAGCTCCAGTTACCCAGAATTTGGAGGAAACGAAACAGGTATCTACTTTCCCTCTGGTTTACCAGGAATTCTCGGACATTTGTGACAAGAGGAAGCCAGACCAACTCCCTCCACATAGACCATATGACTGCCCCATAGAGCTGCTTCCTGGGGCAGGGATTCCTTTCGGCCATGTTTACCCATTGGCAGCTCCAGAATTAAAGACATTACGAGAATACATACTGTAGATGAGAATTTAGCCAAGGGGTTTATTCGACCATCTTCTTCACCAGCGGGAGCCCCCATATTCTTTGTAAAGAAGAAAGATGGCACTCTAAGACCTTGTATTGACTACTGGGAGCTAAACAAGGTAACCATTCGTAACAGGTACCCGTTGCCGTTAATTCCTGAATTGTTGGAGAGAGTTCGCCAAGCTAAAATATTTACCAAATTAGATCTTCGCGGGGCATATAATTTACTCCGTATATGTCCTGGAGACGAATGGAAGACAGCTTTCAGATGTCGTTATTGACATTTTGGATAGTTAGTGATGCCATTTGGACTCTGTAATGCTCCTGCTGCTTTCCAACACTTAGCCAACGATATTGTCAGGGATTTACTGGATCATTATGTAGTAGTTTACCTGGATGACATCTTGATTTTCTCTGATTCCCTACAGGAACATGTCAAGACCGTGCTCAGACGTTTGAGATAATCATTTGTACATCAAACTCGAAAAGTGTGAATTTCATTGCTCCAAGATTCAATTTTTAGGCTATGTTATTTCTCCCCAGGGATTGAATATGGAGTCCAGCAAGATCCAGACGATTATAGCTTGGCCGGTACCAGGAAACATTAAAGAGGTACAACGATTAATTAGTTTTGCTAACTTTTATAGACGTTTTATCCAGAATTTTTCGGAAATTGTCCGTCCCATCACTCTCCTCACTAAGAAGGGGAAGAAGTTTGTATGGTCTTTGCAAGCCCAGGAACCCTTTGATTGCCTCAACGTTTGTTTTACCACAACTCCGATATTGACGCACCCGGATCCTGCACTGCCTTTTGTCATGGAGGTGGATGCTTCTGACTGTGCACTGGGAGCAATCCTCTCACAACGAACCAGAGACAAAGGTTTGCTGCACCCTTGTGCCTTCTTTTCTCGCAGGTTATCATCTGATGAACTATGATATTGCAGATAAGGAACTATTAGCAATCATTTCTGCCTTGAAAGGGAACCTGTCACCCCGTTTTTTCAGATTGAGATATAAATACTGTTAAATAGGGCCTGAGCTGTGCGTTACTATAGTGTATGTAGTGTACCCTGATTCCCCACCTATGCTGAGAAATACATTACCAAAGTCGCCGTTTTCGCCTGTCAATCAGGCTGGTCAGGTCGGGTGGGCGTGGTGACATCGCTCTTTTCTTCCCCAGCTTTCCGTTGGTGGCGTAGTGGTGTGCGCATGTCCAAGTTCCGAATTCCCTGCGCGCACGTGAAGAAACAGCGCGCGATCTGCGCTGTTATCCCTTTCATCGGTGGGGGCGGCCATCTTCCTGGGGCCGCGCGTGCGCAGATGGAGTGCTCTGCTGCACGGGGCTTCAGGAAAATGGCCGCGGGATGCCGCGCGTGCGCAAAAGAGATCGCGGCGGCCATTTTCCCAAAGCCGAGTTTGCATCTCGGCTTTGGGAAAATGGCCGCCGCGATCTCTTCTGCGCACGCCACCAACGGAAAGCTGGGGAAGAAAAGAGCGATGTCACCACGCCCACCCGACCTGACCAGCCTGATTGACAGGCGAAAACGGCGACTTTGGTAATGTATTTCTCAGCATAGGTGGGGAATCAGGGTACACTACATACACTATAGTAACGCACAGCGCAGGCCCTATTTAACAGTATTTATATCTCAATCTGAAAAAACGGGGTGACAGGTGCCCTTTAAGGAATGGAGACACCATTTGCAGGGAGCAACTCAACAGGTAGTAGTGCTCACAGATCACTGTAATTTGGAATTCCTTAAGTCCACCAGATGTCTTTCTCCTCGACAAGCTAGGTGGAGTTTGTTCTTGAACCAGTTTGAGTTTATCATCTCGTACCGCCCAGGTTCACATAATGGGAAAGCCGATGCACTATCCCGAATCCACATGATGGACTCCATGCCTGGGACCCCATCTAAGACCATCTTGTCTGATGCCAATTTCATAGGAGTGCTCCAGGACCGGGACTTGTGGGAGGAGATCAAGCTGGCCTATGATGGTGACGTATTTCTTGCTGCCCCACCTGACAATGTGAATCTTGTCTTTCAGAATGGTGTATGGCTTAGAAATTGATGCATTTATGTCCCTGAGGCTGTGAGACTTCGAATTCTCAAATTGGTCCATGACTCCATATTGGCTGGTCATCAAGGGGTACAGAAAATGCAGGAATTTTTAAGTCATTTTTTCTGGTGGCCTACCTGCTTGAAGGATGTGAATGACTATGTCCCTTCTTGTGAGGTTTGTGCCCGGTACCCATACCATCTCGCCACTTGGGGGTCTATTTCGATGGACTTTATTGTGGAGTTACCCACCTCTGGCGGTAAAAATACTATTTTGGTGGTAGTGGACCATTTAACGAAGGCTGCTCATTTTATTCCTTGCACCGGTCTTCCCTCAGCTACACAGACAGTGGATCTGGTTATCCAGAACGTTTTCCGTCTGCGTGGGGTACCAGATGAGATCATCTCTGACCGGGGAATACAATTTACCTTTAGGTTTTGGAAAGGATTTTGATCTGCGCTCCACATTAATGTTTGCTTGTCTTCTGCATACCACCCTCAGACCAAAGGGCAGACCGAACGGACCAATCAAACCTTGGAGCAATATCTACGCTGTTAAGTCAGTCATTTGCAGGATGATTGGCTGAAGTTACTTCCGTTAGTGGAATTTTCGTATAACAACTCACAGAGCAGTTCCACGAAGGTAATGCTCTTTTTCGCCAATCTGGGATATCATCCAAATATTTTGCCTAGGTCTCCGGTTGTTACTTCGGTGCCGGCAGTTCAAGACAGAGTGGCGGTGTTGCAACGTAATCTTGAAGTTTTGAAAGACTCCCTGACTGCAGCACAGGAGCGTTACAAGTCGGCCGATAGGTGCTGGTTTTTGGAATCTATGTATAAGGTAGGAGACTCGGTTTGGTTGTCCACCAAGAATCTAAGATTGGGTGTTCCTTCGCAGAAACTGAGACAGAAGTTCATCAGTCCATTCAAGATCACCGGGACTGTGAGCTCTGTTGCTTGTTGGCTGAAGCTGCCATGAACTCTAAAGGTACACCCAGTATTTCATGTTTCTTTATTAAAACCGGTCTCTCAACACATTTCAGGGACGTATCGTACCTCCTCCTCCACCAGTGTTGGTTGATGGCGAAGAACAATTTGTGGTACAGGACATTATCGATTCAAGACTTCATAGGAATCGGCTTCAGTATCTAGTTAGATGGCAGGGTTATTCTCCTGAAAACGATTCTTGGGAACCAGTAAGTAACATTAATGCGCCCCTGAAGGTTGCTCAATTTCATCGTAGATACCCAGACAAGCCTGGTCCAGGATCATTCTGAGGCTTTTTCTGGGGGGGGAGTAATGTCAGTATTCCGGGTTTTCCAAGTCACCTTGTGAATGATTTTGCCCTTTGTTAAGATGGAGTTTGCTATTTTTGTCTGCCCTACTTCCTGTTTGTTTGTTTAAAACCCAGGTCAGGTGTCAGCCTCTTTGTTGGAGTATTCTGCTTCCGTTTCCTCTTCAGCTCAGCTGCTTGTTCTACTGTGCTTCTACCCGTGGCTCTGGACATTCTCTGCCTATGTAAGCTACACTCTCAGTCTGTTGGCTTTGGAACTTAACCCTTGGTTCACTCCTCCTGGTAAGAACTCTGTTTTTGAACTGTGTTTTGGAACTATGTTGCTGGACTGTGTTTTTGCTACTTAATCCGTCATTTACTTCCCCTGGTGGGAGCTACTGGAATTTACACCAGTATAATACCTTAATGTGAACTTGTTCTGGACTTACCCGTGTTTATGCCACAACTGAGATCAACCTGAGAACTTGCTTCTGGATTTACCCATGTTCATGCCACACCTGGGATTAACCTGAGGACTTGTTCTGGACTTCCCTGTGCTTACTACATACCTGGATTTGACTCTTTCAGCACCAACAGTGTTTTGGATCTGCATCACATCACCCGTCACACTTACCTTGCTGATGACTCTGCCCTAAGAACTCTTCCGATGTATTGTATATGGTTAAGGGACTTGTTTCATTGCAGGTTATCAGTATATTGTTTTGGGTGTTATTGCTGTGGTACAAATACACTATTTGCACTAAAGAAACACGTCTATGTCTGTTCATTGCTCCACGCTACCTGTATCCTAGAGTTCCTACAATAGTATTACAATCTCTGTACTTGGCCGTATTCATGTTTCCATCAATGACAGCCAGTCTTCCTGTCCCTGCAGCTGAAAAACACCCCCATAGCTTGATGCTGCCACCACCATGTTTCACTGATGGAATTTATTGGGCAGGTGATGAGCAGTGCCTGGTAGTCTACACAAATACCGCTTAGAATTATCACCAAAAAGGTCTATCTTCATCTCATGAGACCAGAGAATCTTATTTCTCATAGTCTGGGAGTCCTTCATGTGTTTTTTAGCAAACTATGCGGGTTTTCATATGATATGTCCTGCACTGAGGAGAGGCTTCTATTGAGCAGCTCTGCTATAAATATGAGTGTCTGGGCAAAAGGTCTGAATACTTATTACCATGTGACATTTCAGCTTTTCTTTTTTATTAAATTTGCAAAAAAAAATCCACATTTCTGTTTCTTTTCAGTCATTAATGAGAAAAAAAAGAACTTTTTTGAATTTACCAAATGGCTGCAATGAAACAAAGAGTGAAAAATGTAAAGGGGTCTGAATACTTTCCATGCCTACTGAATGTGTGTGCCACTTATGAGCCGCCCGCCAGGGCCTAGGGGTACTCAGTACAGGGCCCGGTACTTAAAGGGCGATGTAACGGTGGCGGCGACCCGATCCATGGCCCTTGGCGCCGATGTTAAGGGAAAAGTCTTTAAAGAGGTTTTGAATAAAGTTTTTGTTTGTGACACCACCTGTGGTGTTCGGTCAATGGGGACCGATGCTGCTTAAAGGGGTCCTCTGGGTGATGTTATGGCAGCTAAGATGGTATAACTTCCCACAGGTGAAGTTGGGTCTCCAGAGCTCCCGATGCATAGCTGGAGATGGTGGGTAGTGTATAAAGAAACGGAGGATACAGGTTTGCAGTCTCTTTACCGGGTTTACTTAAGACTTCAGGCTGCCACAGTCCAGGGTCCCGGATTGCAGGTAAAGGCAGGGTTCGGGCAACTTGAAAGCGAGTTCAGAGTCCCCTTTACCAGATGGAGTTGAAAGTCTTCCTACTAGCGCTATGGTGTAGTCCCTTGCTGCCTGTGGCTTCTATCAAGGAAGGATCTATCTGTCCTCCATAAAGGTGGGACACTAACCCATATGACAGGTAGCTCGAGTCTTTTTACAGGGTTTCTATCTTGACCTGGGCTCTCTGCGCCACTGTGTCTCCTGGGTATTAGGGTGGACAGGTGACATGTAGTCCAGCTGTCCTGCTGGTTTCTGCTGTGCTTCCTGGAGCACGACACAACCTCGGTCTTCCGGCTACCGGAATCTGTGCTCTGCAGGGAGGTAGCCCAGTCGCAGCTGTCCTCCCCTGTAACTCTCCTGTGCTTCGCTCTCCTGCATGCTCACTACAAGCTGTTCCTCCTCTGTGTTCCCTTTCTCCAGGTGCTGCAGCACCCTCTTGGCTGCACGGCCCCTCACACGACTCTCTGCCTCAGACTGTTCCAGTCTGCTGTTTGGCACTCACTAACTGACTTTCCCTCCAAGCCAGAATATATACATAGGAGAGCCACCCACAAGCTCCCCCTTCTGGCCTGGAGCGTGAACATGTTGTATGCTTGTGGTTACTTGATAAAGGAGATCTTTTCTCGCTTCCAAGCGTGACATCACTCACCCCGTGAGGAAAGCAATCACACTGTAACAACCAGGACCCTGGGGTGTTACACTGACACCCATATATCTATGTATTCTATGTGTCTATTCTATTCTAACCTGTCAGTGTGATTTTACTGTAGCGGCATATGAATTACCGTTTTTTCAAAGGATCTAGAGGTATGGTTCTATAGGAAGCTGTTTTTTTTTCTCTGGGGGCACTCAACTTTATTAGCATGCACAAAGAGACAAAAGTAAGCACCCAAAAAGCATGAAAAAAACACACTAAAAACACAAACAAAAATGCACCAAAACATGCGTTTTTGCCGCAGCTTCTTTCCTTCCAAGAAATCAGGTTTTGCTGCAGTGCAGAAGAAAATGCAACAAAAATGCCCACTGTGAACTTACCCATAGAGGAAACTTGGTTACAATGAAAAAAATCATGCCTATAGTATAGATTTCACTACTTTACATAAAAAGCATGTCGGCAATTTGAGTTTTGGGGGCGACACACTCCCTTAAATTACTGTGTACATTGATTCATTGTTCATTATTCTCACAATTAATTGTTTAGTAATCAGTATTTTACAAGCACTATTTGCTGATTAAAAATGCCTTTTCATTTGTATCAAAGCAATTTATTTTTTGCTAAATCATACCAAATTGATCTGTTGTAAAATGAGATTTTTTTTGTATCTCAATTCCATGCTAATTATAAAGTTATATTGTCATGTTTCTATGGTAACCATGTTGGATTCAGTGCTTAAATCTGTGCAATTCTGTTTGCATTTTTTGCTTCATCACATTCCTTGACCCTTAGCTGTATTGTTATATGCTCTTACAATCGCACTTGTAAATCTTTCATACCTAGCTTTTAACTAATGTACTGTTCTCTTTGATACATACTAAGCTGTACGCAAATATCAGAATCAAACTCCAAACGACAAAGATCAGTTTCTTTATATGCATGTGTGTTCGGTGTGTATTTTATCTGCTCAATATTAGTACAGTTTTTAATTTATATTTTTCTTTATGAATCAAGAGTGACTAATAAAATACATTTGCCAGGATGTTGCTAGGGTCAGAAAAGATCTGGAGCCCAAGCCCAAAGAAATCTGTTTCGTCAACCTTTTCCCAAAAATAAAAATGTGTGTATATATACAGCAAAGTATTGAAAACCTCACTGATTTTCTAAGTAAATATATTTAAAAAGGTGTTCAATACTTTTTCTTTGTGTCAATACTCATTATTACACATAATTTATGGACATATATGGTTTGATTTTTTTGCCTGTGTGGATTGGATGGGTTGTTACCAATATCTGGTAGGAGTTTCATGAAAAGCCCCACCTAACGTATAGTTTATGGGCCCATGGAATCATACTGCTCCCCCCCCCCCCCACTCCTACTCTTCATTTTGCTATATCTCGCCTTGTTTTGTGGTTATAACATAACTCCCAACCATCCTGGACCCAGCAGGACAGTCCCAATTTTGAGACTCTGTCCCGCTGTCCTGGCCAGGATCTTACTTTTCCCGCATCGCCTCAGACCAAATGTACCACCACTTTAAACTGCTAGCGCAATCGCTAGGTGTCAGATCGGAGCAGATGTTGCTCCTCGCTCTGACACTGACTGGCACAGGAGACACAGAGAGTTCTTTATCAGTGGTGTACCAGAGCTGCAGCGACCTGAGCAGTCAGTGGCGCGGCTGGATGACATCATTCAGCGCCAAGGGAGAGGAAGCTGCCAGCTAATGTGAGGGAACGCGGTGCATGGTGAGAGGTGCGTGTGTTTGTCTGTAGGTGTTTGTGTTTGTGTAGGTGTTTGTGTGTGTGGTGATGGAGAAGGCAATGATGGGGAAGGGGGAGAAGGCAATGATGGGGGTGTGAGGGCAATGATGGGGGTGGGGTAACTATCTGTGGCCATTATACTGTACACAGCATCATGTGGGGCCATTTTACTGTACCCAGCATCATGTGGGACCATTATACTGTAGCAGCACCATGTGGGGTCATTATACTGTACCCAGCATCGTGTCGGGCCATTATACTGTACGCAGCATCATGTGGGGCCATTATATTCTACTCAGCATCATGTGGGGCCATTATACTGTACACAGCATATTGTGGGGCCATTATACTGTATTCAGCAGCATGTAAGGCCATTATACTGTACGCAGCTTAACGATACTGTATGCAGCATCGTCTGGGGCCATTAAACAGTACGCAGCATCATGTGGGGCCTTCATACTGTACGAAGCATCATGTGAGGCCATTAAACAGTGCGCAGCATCATGTGGGCAAATTATACTGTATGGAGCATCATGTGAGGCCATAATACTGTATGCAGCATCATGTGGGGTCATTATACTGTGTGTGCAGCGCCCCAGAGACCTGGTCGATACAGTATGGCACTCTGCCGCTAAGAGGAGTGGCGGTACATCTGATGGCACTAAGGAGTTCTCCTGACCAGGTATCACCAGAACACATTACACTTCACACTCCGGCCACTAGGGGGAGAAAAAGGCTTTATTTATTGGGCCACTCCTCACATTGGTAAAACTAGGGGCTGGGGAGGAAGTTAGTCAGAAGCTGACTGTGTTGGATTCAGGCAACATCCCATGGCAGGGGGTGTTGCAGGGAGAAGGCACAGGGGGGTCCCTGTCAGGCGTGGGAACCTGGCAGGTGCCTAGCGAACAGAACAGAATGTAACGGAACCGCGCCTGCACACCCTGCGGCTGTATCCAGGAGAGAGACACGAAGGAAAGGATATTGTGAAACAGTGTAAACGAGATCAAGCACAAAGGAGAGCCAGTAGGAGTCGTGCCGAGAGACAGAGGCAACATCCTACTGAGGCGCGTAGTCAGTGGCCGGAACACCGTAGGAGTAACTGACTCTGATGTGGAGAGTATAACTGCAACTCCAGAGAATCCAACCAGACTGAGAAAAACAACTGACACAGTCTAAGCTGGACAAATAGAAACAAAAGATCAGCACTGAAAATAAGCACACAGCAAGTGTGCTTCAGAAAAAGAAACAGACACTTATCTTTGCTGAACTGGCAGCTAAGCAGGTGAGGCCAGGCAGAGATCCAATACTTCCAAAGAAACATTGACAACTGGCAAGGGCTAATGAATCCTGCACACTTAAATATCCCAGTCAGAACAGCAATTAGCAGATACACCTGGCCAGGACTGTGACTCAGAGACAACTGCATTCCCACCTACCACCATTGGAGGGAACCCAAGAGCAGAATTCACAACAGGCGTCTCTGGGGTCCCGGAAGACCTCCAAGCCTTCCTGTCATACGGGTGCGTCCTAGCCAAAATATACCTGGGGGACAAGAAACTAGTAACATCTGGAACAAAAGAGAGAGCTGTAGAGAACGAACGAGAACAGCAGTTGTGAGGACTATTCCGATTGCTCAGCAGGGTAGGACTACAACACACAGGCGCTAGTGGTAGGCAACGATTTCCATCTGCGAAGGAAACTCTGGATGTGCCCATGGGACAGGCCGGTCTCAGAGAGCCCTGTTAAACGTACTCTGGATTGAGGATCCTGAAGCCTTCAGTAAAGAGGTAAAGAGACTGCAACCTTGTGTCCTCGTTATTGCCTTCACCTCACACCATCACCATCCACCTTACTGGGAAGCCCTGGGGACATACTTCACCTGTGGGAATTTGCCACGGCTGGAGGACTCGGGCTTCTTGGAGCCGTGGGCGGAGGAGCCGGGTCAGCCTATCCCGAGCGTGGAGCCAGCCGATGTGAAGCAATGGAGGTCGGAGCCATCACCGAGAGCCGCCTCGGGAGAACCGCAGTCCGAGCCGCAGCCGACTCCAGTGTCCTTGTCAACGGGACCAATCGGCATCGGTGGAACCACATCAGACGGAGGTATGGAAAACGCCCCTGCCCTCCTGACCGATCCAGTTCCCGTGACCGCTCCCCGTCCTGACGGTGACCGATTCCCCACTCCCGAGCTGGTGGCTATCGTCCCCGGCACTATGGAAAAGCTGGTGCCTCCGCTACTGACGACTATGGGGACTGTTATGGACCTGGTGGTTAGGAGCACCCGGAACGACCTGATGGTTAAACTAACACAGGACAAGCTCTGGGAAGTGGGAGCTCTGCTGACCGCAACCCCTAATCCTATCACACACACTAGAAATAGCCGTGGAGCGTACCTAACTCTGCCGAGACGCCTCTTCACAGCCTAAGAGCTAACTAGCCCTAGAGATAGAAAATAAAGCCTACCTTGCCTCAGAGAAATTCCCCAAATGAAAAGGCAGCCCCCCACATATATTGACTGTGAGTTAAGATGAAAGTCACAAACACAGAAATGAAACAGGTTTCAGCAAAGGGAGGCCAGACTTACTAAACAGACTGAAAATAGGAAAGGTATATTTGCGGTCAGCACAAAAAACTACAAAAAGACCACGCAGAGTGTGCAAAAAGACCTCCGCACCGACTCACGGTGCAGAGGTGCCACTCTGCATCCCAGAGCTTCCAGCTAGCAAGGCAAAATCATGATAGCAAGCTGGACAAGAAAACAATGAACAAATAATTAACTAGCAGGGACTTAGCTTCTGCTGGAGTAGACAGGTCACCAGAAAGATCCAAGAGCGAACTGAACCAGTACAAGAACATTGACAGCTGGCATGGAGTAACGATCTGAGTAGAGCAGCCAGCCAAAGAATAAACTAAGTCACCTGTGGAAGGAACCTCAGAAGCAGCAGCTCCACTCACAGCCACCAGAGGGAGTCCATGGACAGAACTCGCCGAAGTACCATTCATGACCACAGGAGGGAGTTCGATAACAGAATTCACAACAGTACCCCCCCTTGAGGAGGGGTCACCGAACCCTCACCAGAGCCCCCAGGCCGAACAGGACGAGCCAAATGAAAGGCACGAACTAGATCAGCAGCATGAACATCAGAGGCAAAAACCCAGGAATTATCTTCCTGACCATAACCCTTCCACTTGACCAGGTACTGGAGTTTCCGTCTCGAAATACGAGAATCCAAAATCTTCTCCACCACATACTCCAACTCCCCCTCGACCAACACCGGGGCAGGAGGATCAACGGAGGGAACCATAGGCGCCACGTATCTCCGCAATAACGACCTATGGAACACATTATGGATGGCAAAAGAAGCTGGAGGGGCCAAACGAAATGACACAGGATTGAGAACTTCAGAAATCTTATACGGACCAATGAAACGAGGCTTAAACTTAGGAGAGGAAACCTTCATAGGAACATAACGAGACGACAACCAAACCAAATCCCCAACACGAAGTCGGGGACCAACACAGCGCCGGCTGTTAGCGAAACGTTGAGCCTTCTCCTGGGACAATGTCAAATTGTCCACCACATGAGTCCAAATCTGCTGCAACCTGTCCACCACAATATCCACACCAGGACAGTCCGAAGACTCAACCTGCCCTGAAGAGAAACGAGGATGAAAACCAGAATTACAGAAAAAAGGCGAAACCAAAGTAGCCGAGCTGGCCCGATTATTAAGGGCGAACTCAGCCAAAGGCAAGAAGGACACCCAATCATCCTGATCAGCAGAAACAAAGCATCTCAGATATGTTTCCAAAGTCTGATTAGTTCGTTCGGTTTGGCCATTTGTCTGAGGATGGAAAGCCGAAGAAAAAGACAAATCAATGCCCATCTTAGCACAAAAAGACTGCCAAAACCACGAAACAAACTGGGAACCTCTGTCCGAGACGATGTTCTCCGGAATGCCATGCAAACGAACCACATGCTGGAAAAACAATGGCACCAAATCAGAGGAGGAAGGCAATTTAGACAAGGGTACCAAATGGACCATCTTAGAGAAGCGATCACAAACCACCCAAATGACCGAAATCCTTTGAGAGACAGGGAGATCTGAAATAAAATCCATGCAAATATGCGTCCAGGGCCTCTTCGGGACCGGCAAGGGCAAAAGCAACCCACTGGCACGAGAACAGCAGGGCTTAGCCCGAGCACAAGTCCCACAGGACAGCACAAAAGAACGCACATCCCGTGACAAAGAAGGCCACCAAAAGGATCTAGCCACCAAATCTCTGGTACCAAAGATTCCAGGATGACCAGCCAACACCGAACAATGAACCTCAGAGATAACTCTACTAGTCCATCTATCAGGGACAAACAGTTTCTCCGCTGGACAACGGTCAGGTCTATCAGCCTGAAACTTCTGCAGCACCCGCCGCAAATCAGGGGAGATGGCAGACAAAATTACCCCCCTTTGAGAATACCCGCCGGCTCAGGAACACCCGGAGAGTCAGGCACAAAACTCCTTGACAGGGCATCAGCCTTCACATTCTTAGATCCCGGAAGGTACGAAACCACAAAATCAAAACGGGAGAAAAAGAGCGACCATCGAGCCTGTCTAGGATTCAACCGTTTGACAGACTCGAGATAAGTCAAATTCTTGTGATCCGTCAAGACCACCACGCGATGCTTGGCTCCTTCAAGCCAATGTCGCCACTCCTCGAATGCCCACTTCATGGCCAACAACTCTCAATTACCAACATCATAATTGCGCTCAGCAGGCGAGAACTTTCTAGAAAAGAAAGCACATGGTTTCATCACCGAGCCATCAGAACTTCTTTGCGACAAAACAGCTCCTGCTCCAATCTCAGAAGCATCAACCTTGACCTGAAACGTGAGCGAAACATCTGGCTGGCACAACACAGGGGCAGAAGAAAAACGACGCTTCAACTCCTGAAAAGCCTCTACAGCTGCAGAGGACCAATTGACCACATCAGCACCTTTCTTGGTCAAATCAGTCAACGGTTTAGCAACACTAGAAAAATTAGCGATGAAGCGACGGTAAAAATTAGCAAAGCCCAGGAACTTCTGCATGCTCTTCACAGATGTCGGCTGAGTCCAATCATAAATGGCCTGAACTTTAACAGGGTCCATCTCGATAGTAGAAGGGGAAAAAATGAAACCCAAAAATGAAACCTTCTGAACTCCAAAGAGACATTTTGACCCCTTCACAAACAAGGAATTTGCACGAAGGACCTGGAACACCATTCTGACCTGCTTTACATGAGACTCCCAATCATCCGAAAAGACCAAAATATCATCCAAATATACAATCATGAATCTCTCCAGGTACTTTCGGAAGATGTCATGCATAAAGGACTGAAATACAGATGGAGCATTAGAAAGCCCGAATGGCATTACCAGGTACTCAAAATGGCCCTCGGGCATATTAAATGCTGTTTTCCATTCATCACCCTGTTTAATACGCACAAGATTATACGCCCCTCGAAGATCTATGTTGGTGCACCAACTAGCCTCCTTAATCCGAGCAAATAAATCAGACAGCAGCGGCAAAGGGTACTGAAATTTGACTGTGATCTTATTAAGAAGGCGGTAATCAATACAAGGTCTCAAAGAACCATCCTTCTTGGCCACAAAAAAGAACCCTGCTCCCAACGGTGATGACGACGGGCGAATATGACCTTTCTCCAAGGATTCCTTTATATAACTCCGCATAGCGGCG
This sequence comes from Ranitomeya imitator, assembly GCF_032444005.1. Lineage (NCBI taxonomy): Eukaryota > Metazoa > Chordata > Amphibia > Anura > Dendrobatidae > Ranitomeya > Ranitomeya imitator. The sequence goes on along the minus strand of NC_091285.1, from coordinate 322,051,352 downwards.
TGCTCTGGCACAGATAAATTGAACAGTCGGCCCTTAGGAAACTTACTACCAGGAATCAAATTAATAGCACAATCGCAATCCCTATGAGGAGGTAGGGCACTGGATTTGGGCTCATCAAATACATCCCGGTAATCCGACAAAAACTCAGGGACTTCAGAAGGAGTGGAAGGCGAAATTGACAGCAATGGAACATCACCATGTACCCCTTGACAACCCCAGCTGGACACAGACATAGATTTCCAATCCAATACTGGACTATGGACCTGTAGACATGGCAACCCCAAAACGACCACATCATGCAGATTATGCAACACCAAAAAGCGAATATCCTCCTGATGTGCAGGAGCCATGCACATGGTCAATTGAGTCCAGTACTGAGGCTTATTCTTGGCCAATGGAATAGGATACTGCAAGGGCTCCAAGAAAAAACCACAGCGCCTGACAAACTCCAAGTCCATCAAATTCAGGGCAGCGCCTGAATCCACAAATGCCATAACAGAATAGGACGACAAAGAGCAAATCAGAGTAACGGACAAAAGAAATTTAGACTGTACCGTACCAATGGTGGCAGACCTAGTGAACCGCTTAGTGCGCTTAGGACAATCGGAGATAGCATGAGTGGAATCACCACAGTAAAAACACAGCCCATTCCGACGTCTGTGTTCTTGCCGTTCAGCTCTGGTCAAAGTCCTATCACATTGCATAGGCTCAGGCCTATGCTCAGAGAATACCGCCAAATGGTGCACAGCTTTGCGCTCACGCAAGCGCCGATCGATCTGAATGGCCAAGGACATAGACTCATTCAGACCAGCAGGCGTGGGAGATCCCACCATGACATCCTTAAGGGCTTCAGAAAGACCCTTTCTGAAAATTGCCGCCAGGGCACACTCATTCCACTGAGTAAGCACAGACCACTTTCTAAACTTCTGACAATATACCTCCGCTTCATCCTGACCCTGACACAAAGCCAGCAAGATTTTCTCTGCCTGATCCACTGAATTTGGTTCATCATAAAGCAATCCAAGCGCCAGAAAAAACGCATCTACATCACGCAATGCAGGATCTCCTGGCGCAAGGGAAAATGCCCAGTCTTGAGGGTCGCCACGCAACAAAGAAATAATGATTTTTACTTGTTGAACGGGGTCACCAGAGGAGCGGGGTTTCAAAGCAAGAAACAGTTTACAATTATTTTTGAAATTCAGGAACTTAGATCTATCCCCAGAAAACAAATCAGGAATTGGAATTCTAGGCTCTAACATCGGATTCTGAACCACAAAATCTTGAATGTTTTGTACCCTTGCAGTGAGATGATCCACACAAGAGGACAGACCTTGAATGTCCATATTTACACCTGTGTCCTGAACCACCCAGAGGTTAAGGGGAAAAGAAAGACAAAACACACTGCAGAGAAAAAAAAATGGTCTCAGAACTTCTCTTATCCCTCTATTGAGATGCATTAACACTTTTGGCCAGCTGTACTGTTATGGAACTGGTGGTTAGGAGCACCCGGAACGACCTGATGGTTAAACTAACACAGGACAAGCTCTGGGAAGTGGGAGCTCTACTGACCGCAACCCCTAATCCTATCACACACACTAGAAATAGCCGTGGAGTGTACCTAACTCTGCCTAGACGCCTCTTCACAGCCTAAGAGCTAACTAGCCCTAGAGATAGAAAATAAAGCCTACCTTGCCTCAGAGAAATTCCCCAAAGGAAAAGGCAGCCCCCCACATATATTGACTGTGAGTTAAGATGAAAGTCACAAACACAGAAATGAAACAGGTTTCAGCAAAGGGAGGCCAGACTTACTAAACAGACTGAGGATAGTAAAGGTATCTTTGCGGTCAGCACAAAAAACTACCAAAAGACCATGCAGAGTGTGCAAAAAGACTTCCGCACCGACTCACGGTGCGGAGGTGCCACTCTGCATCCCAGAGCTTCCAGCTAGCAAGGCAAAATCATGATAGCAAGCTGGACAAGAAAACAATGAACAAATAATTAACTAGCAGGGACTTAGCGTCTGCTGGAGTAGACAGGTCACCAGAAAGATCCAAGAGCGAACTGAACCAGTACAAGAACATTGACAGCTGGCATGGAGTAACGATCTGAGTGGAGTTAAATAGACCAGCCAGCCAAAGAATAAACTAAGTCACCTGTGGAAGGAACCTCAGAAGCAGCAGCTCCACTCACAGCCACCAGAGGGAGTCCATGGACAGAACTCGCCGAAGTATCATTCATGACCACAGGAGGGAGTTCGATAACAGAATTCACAACAGGGGACACCACTGTGTGTAAGCTCCGAGGGGTGATCTTCCAATGGGATAACCCGAGGATTGAGCCAGACGGGACCAGACAGGAGGGCCTCAGCATCGCTGCGCTCACTTGGGAACAATATAAACAATGCCTGATTTTACACTGGAAAGATCGAAAAGAGACAGAGCAAAGTGACCCACCGAAAGTACAAGGACCAAAGACAGGACGCAATAAAGGAAGTCCGGTAAAGCGGGGAACTGTGCTAGCCTTTCACCCGAAGCGAGGTTGGGGCTATATACAGGAACCGGGGCTACCGACGGAAATCTTCTTTACTAGCTACAACGTGAAGACCCCGCGCCGTGATAGATGGGATAATCAACTGCTGTATCAAGGGGATCAGGTGACATACACCCGCCATCGGAGTGCGCAAGGGTGGTGCGCCCGGAACGTCTACTGATGTGAGCCGGTAGTGGTGCCACCTGCTGTCCTGACTACGACTTCCGCGGCCGGGAAGAGTCCCCTACCGATGGATGCCTTGCAACCTACTATAGCACTAAACCTCGAAAACCCGAAAAATGTATATAGTTAACAGTTTCCTGCTGTTGCTGCTACTTTAAACCCTTCCAGGGTTAACTCCTAGGGATCCCTTTGTTTACCCGGGATCCCTAATGTTCTCTATTTCTTTTCTACTTTTGCACAAAGTTCATCATTGTTTCAAAGACTGCCGGATCATGGACGGTGAATGATTCAGAACTATTTTGTATATAGTTTGCACCTTCTTAAAGGTTTTACAAGCGATAGAAGACTTTGCGAAGATAATGCTGCTGGACATGACGCAGAAGGTCTTGCTTTCAGAGGACTTGCAGACAGAGAGAGAATCTGCACTACTTACTAGAGACTTGGGTCCCTCTTAAAGGGAATGTTTACATGATTGCCTTAATAAAAGTTGAAACGTTAATAATGTTAAAATTTTGAAAGTTTGATAATGTTGACAGAGACTGAGGACAGGAAAGCTTGAAGAGTACCCGTAGGGGTTAGAGAGAGAGTACTCCTGAGAGATGTAGAAAGATGGTCGGCACAATGACAGTAGGCCCAGCCAAGGAGCTAGGCGGTCCTGCATTGGTGAAGTTGGAACGGAAAGAAAGTTGAATTTGCTGTTATAGTATTTTATAGTAGGCCTTTAGTGGGTTCAGCTCATACGCACTTAAAGGAAAAGTTAAAATCAGAGTTTGCACTTAGTAGAATACCCGGCTGGGTACTGAGAGTTATTTATAGTCAAAAATGTTATTTAAAAATATTTAATCCTGTTTTTGTTTGTAACGTTCAAGTGTCCTTACCTCCCATCAAGGGAAGCACCTTTTCTATTTACTTGTTCTAAGCATTTCAAAAATGTTGTATGTCTTTTGCTGTATTATATTGTTGTTCTTCTTCCCAGTCCAGGAGTACTGGATTTAACCGAGGGGGAGTGCAGCGCCCCAGAGACCTGGTCGTTGCAGTATGGCACTCTGCCGCTAAGAGGAGTGGCGGTACATCTGATGGCACTAAGGAGTTCTCCTGACCAGGTATCACCAGAACACATTACACTTCACACTCCGGCCACTAGGGGGAGAAAAAGGCTTTATTTATTGGGCCACTCCTCACATTGGTAAAACTAGGGGCTGGGGAGGAAGTTAGTCAGAAGCTGACTGTGTTGGATTCAGGCAACATCCCATGGCAGGGGGTGTTGCAGGGAGAAGGCACAGGGGGGTCCCTGTCAGGCGTGGGAACCTGGCAGGTGCCTAGCGAACAGAACAGAATGTAACGGAACCGCGCCTGCACACCCTGCGGCTGTATCCAGGAGAGAGACACGAAGGAAAGGATATTGTGAAACAGTGTAAACGAGATCAAGCACAAAGGAGAGCCAGTAGGAGTCGTGCCGAGAGACAGAGGCAACATCCTACTGAGGTGCGTAGTCAGTGGCCGGAACACCGTAGGAGTAACTGACTCTGATGTGGAGAGTATAACTGCAACTCCAAAGAATCCAACCAGACTGAGAAAAACAACTGACACAGTCTAAGCTGGACAAATAGAAACAAAAGATCAGCACTGAAAATAAGCACACAGCAAGTGTGCTTCAGAAAAAGAAACAGACACTTATCTTTGCTGAACTGGCAGCTAAGCAGGTGAGGCCAGGCAGAGATCCAATACTTCCAAAGAAACATTGACAACTGGCAAGGGCTAATGAATCCTGCACACTTAAATATCCCAATCAGAACAGCAATTAGCAGATACACCTGGCCAGGACTGTGACTCAGAGACAACTGCATTCCCACCTACCACCATTGGAGGGAACCCAAGAGCAGAATTCACAACAGGCGTCTCTAGGGTCCCGGAAGACCTCCAAGCCTTCCCGTCATACGGGTGCGTCCTAGCCAAAATATACCTGGGGGACGAGAAACTAGTAACATCTGGAACAAAATAGAAAGAGAGAGCTGTAGAGAACGAACGAACAAGAACAGCAGTTGTTGTGAGGACTATTCCGAATGCTCAGCAGGGCAGGACTACAACACACAGATGGGCACATCTGCGAAGAAAACTCTGGATGTGCCCATCGGACCGGCCGGTCTCAGAGAGCCCTGTTAAACGTACTCTGGATTGAGGATCCTGAAGCCTTCAGTAAAGAGGTAAAGAGACAGCAACCTTGTGTCCTCGTTATTGCCTTCACCTCACACCATCACCATCCACCTTACTGGGAAGCCCTGGGGACATACTACACCTGTGGGAAGGTATACCATCCAGCTGTCATTCCATCACCCCAGCGAACCCCACAGCAGCGTCGGTCACCCTGACCGAACACCACAGGTGGCGTCACGAACCCCTGACAGACTGTACTACCTTTATTGGTCGCCCCTTAGCAGGGTCGTGGACCGGGTCTAGCCACCGTGACAGCCTCAGCATCGAACCAGAGAGGCCCGGTACCGAAACGTGTGGCCCTGTGTCTGGGGGCGATCCATATGCAGCATCATGTGAGGCCATTATACTGTACGCAGCAGCATGTAGGGCCATTATACTGTACGCAGCATCATGTGGGGTCATTATACTGTATGCAGCATCGTGTGGGGCCATTATACAGTAAGCAGCATCATGTGGGGCCATTATACTGTACGCAGCAGCATGTGAGGCCATTATACAGTATGCAGCATCATGTGGGCCCATTATACTGTATGGAGCATCATGTGAGGCCATTATACTGTATGCAGCATCATGTGGGGCCATTATACAGTATGCAGCATCATGTGGGGCCATTATACTGTACGAAGCATCATGTGAGGCCATTGTACAGTAGGCAGCATCATGTGGGACCATTATACAGTATGGAGCATCATGTGAGGCCATTATACTGTATGCAGCATCATGTGGGGCCGGCCATTATACTGTATGCATCATCATGTGGGGCCATTATACAGTATGAAGCACTGTGTGGCCATTATACAGTATGGACCATTATACCTGGCCATTATACTGTATTGAGCATCATGTGAGGCCATTATACAGTAGGCAGCATCATGTGGGCCCTTTATATAGTATGGAGCATCATGTGTGGAGAGATCTATTACCCTCACACTGGGACACTTATCATATAGGAAGGTCAGACCTGCCACTGCAGGAGACCTTTATGAACCTGAACTATTTCCCGTGATGAACCCCCTGAACAGGGGAGGAAGCACGTTGGGAAAGGAAGTCACATTACTCAGGGAGGCTATACTTGTCATGGGCACGGTGTAGTAGATCTATACTTGGGTACTGCCCTTGTCAGGGTGGGAGTCTTTTTGCAGAGGACACGACAGGGAAGTCAGACCCCGAGACCCCCCCCCCCCCATATTTTTTCCTCTCGTTACTTCAAGTTCACCTGTCCTGATCCTTTATGAATGGTGGAAAATCAGGAAACAACAATTGGGTGAGATTGTACCATTTTATTACATGCACTGGTATTTTTGAGCACTTTATAATTTTTGGTCTGTTTATTGTCTTTTTATCATATAAATTAAAGGTTAAGTTTTATCAGATTTAGAAGCTGACTACGCTAGATGGTGGATATACGTACTAGTCAGAGTAATTTAGAGCAAACTGCTCAGATTTGAATTGCTGAGTAAGCATCATGTGTGGCCATTCCACAGTACGGAGCATCACGTGTGGCCATTATACAGTATGGAGCACTGTGTGGCCATATTCTTTTCTGTTTATAATTATTGTTTACTAGATGGTGGCCCGATTCTAACGCATCGGGTATTCTAGAATATGTATGACAGAACTTGTTCAGTAGACATAAACATAGCATATAACAGCCCATGTAGCATATAGCACAGCCCATGTAGCATATAGCACAGCTAAGTAGCATATAACACAGTCCACGTAGCATATAGCACAGCCACGTAGTATATAACACAGCCACATAGCATATAGCACAGCCACGTAGCATGTAACAGCCCACGTAGTATATAGCACAGCCACGTAGTACAAAACCCAGCCACATAGTATATAGCACAGCCACGTAGCATATAACACAGACCACATAGAATATAGCACAGCCACATAGTATATAAAACAGCCACGTAGTATATAGCACAGCCACGTAGCATATAACACAACCACATAGCATATAGCACAGCCACGTAGCATATAACAGCCCACGTAGTATATAGCATAGCCACGTAGTACAAAACACAGCCACGTAGTATATAGCACAGCCACTTAGCATATAACACAGCCCACATAGAATATAGCACAGCCACGTAGTATATAACACAGCCACATAGTATATAGCACAGCCACATAGCATATAACACAACCACATAGTACATAGCACAGCCACAAAGCATATAACAGCCCGCATAGTATATAGCACAGCCACGCAGTATATAACACAGCCACGTAGTATATAGCACAGCCACGTAGTTTATAGCACAGCCACGTAGTATATAGCACAGCCATGTTGTATATAACACATCCACGTAGTATATAGCACAGCCAAGTAGTATATAGCACAGCCACATAGTATATAGCACAGCCACGTAGTATATATCACAGCCCACATAGCATACAACAGCCCATGTAGTATATAGCACAGCCACATAGCATATAACAGCCCACATAGTATATAGCACAGCTACGTAGCATATAACACAGCCCACGTACCATATAACAGCCCACGTAGCATATAGCACAGCCACGTAGCATATAACACAACTACATAGCATATAGCACAGCCACGTAGCATTTAACAGCCCACCTAGTATATAGCACAGCCACATAGTACAAAACACAGCCACGTAGTATATAGCACAGCCACGTAGCATGTAACACAGCCCACAGAGAATATAGCACAGCCACGTAGTATATAACACAGCCATGTAGTATATAGCACAGCCACGTAGTATATAACACTGCCCACATAGCATACAACAGCCCACATAGTATATAGCACAGCCACATAGCATATAACAGCCCACGTAGTATATAGCACCGCTACGTAGCATATAACACAGCCCAGATAGCATATAACAGCCCACGTATCATATAGCACAGCCACGTGCATATAGCACAGCCACATAGCATATAACAGCCTACGTAGTATATAGCACAGCCACGTAGTACAAAACACAGCCACGTAGTATATAGCACAGCCACATAGCATAAAACACAGCCTACATAGAATATAGCACAGCCACGTAGTATATAACACAGCCATGTAGTATATAACACAGCCATGTAGCATATAACACAACCACATAGCATATAGCAGCCACGTAGCATATAACACCCACGTAGTATATAGCACAGCCACATAGTATATAACACAGTCACGTAGTATATAACAGCCCACGTAGTATATAGCACAGCCAAGTAGTATATAGCACAACCACATAGTATATAGCACAGCCACATAGTATATAACACAGCCCACATAGCATACAACAGCCCACTTAGTATATAGCACAGCCACATAGCATATAACAGCCAACGTAGTATATAGCACAGCTACGTAGCATATAACACACCCCACGTAGCATATAACAGCCCACATAGTATATAGCACAGCCACGTAGCATTTTACACAGCTCACGTAGCATATAGCACAGCCACATAGCATATAGCACAGCCATGTAGTATCTAACACAGCCCACATAGCATATAACTCAGCCCATGTAGTATATAGTACAGTTCACGTAGTATATAGCACAATCCACGTAGTATATAGTACAGTCGACATAGTATAGTACAGTCCACGTAGTATATAGCACAGCCATGTAGTATATAGCACAGTCCACATAGTATATAGCACAATTCACGTATTATATAACACAGCCCACATAGTATTTAGCACAGTCCACATAGTTTATAGCACAATCCACGTAGTATATAGCACAGTGCACAAAGTATATAGCACAGCCACGTAGTATATAGCACAGCCACATAGTATATAGCACAGGCACAACCTACATATTGTATAGCACAGACATGTAGTATATAGCAGCCACGTAGTATATAGCACAGTCCACGTAGTATACAGCACAGTCCACGTAGTATATAGCACAATCCATGCAGTATATAGTACAGTCCACGTAGTGTATAGCGCAATCCACATAGTATATAGCGCAGTGCACATAATATATAGCACAGCCACGTAGTATGTAGCACAGCCAAGTAGTATATAGCACAGGCACAGCCCACGTAGTGTATAGCACAGCCACGCAATATATAGCAGCCATGTAGTATATAGCATAGCCATGGAGTATATAACACAGCCCAGGTAGTATATACTACAGCCCACGTAGCAGATAGCAGTGTGGGCACCATATCCCTGTTAAAAAAATAATTAAAATTAAAAATAGTTATATACTCACCTTCTGGCGGCCCCTTGATCCAGCCCAGGAATTAGCGATGCTCTCGCCAGATCCGTTCCCAGTGATGCTTTGCGGCAATAACCCGTGATGACATAGTGGTCTCGCATGATCCTACGTCATCTGGGGTCATTTCGCAAAGCATTACTGGGAACGGAGCTGCCGAGAGCATCGCAAGGATGGGGAAGGCTTCGGGGGCTGCCGGAAGGTGAGAATAGCACGATTTTTTATTATTATTATTATTATTATTATTATTATTTTTAACATTATTTCTTTTTACTATTGATGCTGCATAGGCAGCAGCAATAGTAAAGCCTCTCGCTGATTGGTCAGCCGTGACCAATCAGCGATGCGGGATTTCCGTTACAGACAGACGGAAATGGACCTTAGACAATTATATATATAGATGAAACAGTGTGATTAGCAGTGCTAAATGATTGTGGTTGGGGCGTGGACATGGGTGCGACTAGTTGTGAAATGTGTGTGGTCAGGGGTGTGGCCTAAAATTTGCAGCGGCGCAGTGTGCACGCCACAACCTTGGTCCCTCTTTGCCTTCTTCAAAAGTTGGGAGGTATGGTTATAAGGTAAATTTGTGTTATAAGATTTGTCATCTAAAGGTGATTTCGCTCCTGGGGGACCACATTAGCTTCTGCCTGGCAAAAGGATTTTGATTGGCAAGGGCTTTTTGGCGTGCTCAAACATAGCTATTTAACCCTCCTGAATGCCAGTTCCCAGGCAGTTTACATCAGGATCCAGGAAGAAGATAATTGTGATGGAAGAACTTTTGAATCAGCTACTGAGGAAGGCTTCTGGGAGTGGGGGCGAGGAGTGGCTGCATAGATTTCTGCAGGAAGATGAAGCCCAGTGTTATGGTCCCAGTGTGGCGAATGGGGAAGTTGAATGTCACTGCAATGTCATAGAGAAGAACAGAAGAGGCATTGAGAGAAGATGACAACACAGTGGCTGCGGGTTATAGGTTGACAAAGAGGACCCGAAAGAAGCACCATTGCTATTCACCTCCAGAGTCCCGGAAAAGAGGAGGCAACCGAAGATCTGGTTCCCCGCCTGAGGTATGCAGTCATGAAGGGGAGGGTCCAAGAGGAGCGGAGAACAGCGTGGAGCCAGATCCATCAGTGGGTGAGATATCAGGAGCGCTGCAGCATGCAGCATGCTGGGGGTTTTACTTTAGCAGCGCTGCTAGGGGCTGGTGGTAATAGTCACCTTTATAGTGGGGCTAGTAGAGAGGCATCTGCGGCTCTGCTGAGTAACATGTTTATGTCTTTCCAAAAGCCTTGCTGTCATAGCAAAAGCTGAACAATGTAACCCTGCCACCTAACCTAATGAGAACATACAGTGCTTTGCTGGTGACACTGTTGGGGATTTATTCAAAATTGAAGACATACTGAACCAGCATGGCTACCACAGCATCTTACAGCGGCATGCTATTCCATCCGGTTTGCGTTTAGTTGGACCATCATTTATTTTTCAACAGGACAATGACCCCAAACACACCTCCAGGCTGTATAAGGGCTATTCGTCCAAGAAGGAGAGTGATGGGGTGGTCACCAGACCTGAACCCAATCGAGATGGTTTGGGGTGAGCTGGACCACAGAGTGAAGGCGAAAGGGCCAACAAGTGCTAAGCATCTCTGGGAACTCCTTCAAGATTGTTGGAAGACCATTTCCGGTGACTACCTTTTGAAGCTCATCAAGGGAATGCCAAGAGCGTGCAAAGCAGTCATCAAAGCAAAAGGTGGCTACTTTGAAGAACCTAGAATATAAGACATATTTTCAGTTGTTTCACACTTTTTGTTAAGTATATAATTCCACATGTGTTAATTCATAGTTTTGATTCCTTCAGTGTGAATTTACAATTTTCATAGTCATAAAAATACAGAAAAATCTTTAAAAGAGAAGGCGTGTCCAAACTTTTGGTCTGTACTGTAGGTGGTGTCTGAATTTAATCAACTTAAAGTTGGTAATTTGAATGTGCCAGTCAGAAGTGTTGGTGTGACAGATGTGTGTTTAAAAGAAGCTTTGACTTGTGAAATCTCACCACTGGGCTTTCATTTGTTGCCATTTGCCAGCAGTCAAATAAAAAATTTGGTGAAATGAATATGTTGATTTGTTTTCCTTCCTGCCACTTTACAGGGATTTCTATAAAACTGAGTGAAGTGAAGGAGGAGCCGAAAAAGTGTGGTAAAGTAATTTATTAATTGGTTGCAGGCATTCTGCATTTTTTCATCTGTATAGGTTGAAGTGTCCTGAAAAAGGTTCAAGTATTTTCCAATATGTGGATATCATAACGGAAGCTTATAGGAATTTGGGCAGGAGTGGCTGTTTATTATCGTATGACAGTTTAGGCAAAAGTTGGCTGTCCCTTTAATGAAATGGAATCAAAAAATGTTGGTCTTTGAGTTATCTTGATGTTACCACAATGGCCTGGCAGATTAGACTAATACAGGGCCGGACTGGCCATCTGGCAATTCTGGCAAATGCCAGAAGGGACTGTATAGTCATGGGCTGCCTTGTCTGCTATGTTTTTAGCAGAATTGGTGTTCTCAAGACACCCATACTATTAAGAGTTGTGAGGGAGCACAAAGTGACTGACTCCGTCACTTACCCAGCAGGCCACGAGTATTATTAGAAATATTGGTCTTGTAGAAAATCTTCCTTTCCCTTTCCTCCATCCAGGGTAATATTAGGAATATATCCACATCTGGTGCTTGGGGATGGGGACAACATGGGTCTGTGTGATTTCAAATGCCAGGACTGAATCTCAGCCCCAGTCTGTACCTGGACTAATACATCTACTTTTCGAAGGGGAGCCTGTTTTGCCTATAATGAGGCTACATGTAAGTGGCTGTCAAACTGCCTCTACAAACGCAAGTGTTCACTTTGCGGAGGAGGACAACCAGGGGTGGATTAAGGGTAGCCAGGGCCCCGGGCTGTTCAGACTCTGTGGGCCTCCCGGTCATGTGACGGGGTCATGCAACGGGGTCATCATATACCTGAAACAGATTATTCCAGAAATATAGTTGCTGAGTGAAACTCCACTTCTCACCTATCACACATTAACAGTTTCCATCACCAGATCACACATATAACCGGCAGCTTTTGTTTTGGCCGAAAGATTTTTCAAGCCGCCACCATAACACGGTAGACACTTTTGGCTGGGCCCTACTCTATTGTAACCTATTAAATATTTGTTAAAATATGCAATACAATTTAGGTATATTTTTATTTATTTTTCAATTTTTAAAATGACCAATAATATCACATACAAGGAACAAATACAACACCATTACCAGACCACATATTACCACCAGTGACCGAATAATATCACATACAAAGAACAAATACCACCGCACCATGACCAGGCCACATATTACCACCACAAAGTGATCAAATAGCACATACAAGGGACAAATACCGCAACACCATGACCAGACCACATATTACCACCACATAGTGACTGAATACTACAATACTGACCAGTAATAAAAAAACCATAATACTATCACCATAAGTGCCATTATACACAGGAAATCTGTACTTAGTATGCAGTATCTGTGTAGAGGTTATACAGTGATCACCGGTGACATTATACACAGGAGCTCTGTATATAGTATACAGTGTATAGTGTCAGTATATAGGTAACACAATGACTCACCAGTGACATCCCTAGGTGAAGTCCTTGATCTTTCATCCAGCACATACCGCCATCACATCATCCAGCCAGGACTCGTCTCTGCAGGAAATAACACAGTTATCTCGAGCTCCGCTTGCAGAACACATTACTTAATTTTTCCCAACTTCTACATTACACCACATGAAGAAAAAAAGGCGACATAGTGTCACTCTGCACGGTAACAGGACCGCCCCCCCATTTAAAACAGTATACTCAAAAAATGAAATAAATACATCACTGCAGTGATAATATCCCTTAATTAGCCCCTATGGTAATAATAATATCCCCCATCCTGGCCGTGTATCTCATTCCTGGCTCCAGCCATATGTTCTCACATCCTGCCCTCATGAGTATCCATCCTGCCCCATATGATCTCCCCATCCTGCCCCATCGGTCTCCATCATATCCATCCTGCCCCATGATCCTGCACGATCTGTCTCCAATCCTGCCCCATGTGTTTAATTCTGCCCCGTGTTTCCAATCATGCCCCATATCTACATTCTGCCCATGTCTCCAGTCATGCCCCCAGTGTGTCCAGCATCTCTGCCCCCAGTGTCCAGCATCTCTGCCCCCAATGTGTCCAGCATCTCTGCCCCCAATGTGTCCAGCATCTCTGCCCCCAATGTGTCCAACATCTCTGTCCCCAATGTGTCCAGCATCTCTGCCCCCAATGTGTCCAGCATCTCTGCCCCCAATGTGTCCAGCATCTCTGCCCCCGATGTCCAGCATCTCTGCTCCCGATGTGTCCAGCATCTCTGCCCCCAGTGTCCTGCATCTTTGCTCCCAATGTTTCCAGCATCTCTGCCCCCAATGTGTCCAGCATGTCTGCCCCCAATGTGAAACAAACCATAAAGCATATACAGGACGGAATCCTAGACAAAGAAAAAACCAAAAACACAAGGATCCCTAAAATATAACTTTTAATAAACAAGATAAAACCACTATAGTTCCAAAGTTAAGGACATCAAAAAAAGGAAAAATTTCTAATTGTATAACCACAGGAAAAATATGGTAGGAGCTAAATAACCCTATCAGATGCCCTATTACTGTCCACTACCTGTTTGCGGAGGTTGGCACCCTAAGTTTCTGCGGTTGGCGCCCCCGCTCCACGAAGACTAGCCCTAATCGCCCTGTAGTCCCTAATAGATAGTATCACAAATATTTAAATACCCAAAAAAGGAAAGCAATATAAAAAATTATCAAAAATTTGTGAAAAACATAATGAAAAAACGCAAAAAAACAATAGCAGAAAAAATCAAAAGTATTTTAAAGGCAAACAACCCTAAATAGGGTAATCATGAAGACCCAGCCATCCTATGAAAAAGGATTTTTTACCCTAGTTGTCCAAAAAATTACAGGACCATTCAAAAAAAAAGTCTAATAGTACGAATTAGCTGGTGGGATTGACCCTATGGACACACAGCCCACATTACTTAGTAGGATTGGCCATGTAGATCCACGGTCCAAATTTTCCTCATGATCTCTGAACAGTGATATGCCAACAAGAGGTAATTCTTATTCAATTAAAGAAAAACAATATAACCAAAATCAGAAAAATATGAAAACAAATACAAAAAAACAAGCAAAACAGAAATCAGCAAAAAAACATAATAGTTCTTTCGGCCACTAGGCCAAAACCCTAGATAGGGTAGTACCGTCTATTATACCAATTTTGGGCAAAAAGAGAGAATCATTGATGTCCCGTTTATGCAAAAATACTCAAATATGGAGGACCACTCGAAACTGACCCATGCCTCTCACATAATAGTGAGATAGGCCTTATACTACAAAGTTGCAGAACACATATAATGGGGTCTGTTGTGAATTCTGTGGCAGAGCTCCCTCCTGTGGTCACAAGTGGTACTTCGGCTGATTCTCTCTGTGAGGTTCCGTTGGTGGAGGAGAGTGGTACTGCGGCTTCTGAGTTTCCTTCCTCAGGTGATGTGGTGAAGTCGTTAGGTGCTGCTCTATTTAACTCCACCTAGTGCTTTGATCCTGGCCTCCAGTCAATGTTCTAGTATTGGACCTGTTTCCTCCTGGATCGTTCCTGTGGCCTGCTGCTCTGCATAGCTAAGTTCCGCTTTGCTATTTTGTTTGCTGTTTTTTTCTGTCCAGCTTGTCTATTTGTTTTTTCTTGCTTGCTGGAAGCTCTGGGACGCAGAGGGTGTACCTCCGTGCCGTTAGTTCGGTACAGAGGGTCTTTTTGCCCCCTTTGCGTGGTTGTTTGTAGGGTTTTGTGTTGACCGCAAAGTTACCTTTCCTATCCTCGCTCTGTTTAGTAAGTCGGGCCTCACTTTGCTAAATCTATTTCATCTCTACGTTTGTCTTTTCATCTTAACTCACAGTCATTATATGTGGGGGCTGCCTTTTCCTTTGGGGTATTTCTCTGAGGCAAGGTAGGCTTATTTTCTATCTTCAGGCTAGCTAGTTTCTCAGGCTGTGCCGAGTTGCATAGGGAGCGTTAGGCGCAATCCACGGCTGCCTCTAGCGTGGTTGGAGAGGATTAGGGATTGCGGTCAGCAGAGTTCCCACGTCTCAGAGCTCGTTCTATGTTTTTGGGTTATTGTCAGATCACTGTATGTGCTCTGACTTCTATGTCCATTGTGGTACTGAATTACCTCATCATAACAGTACTGGAGGCCCAAAGTACTAATGATTCTCAATAGAGGAAAAAAAGAAGTTCTGAGACCATTTTTTTTTCTCTGCACTGTGTTTTGCCTTTTTTTTCCCCTAGACATTTGGGTGGTTCAGTACACAGATGTAGCAATGGACATTAAAGGTCTGTCTTCATGTGTGGATCAGCTCTCGGCAAGAGTACAAAAGATTCAAGACACTATTGATCAGAAATCTATGTTAGAACCAAGAATTCCTATTCCTGATTTGTATTTTGGAGATAGAACTAAATTTCTGAGTTTCAAAAATAATTGTAAACTATTTATGGCCTTGAAACCTCGCTCCTCTGGTGACCCAGTTCAACAAGTTTTGATCATTATTTCTTTTTTACGTGGCGACCCTCAGGACTGGGCATTTTCTCTTGCGCCAGGAGATCCTGCATTAAGTAATATCGATGCGTTTTTCCTGGTGCTCGGATTGCTGTACGATGAACCTAATTCAGTGGATCAGGCAGAGAAGAATTTGCTGGCTCTGTGTCAGGCTCAGGATGATATAGAGGTATATTGTCAGAAATTTAGAAAGTGGTCCGTACTCACTCAATGGAATGAAGGTGCGCTCGCAGCTATTTTCAGAAAGGGTCTCTCTGAAGCCCTTAACCCCTTCCCGACCTGTGACACAGCGTATGCGTCATGAAAGTCGGTGCCAATCCGACCTGTGACGCATATGCTGTGTCACAGAAAGATCGCGTCCCTGCAGATCGGGTGAAAGGGTTAACTCCCATTTCACCCGGCCTGCAGGGACAGGGGGAGTGGTAGTTTAGCCCAGGGGGGGTGGCTTCACCCCCCCGTGGCTACGATCGCTCTGATTGGCTGTTGAAAGTGAAACTGCCAATCAGAGCGATTTGTAATATTTCACCTGAAAAACTGGTGAAATATTACAATCCAGCCATGGCCGATGCTGCAATATCATCGGCCATGGCTGGAAACACTTATGTGCCCCCACCCCACCCCACCGATCGCCCCCCCAGTCCCCCGATCTGTGGTCCGCTCCCCTCCGTCCTGTGCTCCGCTCCCCCGTCCTCCTGTCTGCTCCCCCCGCACAGCGATCCCCCCCCATGCTCCGATCCACCCCCCCGCACAGCGATCCCCCACCCCGTGCTCCAATCCCCCACCCCGTGTTCCGATCCACCCCCCCGTGCTCCAATCCACCCCCCCGTGTTCCGATCCACCCCCCGTGCTCCGACGCCCCCCCCGTGCCCTGATCTCCCCCCCTTATACTTACCTAGCCTCCCGGGGTCCGTCCGTCTTCTTTGCTGGGCGCCGCCATCTTCCAAAATGGCGGGCGCATGTGCAGTGCGCCCGCCGAATCTGCCGGCCGGCAGATTCGTTCCAAAGTGAGTTTTGATCACTGAGATATAACCTATCTCAGTGATCAAAATAAAAAAAATAGTAAATGACCCCCCCCCCTTTGTCACCCCCATAGGTAGGGACAATAAAAAAAAATAAAGAATTTTTTTTTTGTTCCACTAATATTGGGGTAAGAACTAGG
Organism: Ranitomeya imitator; assembly: GCF_032444005.1. Classification (NCBI taxonomy): domain Eukaryota; kingdom Metazoa; phylum Chordata; class Amphibia; order Anura; family Dendrobatidae; genus Ranitomeya; species Ranitomeya imitator. Next base: position 322,034,367 of record NC_091285.1, on the reverse strand, counting down.
GTTAGGGTTAGGGGTAGGGTTAGGGGTAGGGTTAGGGGTAGGGTTAGGGGTAGGGTTAGGGGTAGGGTTAGGAATGTGCACACGTATTCTGCTCCTCTGCGGATTTTTCCGCAGAGGATTTGATAAATCCGGAGTGCTAAACTGCTGTGGATTTATCGCAGATTTACCGTGGTTTTTCTGCGCATTTCACTGCGGTTTTACAACTGCGATTTTCTATTGGAGCAGTTGTAAAACCGCTGCGGAATCCGCAGAAAGAAGTGACATGCTGCGGAATGTAAACCGCTGCGTTTCCGTGCAGTTTTTCTGCAGCATGTGTACAGCGATTTTTGTTTCCCATAGGTTTACATTGAACTGTAAACTCATGGGAAACTGCTGCGGATCCGCAGCGTTTTCCGCAGCGTGTGCACATACCTTTAGAATTAGGCTATGTGCACACAGTGCGGATTTGGCTGCGGATCCGCAGCAGTGTTCCATCAGGTTTACAGTACCATGTAAACATATGGAAACAAAATCCGCTGTGCCCATGGTGCAGAAAATACCGCGCGGAAACGCTGTGTTGTATTTTCCACAGCATGTCAATTCTTTGTGCGGATTCCGCAGCGTTTTACACCTGTTCCTCAATAGGAATCCGCAGGTGAAATCCGCACAAAAAACACTGGAAATCCGCGGAAAATCCACAGGTAAAACGCCGTGCCTTTTACCCGCGGATTTTTCAAAAATGGTGCTGAAAAATCTCATACGAATCCGCAACGTTGGCATATAGCCTTAGGGTTAGGGTTGGAATTAGGGTTGTGGTTAGTGTTAGGGGTGTGTTGGGGTTAGGGATGTGGTTAGGGGTGTGTTGGGGTTAGGGTTGTGATTAGGGTTACGGCTACAGTTGGGATAAGGGTTAGGGGTGTGTTGGAGTTAGAATTGAGGGGTTTCCACTGTTTAGGCACATCAGGGGGTCTCCAAACGCAACATGGCGCCACCATTGATTCCAGCCAATCTTGTATTCAAAAGGTCAAATGGTGCTCCCTCACTTCCGAGCCCCGACGTGCGCCCAAACAGTGGTTTACCCCCACATATGCGGTACCAGCATACTCAGGACAAACTGCGCAACAATTATTGGGGTCCAATTTCTCCTGTTACCCTTGAGAAAATAAAAAATTGCTTGCTAAAACATCATTTTTGAGGAAAGAAAAATGATTTTTTATTTTCACGGCTCTGCGTTGTAAATGTCTGTGAAGCACTTGGGGGTTCAAAGTGCTCACCACATATCTAGATAAGTTCCTTGGGGGGTCTAGTTTTCAAAATGGGGTCACTTGTGGGGGCTTTCTACTGTTTAGGCACACCAGGGGCTCTGCAAACGCAACAAGACGTCAGCAGACCATTCCATCAAAGTCTGCATTTCAAAACTCACTACTTCCTTTCTGAGCCCCGACGTGTGCCCAAACAGTGGTTTACCCCCACACATGGGGTATCAGCGTACTCAGGAGAAACTGGACAACATCTTTTGGGGTCCAATTTCTCCTGTAGCCCTTGGGAAAATAAAAAATTCTGGGCTAAAAAATTATTTTTGAGGAAAGAAAACGTATTTATTATTTTCACGGCTCTGCGTTATAAACTTCTGTAAAGCACTTGGGGGTTGAAAGTACTCACCACATATCTAGATAAGTTCCTTTGGGGGTCTAGTTTCCAAAATGGGGTCACTTGTGGGGGGTTTCTACTGTTTAGGCACACCAGGGGCTCTGCAAACGCAACGTGACGCCCGCAGACCATTCCATCAAAGTCTGCATTTCAAAAGTCACTACTTCCCTTCTGAGCCCCGACGTGTGCCCAAACAGTGGTTTACCCCCACACATGGGGTATCAGCGTACTCAGGAGAAACTGGACAACAACATTTGGGGTCCAATTTCTCCTGTAACCCTTGGGAAAATAAAAAATTCTGGGCTAAAAAATTATTTTTGAGGAAAGAAAACGTATTTATTATTTTCATGGCTCTGCGTTATAAACTTCTGTAAAGCACTTGGGGGTTGAAAGTGCTCACCACATATCTAGATAAGTTCCTTTGGGGGTCTAGTTTCCAAAATTGGGTCACTTGTGGGGGGTTTCTACTGTTTAGGCACACCAGGGGCTCTGCAAACGCAACGTGACGCCCGCAGACCATTCCATCAAAGTCTGCATTTCAAAAGTCACTACTTCCCTTCTGAGCCCCGACGTGTACCCAAACAGTGGTTTACCCCCACACATGGGGTATCAGCGTACTCAGGAGAAACTGGACAACAACTTTTGTGGTCCAATATCTCCTGTAACCCTTGGGAAAATAAAAAATTCTGGGCTAAAATATTATTTTTGAGGAAAGAAAACGTATTTATTATTTTCACGGCTCTGCATTATAAACTTCTGTGAAGCACTGGGGGTTCAATGTGCTCACCTCACATCTAGATAAGTTCCTTGGGGGGTCTAGTTTCCAAAATGGGGTCACTTGTGGGGGGTTTCTACTGTTTAGCCACATCAGGGGCTCTGCAAACGCAACGTGACGCCCGCAGAGCATTCCTTCAAAGTCTGCATTTCAAAATGTCACTACTTCACTTCCGAGCCCCAGCATGTGCCTAAACAGTGGTTTACCCCCACATATGGGGTATCAGCGTACTCAGGAGAAACTGGACAACAACTTTTGTGGTCAAATTTGTCCTGTTACCCTTGGGAAAATAAAAAAATGCGGGCTAAAAAATCATTTTTGAGAAAAGAATTTTTTTTTTTTTTTCATGGCTCTGCATTATAAACTTCTGTGAAGCACTTGAGGGTTCAAAGTGCTCACCACACATCTAGATTAGTTCCTTTGGGGGTCTAGTTTCCAAAATGGGGTCACTTGTGGGGGAGCTCCAATGTTTAGGCACACAGGGGCTCTCCAAACGCGACATGGTGTCCGCTAACAATTGGAGCTAATTTTCCATTCAAAAAGTCAAAAGGCGCGCCTTCCCTTCCGAGCCCTGCCGTGTGCCCAAACAGTGGTTTACCCCCACATATGAGGTATCGGCGTACTCGGGAGAAATTGCTCAACAAATTTTAGGATCCATTTTATCCTATTGCCCATGTGAAAATGAAAAAATTGAGGCGAAAATAAATTTTTTGTGAAAAAAAAGTACTTTTTCATTTTTACGGATCAATTTGTGAAGCACCTGGGAGTTTAAAGGGCTCACTAGGCATCTAGATAAGTTTCTTGGGGGGTCCAGTTTCCAAAATGGGGTCACTTGTGGGGGAGCTCCAATGTTTAGGCACACAGGGTCTCTCCAAACGCGACATGGTGTCCGCTAACGATGGAGATAATTTTTCATTCAAAAAGTCAAATGGCGCTCCTTCCCTTCCGAGCCTTACCATGTGCCCAAACAGTGGTTTACCCCCACATGTGAGGTATCGGTGTACTCAGGAGAAATTGCCCAACAAATTTTAGGATCCATTTTATCCTGTTGTCCATGTTAAAATGAAAAAATTGAGGCTAAAATATTTTTTGTGTGAAAAAAAAAGTACTTTTTCATTTTTACGGATCAGTTTGTGAAGCACCTGGGGGTTTAAAGGGCTCACTATGCATCTAGATAAGTTCCTTGGGGCATCTAGTTTCCAAAATGGGGTCACTTGTGGGGGAGCTTGTCATAATCCCAATGGCAGGGGATCACAAAAGGACAAGCACAAAAAAATAAAACAAGCTCTAGGGTGATGGAAACTGAGCTGACCGCGATCCTGAACCTCAACACACAACTAGCTGTAGCCGGGGAACGTGCCTACGATGATTCTAGACGTCTCGCGCCAGCCGAAGAACTAACTTTCCCTATTAGAAGAAACACAGACCTCTCTTGCCTCCAGAGAAACACCCCACAGAAATAGCAGCCCCCCACATGTAATGACGGTGAAATGAGAGGAAAGCACATACGTAGTTATGAAAACAGATTCAGCAAAATGAGGCCCGCTAAAGCTAGATAGCAGAGGATACAAAAGTGAACTGCGCGGTCAGCGAAAAACCCTACAAAAAACCATCCTGAAATTACTTGAACTCATGTTCCAACTCATGGAACATGAGGAGTAATATCAGCCCACTAGAGCAACCAGCAAAAAGGAATCACATATCTGCAAGCTGGACTAAGACAAAAATTAAGCAAAACGTGGAACAGGAAAATCAAAAACTTAGCTTGTCCTGAAGAATACAGAAGCGGGAAGCAGAGGTAACAAGACACACTGATTACATTGATAGCCGGCGAGGAAATGACAAGAAAGCCAGGTTAAATAGGAAACTCCCATATCCTGATAGAACAGGTGGACACCAGAGACCGCAGAGAACACAAGTCACCCAGTACTATCTGTAACCACCAGAGGGAGCCCAAAAACAGAATCCACAACAGTACCCCCCCCCTTGAGGAGGTGTCACCGAACCCTCACGAGAACCACCAGGGCGACCAGGATGAGCCCTATGAAATGCACGGACCAAATCAGCAGCATGAACATCAGAGGCAACCACCCAAGAATTATCCTCCTGACCATAACCCTTCCACTTGACCAAATATTGGAGTTTCCGTCTGGAAACACGAGAATCCAAGATCTTCTCCACAACATACTCCAATTCTCCCTCCACCAGCACCGGAGCAGGAGGCTCAAGCGAAGGAACAACAGGTACCTCATACTTCCGCAACAACGACCGATGGAACACATTATGAATAGCAAACGATGCCGGGAGATCCAAACGAAACGACACAGGGTTAAGAATTTCCAAGTTCCTATAGGGACCGATGAACCGAGGCTTGAACTTAGGAGAAGAGACCTTCATAGGAACAAAATGAGAAGACAACCACACCAAGTCCCCAACACGAAGTCGAGGACCCACGCGGCGACGGCGATTAGCAAACTGCTGAGCCCTCTCCTGGGACAACTTCAAATTGTCCACCACATGACTCCAAATCTGATGCAACCTATCCACCACCATGTCCACTCCAGGACAATCAGAAGGCTCCACCTGACCAGAGGAAAAACGAGGATGAAACCCCGAATTACAAAAGAAAGGAGAAACCAAGGTAGCAGAACTAGCCCGATTATTAAGGGCAAATTCGGCAAGCGGCAAAAAGGTAACCCAGTCATCTTGGTCAGCAGAAACAAAACACCTTAAATAAGTTTCCAAGGTCTGATTAGTTCGTTCCGTCTGGCCATTCGTCTGAGGATGGAATGCATACGAAAAGGACAAATCAATGCCCATCTTAGCACAGAACGTCCGCCAAAATCTAGACACAAACTGGGATCCCCTGTCAGAAACGATGTTCTCCGGAATCCCATGCAAACGAACCACATTCTGAAAAAACAGAGGGACCAACTCAGAGGAGGAAGGCAACTTAGGCAAGGGTACCAGATGAACCATCTTAGAAAAGCGGTCACACACAACCCAGATGACGGACATTTTTTGAGAGACAGGGAGATCCGAAATAAAGTCCATGGAAATGTGCGTCGAAGGCCTCTTCGGAATAGGCAAAGGTGACAACAATCCACTGGCCCGAGAACAGCAAGGCTTAGCCCGAGCGCAAACTTCACAAGACTGCACAAAAGAACGCACATCCCTCGACAAGGAAGGCCACCAAAAAGACCTGGCCACCAAGTCTCTAGTACCAAATATTCCAGGATGACCTGCCAACGCAGAAGAATGGACCTCGGAGATGACTCTACTGGTCCAATTATCCGGAACAAACAGTCTTTCAGGCGGACAACGATCAGGTTTATCCGCCTAAAACTCCTGCAAAGCACGTCGCAAGTCTGGGGAGACAGCCGACAAAATCACCCCATCCCTAAGGATACCAGTGGGCTCAGAATTTCCAGGGGAGTCAGGCACAAAACTCCTAGAAAGAGCATCCGCCTTCACATTCTTTGAACCTGGCAGGTATGAAACCACAAAATCGAAACGGGAGAAAAACAGTGACCAACGAGCCTGTCTAGGATTCAGACGCTTGGCAGACTCAAGGTAAATCAGATTTTTGTGATCAGTCAAGACCACCACACGATGTCTAGCACCCTCAAGCCAATGACGCCACTCCTCAAATGCCCACTTCATGGCCAAAAGCTCCCGATTACCAACATCATAATTCCGCTCAGTGGGCGAAAACTTTCTAGAAAAGAACGCACATGGCTTCATCACTGAGCAATCGGAGCTTCTCTGTGACAAAACCGCCCCCGCTCCAATCTCGGAAGCATCAACCTCAACCTGAAAAGGAAGCGAAACATCTGGCTGACGCAACACAGGAGCAGAAAAAAACCGGCACTTAAGTTCCTGAAAGGCCTCCACAGCCGCAGGAGACCAATCAGCAACATCAGCACCCTTCTTAGTCAAATCCGTCAAAGGCTTAACAACACTAGAAAATTTAGTTATGAAACGACGATAAAAATTAGCAAAGCCCAAGAACTTCTGTAGACTCTTAAGAGATGTAGGCTGCGTCCAGTCACAAATAGCCTGAACCTTGACGGGATCCATCTCAATAGTAGAAGGGGAAAAAATATACCCCAAAAAAGAAATCTTCTGGACTCCAAAGAGACACTTTGAACCTTTTACAAACAAAGAATTGGCCCGCAGGACCTGAAACACCTTCCTGACCTGCTGAACATGGGACTCCCAGTCATCCGAAAAAACCAAAACATCATCCAAATACACAATCATAAATTTATCCAGATATTCACGGAAAATATCGTGCATAAAGGACTGGAAGACAGAAGGAGCATTAGAAAGTCCAAAAGGCATCACCAAATACTCAAAATGGCCCTCAGGCGTATTAAATGCGGTTTTCCACTCATCACCCTGCTTTATCCGCACAAGATTATACGCACCCCGAAGATCAATCTTAGTGAACCATTTAGCCCCCTTAATGCGAGCGAACAAATCAGTCAACAATGGTAAAGGATACTGATATTTAACTGTAATCTTATTCAAAAGACGGTAATCTATACAAGGCCTCAAGGAACCATCTTTTTTGGCCACAAAAAAAAAACCTGCTCCCAAAGGGGACGAAGATGGACGGATATGTCCCTTTTCCAAGGACTCCTTAACATAATCCCGCATAGCAGTATGCTCTGGCACTGACAGATTGAACAAACGACCTTTAGGAAATTTACTGCCAGGAATCAAATCTATAGCACAATCGCAATCCCTGTGAGGAGGAAGCGAATTGAGCTTAGGCTCCTCAAAAACATCCCGATAATCAGACAAAAATACCGGAACCTCAGAAGGAGTAGATGAAGCGATAGAAATCGGAGGTGCATCATCATGAACCCCCTGACATCCCCAGCTTAACACAGACATCGTTTTCCAGTCCAAGACTGGGTTATGAGTTTGTAACCATGGCAGACCAAGCACTAAGACATCATGTAAATTATACAGTACCAGGAAGCGAATCACCTCAATAAAAACACAACCCATTTTTCCGCCTATAGTTTTGCCGTTCACTTCTGGACTGAATTCTATCACATTGCATTGTCTCAGGTGCCTGTTCAGAAGACACCGCCAAATCGTGCACAGGTTTGCGCTCCCGTAAACGCCGATCAATCTGAATAGCCATAGTCATAGACTCATTCAGACCTGTAGGCGCAGGGAACCCCACCATGACATCTTTAATGGCCTCAGAAAGGCCATCTCTGAATCTTGCAGCCAGGGCGCACTCATTCCACTGAGTAAGCACCGACCATTTCCGAAATTTCTGACAATATATTTCTGCTTCATCTTGCCCCTGAGAGAGAGCCAATAAAGCTTTTTCAGCCTGAATCTCTAGGTTAGGTTCCTCATAGAGCAAACCCAATGCCAGAAAAAACGCATCCACATTGAGCAACGCAGGATCCCCTGGTGCCAATGCAAATGCCCAATTCTGAGGGTCACCCCGCAGGAAAGATATAACAATCTTGACTTGCTGAGCAGGGTCTCCAGAAGAGCGAGATTTCAAAGAAAGAAACAACTTGCAATTGTTCCTAAAATTCAGAAAACTAGATCTATCTCCAGAAAAAAAACTCTGGGATAGGAATTCTAGGTTCAGACATAGGAGCATGTACAAAAAAATCTTGTATATTTTGAACCTTAGCAGCAAGATTATTCAGGCTGGAAGCCAAACTCTGGACGTCCATGATAAACAGCTGAGGTCAGAGCCATTCAAGGATTAAGAGGAGGTAAGACGCAGCCAGGCTGCAATTAAGGCTATGCAGCAAACTCTGAGGGGGGGAAAAAAAAAAAAAAAACTTCCTCAGACTACTTTTCCTCCTACTTCAGCCAATACGATTACCACTTTTTGGCCGGCTATACTGTCATGATCCCAATGGCAGGGGATCACAAAAGGACAAGCACAAAAAATAAAACAAGCTCTAGGGTGATGGAAACTGAGCTGACCGCGATCCTGAACCTCAACACACAACTAGCTGTAGCCGGGGAACGTGCCTACGATGATTCTAGACGTCTTGCGCCAGCCGAAGAACTAACTTTCCCTATTAGAAGAAACACAGACCTCTCTTGCCTCCAGAGAAACACCCCACAGAAATAGCAGCCCCCCACATGTAATGACGGTGAAATGAGAGGAAAGCACATACGTAGTTATGAAAACAGATTCAGCAAAATGAGGCCCGCTAAAGCTAGATAGCAGAGGATACAAAAGTGAACTGCGTGGTCAGCGAAAAACCCTACAAAAAACCATCCTGAAATTACTTGAACTCATGTTCCAACTCATGGAACATGAGGAGTAATATCAGCCCACTAGAGCAACCAGCAAAAAGGAATCACATATCTGCAAGCTGGACTAAGACAAAAATTAAGCAAAACGTGGAACAGGAAAATCAAAAACTTAGCTTGTCCTGAAGAATACAGAAGCGGGAAGCAGAGGTAACAAGACACACTGATTACATTGATAGCCGGTGAGGAAATGACAAGAAAGCCAGGTTAAATAGGAAACTCCCATATCCTGATAGAACAGGTGGACACCAGAGACCGCAGAGAACACAAGTCACCCAGTACCATCTGTAACCACCAGAGGGAGCCCAAAAACAGAATCCACAACAGGAGCTCCAATGTTTAGGCACACAGGGTCTCTCCAAACGTGACATGGTGTCCGCTAAAAAGTGCAGCCAATTTTTCATTCAAAAAGTCAAATGGCGCTCCTTCCCTTCCAAGCCCTGCCGTGCGCCCAAACAGTGGTTTACCCCCACATATGCAGTATCAGCGTACTCAGGAGAAATTGGACAACAACTTTCATTGTTCAGTTTCTCCTTTTACAATTGGGAAAATAAAAAAATTGTTGCTGAAAAATCATTTTTGTGACTAAAAAGTTAAATGTTCATTTTTTCCTTCCATGTTGCTTCTGCTGCTGTGAAGCACCTGAAGGGTTAATAAACTTCTTGAATGTGGTTTTGTGCACCTTGAGGGGTGCAGTTTTTAGAATGGTGTCACTTTTGGGTATTTTCAGCCATATAGACCCCTCAAACTGACTTCAAATGTGAGGTGGTCCCTCAAAAAAATGGTTTTGTAAATTTCGTTGTAAAAATGAGAAATCACTGGTCAAATTTTAACCCTTATAACTTCCTAGCAAAAAAAAATTTTGTTTCCAAAATTGTGCTGATGTAAAGTATACATGTGGGAAATGTTATTTATTAACTATTTTGTGTCACAAAACGCTCTGGTTTAACAGAATAAAAATTCAAAATGTGAAAATTGCGAAATTTTCAAAATTTTCGCCAAATTTCCGTTTTTATCACAAATAAACACAGAATTTATTGACCTAAATTTACCACTAACACGAAGCCCAATATGTCATGAAAAAACAGTCTCAGAACCGCTAGGATCCATTGAAGCGTTCCTGAGTTATTACCTCATAATGGGACACTGGTCAGAATTGCAAAAAACGGCAAGGTCTTTAAGGTCAAAATAGGCTGGGTCATGAAGGGGTTAAGGATGTCATGGTGGGATTTCCTATGCCTGCTGGTTTGAATGAGTCTATGTCTTTGGCTATTCAGATCGGTCGACGCTTGCGTGAGCGTAAATCTGTGCACCATTTGGCGGTATTACCTGAGCTTAAACCTGAGCCTATGCAGTGCGATGGGACTTTGACCAGAGTTGAACGGCAAGAACACAGACGTCTGAATGGGCTATGTTTCTACTGTGGTGATTCCACTCATGCTGTCTCTGATTGTCCTAAGCGCACTAAGCGGTTCGCTAGGTCTGCCACCATTGGTACGGTACAGTCAAAATTTCTTTTGTCCGTTACCTTGATCTGCTCTTTGTCATCGTATTCTGTCATGGCATTTGTGGATTCAGGCGCTGCCCTGAATTTGATGGACTTGGAGTATGCTAGGCGTTGTGGGTTTTTCTTGGAGCCCTTGCAGCGTCCTATTCCATTGAGAGGAATTGATGCTACGCCTTTGGCCAAGAATAAGCCTCAGTACTGGACCCAGCTGACCATGTGCATGGCTCCTGCACATCAGGAGGTTATTCGCTTTCTGGTGTTGCATAATCTGCATGATGTGGTCGTGTTGGGGTTGCCATGGCTACAAGTCCATAATCCAGTATTAGATTGGAAATCCATGTCTGTGTCCAGCTGGGGTTGTAAGGGGGTACATGGTGATGTCCCATTTCTGACTATTTCGTCATCCACCCCTTCTGAGGTTCCAGAGTTCTTGTCTGATTACCGGGATGTATTTGATGAGCCCAAGTCCGATACCCTACCTCCGCATAGGGATTGTGATTGTGCTATCGATTTGATTCCTGGTAGTAAATTCCCAAAAGGTCGACTGTTTAATTTGTCTGTGCCTGAGCATGCCGCTATGCGGAGTTATGTGAAGGAGTCCTTGGAGAAGGGGCATATTCGCCCATCATTGTCGCCATTAGGAGCAGGGTTCTTTTTTGTAGCCAAGAAGGATGGTTCGCTGAGACCTTGTATTGATTACCGCCTTCTAAATAAGATCGCGGTTAAATTTCAGTACCCCTTGCCGTTGTTATCTGATTTGTTTGCTCGGATTAAGGGGCCAGTTGGTTCACCAAGATAGATCTTCGTGGTGCGTATAATCTTGTGCGTATTAAGTGAGGCGATGAATGGAAAACTGCATTTAATACGCCCGAGGGCCATTTTGAGTATCTAGTAATGCTATTCGGACTTGCCAATGCTCCATCAGTGTTTCAGTCCTTTATGCATGACATCTTCCGAGAGTACCTGGATAAATTCCTGATTGTGTACTTGGATGACATTTTGATCTTCTCGGATGATTGGGAGTCTCATGTGAAGCAGGTCAGAACGGTGTTTCAGGCCCTGCGTGCTAATTCTTTGTTTGTGAAGGGATCAAAGTGTCTCTTTGGTGTTCAGAAGGTTTCATTTTTGGGGTTCATCTTTTCCCCTTCTACTATCGAGATGGACCCTGTTAAGGTCCAAGCCATCCATGATTGGACTCAGCCGACATCTCTGAAAAGTCTGCAAAAGTACCTGGGCTTTGCTAATTTTTATCGTCGCTTCATCTGCAATTTTTCTAGTATTGCTAAACCATTGACCGATTTGACCAAGAAGGGTGCTGATGTGGTCAATTGGTCTTCTGCTGCTGTGGAAGCTTTTCAAGAGTTGAAGCGTCGTTTTTCTTCTGCCCCCGTGTTGTGTCAACCAGATGTTTCGCTTCCATTCCAGGTCGAGGTTGATGCTTCTGAGATTGGAGCAGGGGCTGTTTTGTCGCAGAGAAGTTCTGATTGCTCGGTGATGAAACCATGCGCCTTCTTTTCCAGGAAGTTTTCGCCTGCTGAGCGAAATTATGATGTGGGCAATCGAGAGTTGCTGGCCATGAAGTGGGCATTCGAGGAGTGGCGTCATTGGCTTGAAGGAGCTAAGCATCGCGTGGTGGTCTTGACTGATCATAAGAACTTGACTTATCTCGAGTCTGCCAAGCGGTTGAATCCTAGACAGGCTCGTTGGTCGCTGTTTTTTGCCCGTTTTGACTTTGTGATTTCGTACCTTCCGGGCTCTAAAAATGTGAAGGCGGATGCTCTGTCTAGGAGTTTTGTGCCCGACTCTCCGGGTTTATCTGAGCCGGCGGGTATCCTCAAAGAGGGAGTAATTGTGTCTGCCATCTCCCCTGATTTGCGGCGGGTGCTGCAAAAATTTCAGGCTAATAAACCTGATCGTTGCCCAGCGGAGAAACTGTTTGTCCCTGATAGGTGGACGAATAAAGTTATCTCTGAGGTTCATTGTTCGGTGTTGGCTGGTCATCCTGGAATCTTTGGTACCAGAGAGTTGGTGGCTAGATCCTTTTGGTGGCCATCTCTGTCGCGGGATGTGCGTTCTTTTGTGCAGTCCTGTGGGATTTGTGCTCGGGCTAAGCCCTGCTGTTCTCGTGCCAGTGGGTTGCTTTTGCCCTTGCCGGTCCCGAAGAGGCCTTGGACACATATCTCTATGGATTTTATTTCAGATCTTCCCGTCTCTCAAAAGATGTCAGTCATTTGGGTGGTCTGTGATCGCTTCTCTAAGATGGTCCATTTGGTACCCTTGTCTAAATTACCTTCCTCCTCTGATTTGGTGCCATTGTTCTTCCAGCATGTGGTTCATTTACATGGCATTCCAGAGAATATCGTTTCTGACAGAGGTTCCCAGTTTGTTTCGAGGTTTTGGCGAGCCTTTTGTGGTAGGATGGGCATTGACTTGTCTTTTTCCTCGGCTTTCCATCCTCAGACTAATGGCCAGACCGAACGAATCAATCAGACCTTGGAAACATATCTGAGATGCTTTGTTTCTGCTGATCAGGATGACTGGGTGTCCTTTTTGCCTTTGGCTGAGTTCGCCCTTAATAATCGGGCCAGCTTGGCTACCTTGGTTTCGCCGTTTTTCTGCAACTCTGGGTTCCATCCTCGTTTCTCTTCAGGGCAGGTTGAGTCTTCGGACTGTCCTGGTGTGGATACTGTGGTGGACAGGTTGCAGCAGATTTGGACTCATGTAGTGGACAATTTGACCTTGTCCCAGGAGAAGGCTCAACGTTTCGCTAATCGCAGACGCTGTGTGGGTCCCCGACTTCGTGTTGGGGATTTGGTTTGGTTATCTTCTCGTCATATTCCTATGAAGGTTTCCTCTCCTAAGTTTAAACCTCGTTTCATTGGTCCGTATAGGATTTCTGAGGTTCTTAATCCTGTGTCTTTGCGTCTGACCCTTCCAGATTCTTTTTCCATACATAACGTATTCCATAGGTCATTGTTGCGGAGATCTGTTGACCCTCCTGCCCCGGTTTTGGTGGAGGGGGAGTTGGAGTATATTGTGGAGAAGATTTTGGATTCTCGTCTTTCAAGACGGAAACTCCAGTATCTGGTTAAGTGGAAGGGTTATGCTCAGGAAGATAATTCCTGGGTCTTTGCCTCTGATGTCCATGCTCCCGATCTTGTTCGTGCCTTTCATATGGCTCATCCTGGTCGTCCTGGGGGCTCTGGTGAGGGTTCGGTGACCCCTCCTCAAGGGGGGGTACTGTTGTGAATTCTGTGGCAGAGCTCCCTCCTGTGGTCACAAGTGGTACTTCGGCTGATTCTCTCTGTGAGCTTCCGTTGGTGGAGGAGAGTGGTACTGCGGCTTCTGAGTTTCCTTCCTCAGGTCATGTGGTGAAGTCGTTAGGTGCTGCTCTATTTAACTCCACCTAGTGCTTTGATCCTGGCCTCCAGTCAATGTTCTAGTATTGGACCTGTTTCCTCCTGGATCGTTCCTGTGGCCTGCTGTTCTGCATAGCTAAGTTCCGCTTTGCTATTTTGCTTGCTGTTTTTTTCTGTCCAGCTTGTGTATTTGTTTTTTTCTTGCTTGCTGGAAGCTCTGGGACGCAGAGGGTGTACCTCCGTGCCGTTAGTTCGGTACAGAGGGTCTTTTTGCCCCCTTTGCGTGGTTGTTTGTAGGGTTTTGTGTTGACCGCAAAGTTACCTTTCCTATCCTCGCTCTGTTTAGTAAGTCGGGCCTCACTTTGCTAAATCTATTTCATCTCTACGTTTGTCTTTTCATCTTAACTCACAGTCATTATATGTGGGGGCTGCCTTTTCCTTTGGGGTATTTCTCTGAGGCAAGGTAGGCTTATTTTCTATCTTCAGGCTAGCTAGTTTCTCAGGCTGTGCCGAGTTGCATAGGGAGCGTTAGGCGCAATCCACGGCTGCCTCTAGTGTGGTTGGAGAGGATTAGGGATTGCGGTCAGCAGAGTTCCCACGTCTCAGAGCTCGTTCTATGTTTTTGGGTTATTGTCAGATCACTGTATGTGCTCTGACTTCTATGTCCATTGTGGTACTGAATTACCTCATCATAACAGGGGTCAGCCTTATAGATACATAGATGCAGGAAACCGTGTTGTCAGAATTGCAGTTTCCACTTGTAACAAGAAAAACATACCTAGAGTGGTAGCCCCAGAGTGTTGTACACAAACATATCCCAAGGAGATAACAATGTGTCATTTGGTAGCTACAATGGCAACATCCTATCAAGATAAATCAATCATTTAGAGCGCTTTTACTCATCTGGTTCACAGAAGTCCCTCAGTAGCGCTACGGATGTCCATTCAGCCATAGACAAACACCTCCATACAGGATGCATCCCTTATAGTACCCGACGCGTTTCTCCCCCGTGGGAATACCGGGGGTTCATGAGGGGGTAATGACCGTCCAAATGATAAAAGGGTAAAGTGTCCAGCATCTCTGCCCCCAATGTGTCCAGCATCTCTGCCCCAATGTGTCCAACATCTCTGCCCCAATGTGTCCAGCATCTCTGCCCCTAATGTGTCCAGCATCTCTGCCCCCGATTTCCTGCATCTCTGCTCCCAATGTGTCCAGCATCTCTGCCCCCAGTGTCCTGCATCTTTGCTCCCAATGTTTCCAGCATCTCTGCCCCCAATATGTCCAGCATCTCTGCCCCCAATGTCTAGCATCTCTGCCCCCAGTGTCCAGCATCTCTACACTCAGTTTCCAGCATTCTGGCCCGGGTCCCCCGGATTGCCGCTCTCAATTAAAAAAAACGAGTTCTTCTCACCTGACCGCACTCTTTCGGCGAAGCTCCCTCCTTACAGCTGAAGCGCGCACTCGCCAGCGACTGACAACCACATCAGACGCCAGCGACGAGCGCGCTGCAGCTGACGTCAGCTGCCAGCCTCCGATTGGCTGTTAACTATTGACGTGCGGGCGCGGGCCCGCACTTCAATAGCGTTAAACTGCCACAGCATCGGTAGAGGCCCGGTGAGCAGATGAGACGGGTCCCCTCTGCGCACCGGGCCAATATGCCAGTCAGGGCAGTAATGCCCTGATGGCGGCAGTCAATCTGAGTGGTAGCCCTGGGCCCCCCACACCATTGGGCCCTGGGCTACCGCCCAGATTGACCTCATTATAATCCGCCCCCGAGCAAACCCCATGGTCCGCTGCTTCAAAAAGGCAAATCAGTCTTCATAACATCAGCTTAGTTAAAAGGAGGCAATAGTAAAAGGCACCCATACCGGAGGTGTTGGAAAAATGAAAAAAAAAATGCTTTCGTGGTTAGAGGTTTACCCAGACTTCATGAAGGCTGAGCTGCTAGTTAATGGATTTAACAATGGATTTTTTGCATCCAAATTTTATGGCATTGGTTGCACATGGGTTGATAATTTAAAATCCGTCAATTTGAATAAAGAGGTGCTTCTTTCAAAATTATTTAAAGAGGTGGAGGAGGGTGTAAAGTGGTGATGTCTTTTTTTCTATCATAAACAGTGTTGATACAGTAACTGTGTTCAGCCACCGGAGGTCACCCTTGAGTAATAGACAGGATAATTACAATGTTGTTGCAGTAATTTTGTTCAGCCACCGGAGGTCACCCATGAGTTAAAGACAAGAAGATTCTGGAAACAGGACAGCTACCTCAGAGAGAGTTTCTGGGCGTTTGAGAAGAAGCAGCGCGGTGATGGAGAGTGGGCAATCCAGATCTTGAGGCATTCCTGTTTTGGGACTGTGTGACTTCAAGAAAGCTATTCTTGTGAGTAAACAGAGAAGTATGACCGATCACCAACTGTGTAGTTAGCTAGGGATAGCTAGATAGGAATCACAGCCTAATTAAGGACAGTCTTGCATTAAGAATTGCCTGATAACTAATAGGCACTGTGTGGATTCCTGCACTTCACGATTCTGTCTATGGGATGGGATGTTCATTATTTGTGAACTTTATCTGGATCTGCATCAGAAGATTTGGTGGCTCAATACCTATTTAATCCGCTGCTGGACATCTGTATAACAAATTCAGTTATTTACCGTTGAAGCATATATTGTGAAAGAGTACACTCTGAGCACTCAAAAATAAGACGGTGCACTGCGTATACATTGAGTATATACTGTGATATATATATATTTATATATGTATGTTGGGAAAAACTGGGTACCTGTGATCTATTGTAAATTAGGCGGGAGGCGGGTGTAAGATTGTATTCCTGAGAGGACCACGTGTCACAGGCACAGTATAACCCTGTGTAGGCCCATTACACATAAGGGAGGGAGTGGTATAGTTGTGGGGTAGTCTGATTTCTGTCTGTGAAGCTGGCACTTGGGGTCTCTCAGGCTGCATAACTTGTATTCTGTGAGTTGTGGCCCATATTGTGATGGGAGAGAAAATTCTGTAATTTTTTGCATAAGTTATAAAGAAAAGTTGGTTTAATATCATATTGTGCCCTGAGTCATTCATAGCAGCGCCGTATTCTGTTCTCAAGCGCCGATTTGTAAAAGACTTTGCTAAAGTGGCTGAGCCACTGAATGAGCTGTTGAGAGGGACAGCACGAGGGCCCAAGAACCAACCCATCCAATGGACAGATCGACAACAACAGGCATTTGATCGGATCCGGGATGAACTTGTGCAGGCACCTTTGTTGGCGTATGCACGTTATGACTGAACTTTCATTCTGTACACTGACGGGAGCCTCCATGGCCTGGGACCTGTGTTAGCCCAAGAGCAGGAGGGGTGTGAACGCGTTATTGCATATGCCAGTCGGTCTCTACGAGACATCGAGCGAAACCCAGATAATTATAGCTCGTTTACGTTGGAGATGTTGGCCTTGGTGTGGGCTATGACTGAGAAATTTGCAGAGTACCTTGCTGGCTCTGAGACTTTTGTGATGACTGACAATAATCCGCTGGCACACCTGGAGAATGTCAGGCTGGGAGCCCTAGAGCAGAGGTGGGTAGCGCGGATGTCCAAGTTTAATTACCGGATTCTCTGGTAAAGAGAACTCCAATGCCCCCGCACTGTCACGAGTGACTTGTGGAACTCTCAGGCATATTGTGGACGAAGACCTTGAGGATACAGAGATTCCTGACCTGAGACGATTACCTGTGTTCATGGATGTGGCACGGTTAAGTGGGGTGGCGACACGAGTTGCCACGTCGCTGGGAAAGACTCGTCAAGAGTGGGCCAATTTACAGAATGCGGACTCCGAGCTGTCACGAGTAAAGAAGTGGCTGAGTCAAAAGTCCTGGCCTGATGGAAGGGCGAGAGCTCGGCTGGGTGCAGAGGGGCAGAAACTGCTATGGCAGTGGGATCGATTGGCCATAACGGAAGGGGTACTGTATAGCTGGATCTACATAGCGGCAGAGCTGGGATACCGTTGGCAGGTGGTGATCCCAGCCTCAATGGCTCTGGACATTGCCCGAGAGGCTCATACGCAGGGTGCACATTTTGGACCTGAAAAGACTTATGGATGGTTGCACCGATTTGTGTACACACCTGGCTTGGAAGAAGTCGTGAGAGAGGTGTGTGCTAAGTGCCGGCCCTGTGAATTGAATAAGTCCCCAGAACAGAGAGCTCCTGTGCAAACAATTGTGACGTCTGCCCCGCTGGAAGTATTAATGGTGGACTATCTGTCCATTGGGTACTCCAGCAGCGGTCATCATTCATGCCTGGTCATGACCGATCATTTCACAAAATTTGCTGTGGCCGTTCCCACTAAAGATCAGACTGCTAAGTCCGCAGCAGAGGCGATCTGTAAACATTTCATTCCGGTGTATGGGTGCCCACAAAGAGTGCATTCAGACCAAGGTACCTGTTTTCAGGGTCAGCTCATGACTGAGTTGCTGCAGGTCTATGGGATTCAGCAATCACGGATGATGCCCTATCACCCGCAGGGAAATGGAGCTTGTGAGTGATGCAACCGAACGCTGCTCCAGATGCTGAGAACGCTGGAACAAAGGCAAAAGGGTCGATGGCCTGAGTTTCTCCCTGAACTTATGTGGGCTTATAATAACAGAGTCCATAACACTACAGGGTCCACGCCGTGTGCAATGATGTTCGGCCGGCCTGAAATCGGGGAGCTGAGTCTGACGGTACCGGATGAGCTGCAGTATCGTACAGCCAGTGAGTGGGTCCAGGATCACCGAAGAAAACTGCGAGAGATCCATCAGATAGTGAAAGAACGTGTACGGGATCATCCACACCGAGATCAAAAACCAGTGCATGGGGATGAGTTCCAGGTGGGTGACAGGGTGCTAGTGCGGGTTACACATCCAGAAGGGAAGTTGAGTGACAGGTGGGAGATACGTCTTACACAGTAGTGGAAAGGGTGTTCCCAGGAGGAAGTGTGTACACGGTGGTCCCTTAGGGGTATATCGGACCTCGCCGCACGATGCATCGGAATTGGCTAAAGCCAAGCCAAGCACCTGTCTGTTCCCCTGAGTCATCCGATCCAACGATGGTGCAACCGAGCAATGTTGAGTGTTACTGTTGGGATGACTGTGATGGCGATCTCCCAGAAATGCAGAGTCCGACAGTGCAAACTCCAGATATGCCCACTGATGTTACTGTTCCACCAGATAGTACAAATTTTTCGTTGAACCCGACAGGTACTGGCTTACGGAGGTCAGAGAGGAGCACAGCTGGAATTCCTCCGATACGATATAATCCTGATGAGTATGTGTTGCTTGTGAGTTGTGAGAAGCCATTTGTCGGGACGCCAAATTGAAAGTGGGGTGGAGTGTAAAGTGGTGATGTCTTTTTTTCTATCATAAACAGTGTTGATACAGTAACTGTGTTCAGCCATCGGAGGTCACCCTTGAGTAATAGACAGGATAATTACAATGTTGTTGCAGTAATTTTGTTCAGTCACCGGAGGTCACCCATGAGTTAAAGACAAGAAGATTCTGGAAACAGGACAGTTACATACTTGAGGCATTCCTGTTTTCGGATTGTGTGACTTCAAGAAAGCTATTCTTGTGAGTAAACAGAGAAGTGTGACCGGTCACCAACTGTGTAGTTAGCTAGGGATAGCTAGATAGGAATCACAGCCTAATTAAGGACAGTCTTGTATTAAGAATTGCCTGATAACTAATAGATACTGTGTGGATTCCTGCGCTTCACGATTCTGGCTATAGGATATTCCTGGAAATATTTGTGAACTTTATCTGGATCTGCATCAGAAGATTTGGTGGCTCAAATACCTATTTAATCTGCTGCTGGACATCTGTATAACAAATTCAGTTATTTACCGTTGAAGCATACATTGCAAAAGAGTACACTCTGAGCGCTCAACAATCAGACAGTGAACTGCGTATACATTGAGTATATACTGTGATATATATATATATATATATATATATATATATATATATATATATATATATATACAGTTAGGGCCAGAAATATTTGGACAGTGACACAATTTTCGCGAGTTGGGCTCTGCATGCCACCACATTGGATTTGAAATGAAACCTCTACAACAGAATTCAAGTGCAGATTGTAACGTTTAATTTGAAGGGTTGAACAAAAATATCTGATAGAAAATGTAGGAATTGTACACATTTCTTTACAAACACTCCACATTTTAGGAGGTCAAAAGTAATTGGACAAATAAACATAACCCAAACAAAATATTTTTATTTTCAATATTTTGTTGCAAATCCTTTGGAGGCAATCACTGCCTTAAGTCTGGAACCCATGGACATCACCAAACGCTGGGTTTCCTCCTTCTTAATGCTTTGCCAGGCCTTTACAGCCGCAGCCTTCAGGTCTTGCTTGTTTGTGGGTCTTTCCGTCTTAAGTCTGGATTTGAGCAAGTGAAATGCATGCTCAATTGGGTTTAGATCTGGAGATTGACTTGGCCATTGCAGAATGTGCCACTTTTTGGCACTCATGAACTCCTGGGTAGCTTTGGCTGTATGCTTGGGGTCATTGTCCATCTGTACTATGAAGCGCCGTCCAATCAACTTTGCAGCATTTGGCTGAATCTGGGCTGAAAGTATATCCCGGTACACTTCAGAATTCATCCGGCTACTCTTGTCTGCTCTTATGTCTTCAATAAACACAAGTGACCCAGTGCCATTGAAAGCCATGCATGCCCATGCCATCACGTTGCCTCCACCATGTTTTACAGAGGATGTGGTGTGCCTTGGATCATGTGCCGTTCCCTTTCTTCTCCAAACTTTTTTCTTCCCATCATTCTGGTACAGGTTGATCTTTGTCTCATCTGTCCATAGAATACTTTTCCAGAACTGAGCTGGCTTCTTGAGGTGTTTTTCTGCAAATTTAACTCTGGCCTGTCTATTTTTGGTATTGATGAATGGTTTGCATCTAGATGTGAACCCTTTGTATTTACTGTCATGGAGTCTTCTCCTTACTGTTGACTTAGAGACAGATACACCTACTTCACTGAGAGTGTTCTGGACTTCAGTTGATGTTGTGAACGGGTTCTTCTTCACCAAATTAATTATGCAGCGATCATCCACCACTGTTGTCATCCGTGGACGCCCAGGCCTTTTTGAGTTCCCAAGCTCACCAGTCAATTCCTTTTTTCTCAGAATGTACCCAACTGTTGATTTTGCTACTCCAAGCATGTCTGCTATCTCTCTGATGGATTTTTTCTTTTTTTTCAGCCTCAGGATGTTTTGCTTCACCTCAATTGAGAGTTCCTTTGACCGCATGTTGTCTGCTCACAGCAACAGCTTCCAAATGCAAAACCACACACCTGGAATCCACCCCTGACCTTTTAACTACTTCATTGATTACAGGTTAACGAGGGAGACGCCTTCAGAGTTAATTGCAGCCCTTAGAGTCCATTGTCCAATTACTTTTGGTCCCTTGAAAAAGAGGACGCTATGCATTACAGAGCTATGATTCCTAAACCCTTTCTCCGATTTGGATGTGGAAACTATCATATTGCAGCTGGGAGTGTGCACTTTCAGCCCATATTATATATATAATTGTATTTCTGAACATGTTTTTATAAACAGCTAAAATAACAAAACTTGTGTCACTGTCCAAATATTTCTGGCCCTAACTGTATATATATATATACTAGATTGTGGCCCAATTCTAACGCATCGGATATTCTAGAATATGCATGTCCCCGTAGTATATGGACAATGATGATTCCAGAATTCGCGGCAGACTGTGCCTGTCGCTGATTGGTCGAGGCAACCTTTATGACATCATCGTCGCCATGGCAACCATTATGACATCTACGTCGATACTGTGCCCGTCGCTGAATCAGTGGGATTTCTACGTCCTTTATGACATCATCATCGCTGTGCCCGTCGCTGATTGGTCAAGGCCTGGCGGCCTCGACCAATCAGAGACGTGGGATGTCTACGTCCTTTATGACATCATCGTCGCTGTGCCTGTCGCTGATTGGTCGAGGCCTGGCGGCCTCGACCAATCAGAGATGCGGGATTTCCAGGACAGACAGACAGACAGAAAGACAGACAGACAGACAGACGGAAAAACCCTTAGGCAATTATATATATAGATAAGTTGGGAAAAACCGGGTACCCTTGAGTTATTGTAAACTAGGTGGGAGGCGAGTGTAAGATTGTATGCCTGAGAGGACCACGTGTCACAGGCACAGTATAACCCCGTGTAGGCCCATTACAGTTAAGGAAGGGAGTGGTATAGTTGTGGGGTAGACTGATTCCTGTCTGTGAAGCTGGCACTTGGGGTCTCTCAGGCTGCATAACTTGTATTCTGTGAGTTGTGGTTGTTGTGGACCATATTGTGTTGGGAGAGAAAATTCTGTCATTTTTTGCATAAGTTATAAAGAAAAGTTGGTTTAATATCATATTGTGCCCTGAGTCATTCATAGCAGTGCCGTATTCTGTTCTCGAGCAGCGACCGGCATAACGGTCATTACCAGGGTAGAGTGGAAGGCCCATTTTCGTCACTACCAATGGGAAACAAGCGTTTTTCAGGCAGACCCTACAAGAGGTCGGGGGAAGGTCAGTGAACCAGTAAAAATGTTCAAATGGACGATAAAAGTGTTGTATGAAAAGAGAACAGCATGGGGAAGACCCCTGGAAGCATCTCTAATTCCCAGATCACTGCTGGGAACAATGGTGTCACACTTACTCCATTTTAAGGACTAACAATAAAACATTCCAACCCGCGAGAATTGTCATTTTACAGGAAAAAAAAGTTAAACATTTTTCCTGTATAATGACTTGTATATAAGGCCAAATTTTAAAAAAGATTTAAAAATATATATAATTTAAGTAAACCAAGATATGTATTTTTTTTTATTAAACAAAATAGTAAATTTCAGTTTCATTTATTAAGAACTGCCAAAAATAAGGATTTCAGATACACCCTGTTTTAGACATAAAGGAGGGCCTCATACACATTCTGTTAAAATTATCATGTATTGGTACTCCTACATTCATAAAGGCTATGCACTTTCGAGGGTTATATACCAACAAAATGTACTTCAGACCACGGAATAATCTATGGACGAGAAATATGATAAATTTTTTAACTCGTTTTTTGAGGCTTATTTACCACCAAAATCTACCCAAGAATATGTAAAAGTCTATGGACGAGCAATATAATACTGATAAACTTGTGGACAAGTTTTTTGAGGGTTATAAACCAACCAAATGTACCCAAGAACATGTAATACTGTATGGGTGATCAATATAATACGGATACATTTTTGAACAATTTTTTTTTCAGCAGCATTTTTACACATTTTTTGAGTATTTTACATCACAAAAATGTACCCCAGAATATGGAATAGAGTATGGGTAAGAAATGTAAACAAACAACCAAAAGTTTTAAACTTTTTTTTGTATGTTATATACCACCAAAATCTGACAGAAAGCACGTAATATTCTATGGATGAGTAACATAATCCAGAAATATTTTTCAACGCTTTTTGTTTTATATAGCACCGTAATGCAACGATAACAGTGTTAAACTGTATGGATGAGTCATTGAATTCCTAAAAACTTTTTGAGTGTAAATATTTTGAAATTGTACTTTATGTACTTATACACTCTCAAAGGATTTGCAGAAGGTGCAAAGTCAGTAAAAAAAATATAAGATGGGTCATCCATAGACCCCTGAAAGGCAACAACTGTCTGGCCTAATTGAAATATTTTTAAAGTATTGTTGCTGTACTCCTACACACAAATGATTTGCACAAAGAGAGCAAAAATTTATAAGCAGCGCAATACAGTAATCCTCTTCAGGTGTCTGCTTCTTCTCCTTTCTCTTGAGGGTGGTAGGACTGCCTCAAGCAGCTTCCTGGAGCCGAATTCACAGGTGTCTGGACTGTAAGTGATCCGGCTTCAGGTAGTGCGAAATTTCTGACATATAGAAATAGGCAACAGCCCCCTGTGTCACATGCACCATCGGCTGTTCCCACATAGGAAGAGGGGAACCCCTAGGACAGTACCATCTCTCAGAGGTGGTAGTAGCCCTGTCTCGAGTCACCTCAAGGAGCCTCTCTGTTGTGAATTCTGCTCTTGGGTTCCCTCCAGTGGTGGTAGGTGGGAATGCAGTTGTCTCTGAGTCACAGTCCTGGCCAGGTGTATCTGCTAATTGCTGTTCTGACTGGGATATTTAAGTGTGCAGGATTCATTAGCCCTTGCCAGTTGTCAATGTTTCTTTGGAAGTATTGTATCTCTGCCTGGCCTCACCTGCTTAGCTGCCAATTTCAGCAAAGATAAGTGTTTTGTTTTTTGTATCTGTGGCACACTGTTGTGTGCTTGTTTCAGTTTACTCATGCTCTGTTTGTAGGATTCACTGGAGTTGCAGATATATGCTACTACATCTTTACTTGGATGTAGGAAGTTTTTTGTATATTCTGCTGTGGATTTTTTGACGGGTTTTAATACTGACCACACAGAACTCTGTCCTATCCTGTCCTATCTAGCTATCTGTGTGTGTTTTTTCCTCTCCGACTCATCGCCAATATTTGTGGGGGGCTGTCTATCCTTTGGGGATTTTCTCTGAGGCAAGATAGTATTCCTATTTCCATCTTTAGGGGAATTTAGTCCTCCGGCTGTGACGAGGTGTCTAGGTGTGTTAGGTACACTCCACGGCTACTTCTAGTTGCGGTGTTAAGTTCAGGGTTGCGGTCAGTATAGTGGCCACTTTCTCCAGTGAAAGTTCTCATGCAGCTCCAAGGTCACCGGATCATAACACCTCTCCCAAGCCCGTTCATTCTGTCATGGCGCCCGGGTATTACTGCTGCAGGGGAAGCTGCACCCAGCAACAAAGGAGCTGAGCTAGATGCCAAGTTACTAACTTGATCACCAACGGGACCTTATACATGTGACAGAGTGACCAGGTAAAACAACAGGACCTTAGACATGTGACAGAGTGGGAGGAGGCCAGGGGGCGGAGCTAGATGTCGGGAAACAGAGAAGGGACAAGCATAAAAGAATAGTCAAACAAGCAGAGGTCATAGCCAGGAGATCACGAGATACCGGTAGGGAGAGTCAGGGAGTAGTCAGAAGCAAAGCCATAGGTCAGTAATCCAGGAAAACGAATAGAGAAGCACGGAAAGCAAGAACATTATGGAGGTAGAACCTATAGCTGACAGGGATACCAGGTTAGGAGCAAGTATAAATAGCCCTCCCATCTTGAAAGAGAGGCCAACAACATTAACCCTGAGAGAACAGGACATTAACCATGTCCTAACCATGACAGTACCTCACCCTTAACTGGGGGCCACTGGACCCCCAGGCTTTTCAGGGTATCTGGCATGAAAAGCTTGCACCAGTCGATCAGCATGCACAAAACTGTCCGGAACCCATGACTGATCCTCAATAGAATCTCCCTTCCAATATATTAAATACTGAAACCTTCGACGCACCCACCGTGAATCAATGGTGCACCCTACCTTGTACTCCAGCTAACCCTCTACCAATACTGGTGGAACATTGGATGAGGAATCTTCTCTAACCATCCCCACAGGTTTTAATAGGGACCTGTGGAAGACATTAGAGAGAGAGGCCTGGATGTCTTCCTGGAGCAGAACAATATTGTATCATACAATTAGATTCTGTAGAAGGACGTAGATCTGGGGATTTATTATGATGGAATATAGGCTGAACTGGATGGACAAATGTCTTTTTTCGGCCTTACTAACTATGTTACTATGTTACATTTGAAATTTTTAAGGAGGTGGGCAACTGTAATCTATAGGCCACCAGGTTGATCACCTCTATAATCTTGTGTGGACCTATAAACCTGGGGCCCAACTTGATAGAGGGTATCTTAAGTTTGATGTTACAGGTAGACAACCACAATTTCTCCGCCACAGTCAGTGTAGGAGCTGACCCCCTCCTCCTGTCTGCAAAATGATTGAACCTCTTCTTGGCTTTGGAGATGTTCACCTGAACCTCCCTCCAAAGGGTTCTTAACTGTTGCACCAAACCCTCGGCATCAGGGCAACCAGAATCCATGCAGGAAAATTCTCCAAACTGTGGAACAAACCCATAATTGACCTGAAAAGGAGATTTGTCATTAGACTGATTAATACGAACAAACTAGTCGTTGGAAAAAATTTTGAGATGCCTGACCTCTTCCAGACAGAAGCACTGGTGTGAGGTTTTACCCATGGCTGAATGCAAATTCTGCCATGGGTAAAACCTCACACCAGTCCTTCTGTCTGGAAGAGGTCAGGCATCTCAAAATTTGTTCCAACGACTAGTTGGTGCATTCAGTCTGTCCATTAGATTCCGGGTGATAAGCAGAGGAGAATGACAACGTAACCCCCAACTTCTTACAAAAAGCCCTCCAACCCCTAGCCACAAATTGCACAGCCCTGTCAGACACCACATTCACAGGGACCCCATGCAACCGAACTATATGTTGTATAAACAAGCGAGCTAAGGTTTCAGCAGAAGGTAATGCAGGTAACGGCACAAAAATGGGCTTGCTTCGAAAACCTATCAACCACTACCCAAACTACAGAATTGCCCTTGGAAGATGGAAGATTAGTGACAAAATCCATGGACAGGTGTGTAAGGTTTATCCAGAATTGGCAAAGGCTGCTGTAAACAATGTCCCGGAGACGTAGTCGGAAGAGCCAAGGTCAGAATCCAGAGAGACATGTAAGAGCCGAAGGACGAGACAGGAGAATGGTGGGGAACAAGCTGAGGTCAGAAGCCAGATGGAAATGTGGGATCCAGAGGGTAAGACAGGGGAAGGTCAGAGACAAAGCCGAGGATCAGGACCAGAGAGTTCAGAATAGTACCGGGTCAGAAGGCAGAAGCAGAACCAGGGACTAGTCGAGTAATACACGGGTAAACAAACACAAAGAAGAACAACGATATCCTACAGAGAGACCAGGGTCAGCTGCTCAAGTCGAGTAACGGAAGTATCACTGACTCAGAGCCCAGCAAGCAGTAGGTCTAAATAGCTGTCCTGGAACCAAAGAGAGGCCATACAAAGTTAACCCCAACCAAACAGGACAGGAGAAAAAACCCTGTCCTGAATCATGACAATGTAAACCTATAAAATTTCAGTTCTTCAATACAAAAAGTGAGGATTATGGCTTACAGCCAATAAAAACCCAAAAGTCATTATCTCAGTAAATTAGAATAATTAACAAAAAAACACCTGCAAAGGCTTCCTAAGTGTTTAAAAAGGTCCTTTAGTCTGTTTCAGTAAGCTCCACAATCATGAGGAAGACTGCTGACTTGACAGATGTCCATAAGGCAGTCATTGATGCACTCCTCAAGGAGGGTTAGGCTGGTTTCACACTTGCGTTTTTGAACGCATGCGTTTTTTAAAAAAAACGCATGGTACAAAAACGCATGTAAACGCGTGTAAACGCTGCGTTTTTTTGACGCACGCGTTAAATGCGTGCGTAAAAAAAAACGCTGCGTTTACACGCGTTTACATGCGTTTTTGTATGCGTTTGCTTTTTTTGAGCAATTTTCAGAAAAAAAAAAAGGGCACCAGTAACAAAACCAATGGGAATAGAGAGGGCGTATGTGATTTTCTCTCAATATATTGACCCTAGGGGTACCGAAATGTTCACAGCTTGCTACTGTTTCCGGTGTCATGATGGATCTTTCAAAGGAGAGCTTTTATTTCAATCTGGAGTTCAGCTTCAAAATTTTCCTTGCCTGTGTTTTTGCTTGGGAGCAAGACCGAAACCGCCAAAGATGGAGAAGGAGACAGCGTCGGCGGTTTTGGAGGCACCCCATCATTGAAGTGCGTGAAACCCGTGGAGCATATCACACGCTCTATGCGGAGCTGAATGCCAACCCGGAGAAATTCCAGGATTATGCCAGAATGTCTCAAGATTCTTTCCGGGATTTACCGGCTCGTGTCAAAGTATCCATAAGGCGACAGGACACACGGCTCCGTAAAGCAATTCCACCTGAGGAACGTCTGTTAGTGACATTACGGTACGTTCCAAAACTAAACCAATGACCGTGCAATTTTTTGGTTATGACATGTTTTCTATGTGTTTTTTTTTTTTTTTTTTTTTTAAACACACCATTAAGAGCCGATTTTAAATTTTTTTTTTTGTTTCTTTTTCTTCTAGATTTCTTGCCACAGGAGAGAGTTTATCTTCCCTGCATTTCCAATACCGCCTTGGAATCTCAACCCTCTCCGGAATTGTTGTGGACACCTGTCGTGCGTTATGGAATGTACTCCGTGAGGAGTTTATACCCGTACCCACCGTGGACATGTGGCGGGAAATATCAAAAACATTTTTGAACGTGTGTGATTTTCCAAACTGTTTAGGGGCGGTGGATGGGAAGCACATCCGCATTGTCAAACCTGCCAGAACCGGATCTGAGTTTTTTAATTATAAAAAATATTTTTCGGTAGTGCTCATGGCAATAGCGGATGCAGAGTGTCGCTTCATCGCCGTGGACATTGGAGCTTTTGGCCGTGGCAATGATTCACAGACCTTCAAGAGCTCGGATATGGGCCGTCGGGTATATGGCAACAATTTTAATTTCCCTCCTCCACAGCCTCTCCCCAACACTCAAGGCCCACCGCTGCCATTTGTTATGGTTGGGGATGAGGCCTTCCAGATGTGTGAAAATCTCCTGAAGCCCTATTTTAGTAGGGACTTGGACCACACTCGAAGAATATTCAACTACAGACTGACCAGGGCCAGAAGAACCGTAGAGTGCAGCTTTGGCATTCTGGTTGCTAAATGGCGCATTCTTGCAACAGCCATCAATCTAAAAGTGGAAACAGTGGACGAGGTGGTCAAAGCCTGTGTGGTTCTACACAATTATATAATGGCTAAGGAGCGACCCCACATTGAACTTGATGAACCAGTTTCACACCCATTGCCAGATTTTCAGCATCACCCGATGCGGTCAACTGCAGCCGTTGGTCTTATGCGGGACCAATTTGCGGCCTATTTTGTGTCCGATATTGGACGGGTTTCATGGCAGGACAATGTTGTTTAAATGTCCTGTTGTATGTTAATGTTTACTAGTGTTGAGCATTCCGATACCGCAAGTATCGGGTATCGGCCGATACTTGCGGTATCGGAATTCCGATACCGAGATCCGATACTTTTGTGGTATCGGGTATCGGTATCGGATACATAGAGATGTGTAAAATAAAGAATTAAAATAAAAAATATTGATATATTTACCTCTCCGGCGGCCCCTGGACTCAGTGCGGGTAACCGGCAGGCTTCGTTGTTCAAAATCAGCGCTTTTAGGACCTGAGAATCACGTCCCGGCTTCTGATTGGTCGCGGGCCACCCATGTGACCGCCACGCGACCAATCACAAGCCGCGACATCACCGCAAGCTATTAGCGCGCTCATTTTTGAAAAATGAGCGCGTTAATGACTTTCAAAGACGTGGCGGCTTGTGATTGGTCGTGGCCACGCGACCAATCACAAGCCGCGACGTCACCGCAAGCTATTAACGCGCTCATTTTTAAAAATGAGCGCGTTAATGGCTTTCAAAGACGTAGCGGCCGCGACCAATCACAAGCCGCTACGTCTTTGAAAGTCATTAACGCGCTCATTTTTCAAAAATGAGCGCGCTAATAGCTTGCGGTGACGTCGCGGCTTGTGATTGGTCGCGTGGCGGTCACATGGGCGGCCCGCGACCAATCAGAAGCCGGGACGTGATTCTCAGGTCCTAAAAGCGCTGATTTTGAACAAAGAAGCCTGCCGGTTACCCGCGCTGAGTTCAGGGGCCGCCGGAGAGGTAAATATATCAATATTTTTTATTTTAATTCTTTATTTTACACATCCCTATGGATCCCAGGGCCTGAAGAAGAGTTTCCTCTCCTTCAGACCCTGGGAACCATGAGAATACCTTCCGATACTTGATGTCCCATTGACTTGAATTGGTATCGGATATCGATACCAATTATTAAATACTGATACAAATTTTTCTAATTAATAAAATTTTTTGTGTTCACCATGTCTCCTGTGTTTTTCCTCTCTAAACAAAGGTTGACCAAAGATGGGCAGTAGATATGTATATCATAATTTGTAATCCAAAACCAGGAGTGGGTGATAGTTGATGAGGTAATAATTTTTATTTTTCCATCATAATTGACCTCAGTTGCACTCCCTATTTTGGTTTACAAAGAATGATATAAACACGGGCCGCATACTTATAATAATGTAACCATATTTTAATTTATTTATTGGTAATCTTCTTGACATCATTGCGTCAAGACTGGCACGCTCTCTATACCCGTCAAGTCAAGTGTAAGAAATAATGAATTCATGATGAACATATACATGATCATGAATTCAAAATTTCTTACACCTGCCCAGGTGAGGATAGATAGTTAGCGTGTGCCAACCATTGTCCCATCAGTTTGTCAAACATTGTCACATAATGTGCTATATAGAATATGGTGAATATACAAGTCAGTAATCAACTAAATCGGTCAGGTGTCTATTTTGACATCTGACCGGTTCAGTTGAGTTCTGAACTTGATTTCCACCATTTTCTGTTTGTACAGTGACACTACACTAGTTAAAAATAAGAGTATGGAAATAACTACTATTATTTTGGCCAAATCATATCTGTATACTAAAGAAACACATATAGATGTTGTCTGGTATTTTATACTACTGGAGATATGTTTTGGCCAAAAGAATAAGTGTGTGACGAAGTTTATTGGTGTGTATTGAGAGCGGTGAAAGACACAATAAACCAAACATAATTGTTGCAAATAAACTTTTTTTTTATTGAGAAAACACAACCAAATTTATTTTTTTGTACCGCGGCGGGTTGTACCACGCCGGCTTGGGGTTGAGTGACGTAACTGGGGGGTATTCAGAACTGAAGTCTGGCTCACCGTGGAGGAGGCAGAGGTGGCAGGAGAATGGGCAAGAAAACTTGAAGGGTCAGGAAGTTCTGGGATGGGGCTTAAAACATGAGGGGCTTGAGACACACTGGAAGGTTGAGACACATCGGTAGGTGATGGGGGAGGAACAATCAAAGTTTTTTGTTTCTTATGCGTTTTGCCAGTTTTCCGTTGGGTTTTCCTGGTTGGGGAAAGTCTTCTTGGGCTAGGTTGTAAAGTGTTGGCGGGAGACACGTCAGGACCCGGCTCCACAATTACACAGTCCGTCTCCATTGTGGAGCGCTCGGCAATGTCTGCGTCCAATACCATTGTAGTGGGGGGAAAGATAAAGTCCCGCCTGGGTCCTGTTGCCTCGTTGGGGGGGGGAAACAAAAACCCTCCCAGGATCCTGGTGCCTCATTGGGGGGGGAACATAAAACCCTCCCAGGGTCCTGGTGCATCGTTGGGGGGGGAAACAAAGCCCATACCAGTGTCCTGCTGCATTGCTGGTGGGGGGGAACATAAAGCCATGGATGGGTCCTGCTGCATCGGGGTGGGTCCTGCCCGGAAAGGTATGGCTTGGTCGTGCTGCATCATGGGGGGCCCGGTGCGATACGCCATGCCTGGGTCCTGCTGCATAGGGGGGGGGGGTGGGCCGTCCTATACGCCTGGCCTGGGTCCTGCTGCATGGGGGGGTGTCCTGCCCGGAAAGCAACGCCTCGGTCCTGCTGCATCGGGGTGGGTCCGGTCTGATATGACAGGCCTCGGTCCTCCTGCATCAGGGGTGGGCCGGTCCGATATGGCATGGATGGGTCCTGCTGCATCGGGAGGGGGCCGGGCCGATAAGCCATGCCAGGGTCCTGCGTCATCGTGGTGTCAGCAGAGGAGGTCCAAGCCGGAGCAGCGGTTGTCACGGTGGTGGCGGTGGGATGTCCAACAGCACTCGTCATCGTGTTGGCGCTGTAGTGGAGTACACCTGTAGAGGGAATAGAGGTGGCCGTGCAGTGGTATGCAGCAGAGGTAGGAATGGTGTTTACTTGTGACAGTGACGGCACAGTTGGATATGCCGCCACATTACGACTCTGACTCTGCTGCATAGCCTGCACAAAAGCAACATTGCAGGCCTGCATCACACTCAGCTGGAGATCAGGGCTAAGGTGTTCCGACATGCCCTGTTGGATTTGATTAAAAAAATGATGAGCTGGCTTCTGGAGGTCGGCTTTCACTTGATCAACGCTTTTGGCGACATCCTGGATGCGGCACTCTAAGAGATTATGAGACACATCCATTCTGTCACCTAAAGCCTTGATAGCTTCGTGTAAAACCGAGCTCAAGTGCAAAAACTCGGGCATGAGGGACCTGTCCGAAGCCCTCTGTCGCTGCCGGGATGAGCCCGCAAAAATGGGTGCAGCGAAAGAGGACTGCGAAAGGGGAAGACCTGATGGGCCAGCCCCCTGGTCTCCAGTGAGTGTGGAAGACCCACCTGGTGCTGCGCTGCTGGATGGCTGGGACGGGTCCGTGGCTGCCGGCTGAAGGACCGCTCCAGAACCTGTGGCGACAGTCGTGCAGTGTGTGCTGTGAAAAAAGAAAACAGAAAATTAATACCAAACTATAACAAGACGGTACATCCTGTGGAAAAATGACAGATTATCTCAATGCAATACAACCGGAGGCATGTGAGAAATACTTACGTTCTCATGAGAAGGACCGGTCTCAGGAAGGCCAGCACACGGTGATATTTGTACAGCCGGTGCCTTGCTCCGGAACCACTAGCTGCACTCTTCTCTGCACGCAGGTCCTTGTTGAAGCGGTCCTTCATGGAACGCCAACGTGTTCTTACTTTGTCCACTGTGAAATAACAATAAAATATAATGGTCAGGAAAAGGACTTTTGGCCGTGCTCTCTTGACTGTGTGTGATGACAGAAACTACGAAAAGTTTCTTTCATCACACACAGTCAAGAGAGCATGGCCAAGGTCTGTTGCTTCACACTGCCGTGCAATACTTACCAAATGCATTACGGACCCGTGGCGGGGAATTCTCCCAGCCATCCCACAACGCTTGGGCCACCTCACTCCACAAACGACGGAGA
The DNA here is from genome assembly GCF_032444005.1 of Ranitomeya imitator. Lineage (NCBI taxonomy): Eukaryota > Metazoa > Chordata > Amphibia > Anura > Dendrobatidae > Ranitomeya > Ranitomeya imitator. The sequence goes on along the minus strand of NC_091285.1, from coordinate 322,001,798 downwards.
ACACTATTGACGGCGTGCTGTGGATCCCGGCTGTCCCACAACGGGACTCGCTCCTGGACGAGAGTGATCAGCAGGTCATTATCAATCCTGTCGTCGTCCCGTTGTGAAACCTAAAATTAAAAGAAAATCATTTAAGTTTGCTCAACCACATTGGGAAAAAAAAAAAAAAAGATGAGAAAGGGCAGGAATATGACAGACAACTTTCAGAAAAGGATGATACAAGAAAAATTAAAAGAATAAAAGGGTACAGAAAGGAAGATTCAAGAATATTACAATAAGGACAGTCTGCCTGGTATACATACCCGCTGCCGTCTTCCCACCGGACCTTGACTCCGCTGCTCAGTACCTCTCTGTCCCTCAGTTGAAGTGCTCTATAAAATAAAAAAAATTAAATTGCCTCATGTGTCGATGTGACAGTCAATACTTACCAAGCTGACGGACAAAAAACTTACCTCGCTCACGTGATCCACTTCGGATTGACGTGGCTGGAACTCCTCATCAGACGAAGACTCCGGAGAAGACATTCTGATGCGTGTTGAAAGAAAAAAATTGAAGAAATTAGGACATGTAAATCCAAAAAATTGAAAATGAATGCATTGGCTAGGATATACTCACATTGCTCTGTGTCTTGTCCAACAATGCATCCGGGCAGGGTCTTGTCTTCTTTGCAGTCTGATGAGAAGTGACCAGAAACTTCCCCCAACCTTCCTTTTATAACCCTGCTGCTATGGAGGAGGCTTATCAGTGTCTAGACAACCTTATCTACAGTTCAATCTTTTTAAAAAAAACGCATGCGTCAAAAAAACGCATGCAAACGCATGTCCAAAAAAACGCATGCGTCCCCATTGACTCCAATGCATTTTTTGTCCCAAAAAAACCGCATGTAAACGCATGCGGTTTTTTTTGGGAAAAAAAAACGCCCCTCAAAAATACTACAAGTTGCATTTTAGAAAATGAACGCATGCAGTAAAAAAACGCATGCGTTCACAAACACGTGCAAACGCGTACACCAAAAAATATTAGATTCACATACAAATTTGACAGTACCAATATCTCATTTCTGGATTTGGAACTTACAGGGCATATTAATTGTAATGTTAGTACTAAAACTCATCATTAACCAGTAAGGGGCAATACTATCTTACATGCCAGTAGTAGCCACAGTAAACATACAATAAAAGCCATTCCAGTGGGTGAGTTCACCAGAATAAAAAGAAACTGTAGTCAAGAGAGGGACCTGAAAGGCGAGCTCGGACAAATAGAAAGAAAACTTAAAAATCGGGAATATCCCCAATGGACAATCAATCGGGCAAAGAAAATTGTAGAAAAAAAGGAACGTAAAGAGCTTATAACATCCAATAGCAATAGGAATTCGAATATGGTAAAAAAAACCTATATATGCTTTCAATTTAGTCCTCAATTTAATAAAATCAAAAATATTATTCATAGACATTTACCAATTCTGTATGAGGACCCACAGCTATATGGTATATTGAACTCCGGTGTCAATGTGGTATCAAGGAGAGCACCGACTATCGGAAATCAAATAGCCCCTAACATATTTTCCTCAGAGACAGTTAAATGTCCAAAAACATGGTTAAATTATCCGGGTTTTTATAAATGCGGTACAAATAATTGCAGTACGTGCAAATATGCCCTAGTAGCTAAAACGTTCCACAATGCAGAAGAAACAATTGAATTTAATGTTAAACACTATATAAATTGCAATTCTACTAATATAGTATATAAAATCAATTGTGGGGAGTGTGAATTATCCTATGCGGGATGTACAAAGAGAAAACTGAAGACGCGCATTCGGGAACATTTATATGATATAAATACTATACAGGGCTCGAATAGGAACATGTCAGCAGTCTCCAGACACTTTGTGACTCACCATGCACGAAGCACTATTAACTTTCAGGTTCAGGGCATCGAACAGGTTAAAGTGCCTCTTCGCGGCGGAGATTCCAGGAGGCGTCTACTCACGCGTGAAGCGTACTGGATATTTCATCTGAACACCCGATTCCCCCGGGGACTTAACAAACGTAATGAAACTATGTTACATTATTGTTAAATGAGTATGGCCAAATAAGAAGTGATTATTTTATTGTATTTTGATGTATGTATAATGATTTTAATTATAATTTGTCTAAAAGTATCATGTGATTTAGTTAGGCAATCTGGTTGGTGGATTTCCCACATATAGGACAGCTAAACCAGATTAGGATATGGCTATGAAAAAGATCGTCAGATCGAAACGCGTTGCCGTATAGCCCCTCATGTGCAGGGGCACCCACCCGGAGGGAGTTTGGTTATTCCATGTCTGTGGATTTTATCGTTTTTGGAATCTAATAAAAATTACCGAATTTTAGGAGCTGGATCTCAATCCCTTTTTTTTTTTCTTTGGAGGACTTGTTCGTTTACCTGCAACGGAGATCCGTGCACCTGTGATCGTCATCGGTGAGCTGGCTTATTTCTTTTCTCTTGTTGTACACCAAAAAACGCATGCGTTTTCAATGTTAAATATAGGGGAAAAAAACGCATGCGTTTTTTGGGTAAAAAACGCTGCAGACAAAAACGCAAGTGTGAAACCAGCCTAAGCCATAAAATGGCATTGCTAAAGAAGCTGGCTGTTCATAGAGTGCTGTATCCAAGCATATTAAATGAAAGTGAAGTGTAATCAAAAAGTGTAGTAGAAAATGGTGCCGAAGTAACCAGGATAACCACAGCCTTGAAAGGATTGTTAAGAAAAGACCATTCAAAAATTTGGGGGAGATTCACAAGGAGTGGACTGCAGCTGGAGTAATTGCTTCAAGAGCCACCACACACAAATGTATCCAGGACATGGGCTACAAGAGTCTTACCTGGACCAAGGAGAAAAAGAACTGGACTGTTGCTCTGTGGTCCAAAGTGTTGTTTTCAGATGAAAGTAAATTTTGCATTTAATTGGGAAATCAAGGTCCCAGAGTCTGGAGGAAGAGTAGAGAGGCACACATTCCAAGCTGCTTGAGATCTAGTGTGAAGTTTCCACAATCAGTGATGGTTTGGCGAACCATGTCATCTGTTGGTGTAGGTCCACTGTGTTTTATCAAGACCAACGTAAGCGCAGCCGTCTACCAGGAAATTTTAGAGCACTTCATGCTTTCTTATGCCGACAAGCTTTATGGAGATGGAAATTTCATTCTCCAGCAGGACTTGGCACCTGTCCACACTGGCAAAAGTACCAATACCTGGTTTAAAAACAACAGTATCACTGTGCTTGATTGGCCAGCAAACACGCCTGATCTTAACCCCATAGAGAATCTATGGGGTATTGTCAAGAGGAAGATGAGAGACACCAGACTCAACAATGCAGAGGAGGTGAAGGTTGCTATCAAAGTAACCTGGGCTTCCATAACACCTCAGCACTGCCACAGGCTGATTGCCTCCTTGCCACACCACATTAATGCAGTAATTGATGCAAAAGGACCAAGTATTAAGTGCATTTACTAAACATACATTTCAGTAGGCCAACATTTCAGATTTTAGAATCGTTTTTCAAGCTGGTGTTATAAAGTGTTCTAATTTATTGAGATAATGACTTTTGGATTTTCATTGACTTTAAGCCATAATCATCAACATTAATAGAAATAAACACTTAAAATAGATCACTCTGTTTGTAATGACTATATAATATATGAGTTTCACTTTTTGTATTGAAGAACTGAAATAAATAAACTTTTTGATGATATTCTAATTTTGTGGGAAGAACCTGTACATAATATATACTGACCCCTTAGTAACCCCCAAACTGTTTTATGGCTCCAATACTGTTTGATGGCCCCATCACTGTAATCTCCACACTGTATGATGGCCTCAATGTAGTATAATGCACTCTCCATAGCTCTCCATGTAGTATAATGCACTACCCATAGGCCTCCCTATAGTATAATGTACTCCCCATAGGCCTCCATATACTATAATGCATTCCCTATAGGTAGACTCTATAGTATAATGCACCCCCCATAGGCAGACTCTTTAGTATAATGCTCCCCCCATTGTCAGACTCTATAGTATGATAAAATGTATACTTTATTAACAAATAATACAAAAGATGCTGGGGATATTACAGTAGCTGTGAAACACACATGCCCCCTGACTAAGGTGCTATCCAAAACGCACGTTGGGACAGGCAGCTGGATCCTCTGGGCCATCAACTCTGACATCTGATAGGTAAACTTGGGAGTTATGTTTATGACTATTTGTGCATCATGTCTGTGTTCTACCTCAGCACTTCAGCACTTTATGTGAATGTGTCTCGGCCATACAAACTGCTATCCACTATATCAGTCATTGCTATACTGATGAGCAGTGATGTTGCTGCCTATGGGGACATATATACTACACAATAGCTTTAAAAGTATGTCGCTATGATGCTAGACTGTTGTATTTGAACCCCTATGTTACTGGTGGATGGTGCTATTATGTAAGGGTGCTGTATTATACACTCCCTCTCTTCTGTGATGCTAATGCTTAATATATTTGTTTAATATCTGGATTTTGGTCTTTTGGGTCTTGCTAGCTCCCATGTGTTATTTCATGTGTGTTTCACAGCTACTGTAATATCCCCTGCATCTTTTGTATTATTTGTTAATAAATTATACATTTTTTCTATTTCATAATTTCCTGGACTTTTGTGATTGTTATAAGTTCTCTGTGTTTGTTTGGTTCAATTGACGATTTGTCCATATTGGATCCATAATTTATATTAGTTGGCCACTATTTTGTACTATCTACTTGTATATCTATAGAAAAAAAAGTATATATGCTAACTAATGTTATTCTTAAGCTATTTCTATAGTATAATGCACGACTCATAGGCAGACTCTAAATATAATGCACCCTCTTAGGCAGACTCTATATAGTATAATGCACCCCCTATAGGCAGACTCTATAGTATACAGCACACCCCATAAGCAGACTCTATAGTATAATGCACCTCCCCATAGGAAGACTATATAGTATAATGCACCCTTCAAAGGCAGACTCTATATAGTATAATGCAGCACACCATAGGCAAAGTCTATAGTATAATGCAACCCCCATAGGCAGACCATATATAGTACAGTATAATGCACCCCCATAGGCAGACTCTATAGTATAATGCACCCCCCATAGGCAGACTCTATAGTATAATGCACCCACAGAAAAAATAAATGCAATATTCACCTCTCCTCCTCGATCGTCCAGTGCTCTGAGGGCCCGCACATCTCCGGATAGCTGGCGCCGAGTAGTGACATCATCACGCCCGCTGACTCTGAGAGGGGGATGATGGGAGAGGGAGCGTAATGCTCTAACCAAATGATCATTTCTCCCAATGAATGATTGTTTAGCTTGTTAACCAGGTAATCAGCAGCCTTTTTACACTGAAATGTTATCAGGACACAAACATGCACCTTAACATGCAACATTTCAGTTAGCAGTCCAGTCCAGAGCTTCTATTAACTAAATAGGATCTGTTTCATAAATGAATCTTGGTGCTTAATCACTGCTTATATTAAATCGATAGACAAGTCTGGATATTTAAATACATTATTAATGACTTTGGGTTGTTAGGAAATACACTATAAAGTGAACAAGAAGTCACATTTGCAAGTATATTATAATACTCAACTTACTTATTCTGTATCAGTATGTCTTTGTTTTTTATCTTTTATATTGTAAAATGCCATTCAACATTTTCTTGGTGTAGAGACTGTTTTATAATTAAAACATTATCTTATCTAATTATTATAAAACTTCCCTATTGAGCAAAAAGCCTAAACTGGTTGAACTTCAAGAGACACAAAGAGCTGATGGCAAGAGATATGTAAAATCCAATATAACTTGTAAAAAATAATTTGACACATCAAAGACGTGTAGGCAAACTATCTCTGGAAATGAAACATTGTCACAAATGTGAAAATGTATTCAACCCAATATAAAACATCAAGTCGTTCCTATTTTTTTTATAACTGTGACAAATTTTGAATATATTCTGATAAGAATTAAGATTTATTATCATCTGTTGAGCTCAAAGAGATATTAAAAGTGTTAATTAAAGATTTGCACTCCATGTAGACATATTCACATCCACTAAAAAGTGTACATCCATTAGTTTTAGCTGTTAGAAACTTTTTTAAACAATTTAACATTAGAACTCTTAGTAACAGAAGAAACTAAAATTAGCAAGCAAATTACTATTTAAGGGACCCTGTCAGCTCATTAATTTTGCCTATACCACAGAGTAGCATGAAAATGCTTTTCATGGGACAACACTGAAGATGTTACACTTTGATACAATGTAAAGTAGTCAGTGTACAGCTTGTATAAAAGTGTAAATTTGGTGTGCCCTCTAAATAACTTAACACAAAGCCATTAATTTTTGCAAGGCGGTTTCCACTCAGAAATGGCTGCACCGTGGTCATCCAAAAGTTTAGTGCACATGCTCAGCACCATGTCCAAAGGTTGTCTTTTCAAAATAAATGTTGAGTGCTGCCAGCACTGCTGCAAGGTTAAAGGGTTGGGGGGAGGTGTCAGCCTGTCAGTGCTGAGACCACATGCTGAACACAGCATCAAATTGGTCTGCATGGCTGTCATCCCAGAAGGAATCCTATTCTAAAGATGATGCACAAGAATATCCACAAACACTTTGCTAAAGACAAGCAGACTAAGGACATACATTTTTGGTAAGTTGTCCTGTGGTCTGATGAGACCAAGATAAACTTGTTTGGTTCAGATGATGTCATGTATGGCCGCAACCAGGTGGGGAGTACAAAGACAAGTGTGTCTTGCCTGCAGTTAAGCATGGTGGTGTCATGGTTTGGGGCTGCATGAGTGCTGCATTGAGGAAGTTATGAATGCCAACATGTAATGTGACATACAGAAGCACAGCATGATTTCTTCCCTTCAGATAATGGGCCACAGGGAGTATTCCAAGATAACGACCCCATACACACCTCCAAGACAACCACGGCCTTGCTAAAGAAACTGCGGATAATGGTACTGGACTGGCCAATCCTTTATCCAGGCCTAAACCCTATTGAGCATCTGTGGGGCATCATCAAGTAGAAAGTGGAGGAGTGCAAGGTCTCTAACATCTACCAGCTCTGTGATGTTGTCATGGAGGAGTGGAAGAGGGTTCTAGTGAACTTCATGCCCAAGAGAGTCAAGGCTTTTTATTGAAAATAATAGTGGCCACACAAAATATTAACATTTTGGGCACAATTTGGACATTTTAACTTAGGGGTTGTGAGGCAGTGACCCCTGTCACAGCTAGGGGGGCACTGTATATTCCCCTCAGAATATGCACAGAGGTGTATTGAGGCCATGGGGTGCATGGCAGTTGCAGGAGTAACTGTGATAGTGAGACAGCGACCGGCGTCATTGTGAATGGCCGGTATGTGTCGCAGAAGAGATACTCTGCGCTGTAAGCCAGTAATGTTATTCTGGGACCTGTAGTCCCACAAGTGTTTCTGTAGTTGTAAAGGGAGGCTTAAAGGGTTAGTTGGAGAGCTGGGTGGGTCTGACTAACCACACACACCTCCCACATACAGGGATAGCTACAGGGATATAATGTGACTGAGGTCTGGTCACACGGTCAGTGTGTAAGGTCCTGGATAGCCTATGTGTTGGAATGCCCTGGGAGTAGGACTGGATTCCTGACGAGCACATGGAGAGGCCATGGACCTGTAGGCCTGTCTGTTGGGAGGTCCTGTGTGTGGACCGGAACCCTAAATAGCACACGGAGAGGCAGCGTACCTAAGTGACCTGTGTTGGAATATCCAGGGAGTAGGTTCAGATTCCTGAATAGAACAAGGAGAGACAATGGACCTGGATGGCCTTTGTGCTGCAAGGTCCTGGGAGTAGGACTGGATTCCTGAAGAGCACGGGGTGAGGCCATGGTCCTGCACAGCCTGTGATGGCTACTGTGTTGGGGAAGCTACCGTCCTTCTGTGGGTCTGGAACTGTCAGGTGACCTGGTGAGCAAGGCATTGTCCAGGACGATGATCCCAGTTAGGCAGCATCCCTGGGAGAGAGGACTGATGAGGAGTCAGCGTGTGGAGCAGGAGCTCCTGTAAGGTAACTCCAGATAAAGGGGGTTATGGGCAGACGAGTTTCTGCCAGTAGAACCGACTGTTAATGCCTATGATGTTCCATGGATGTTTATGAACTGTGCGGTCACCCACAGTAACTGGACGAAGTGAGGTCCTGTGTATTTAGAAACTGCAACTTAATGTCATGCTATGTGAGTAGAGACATTGATACGGCGCCAGGACACCCCCGGGAACTACAGTAGTCAGAGGAGGACTGGCGGGTGTAGTGTCTGAAAAGTGATTGAAGCCGTGTACTATGAACTATATGTGTGTGATGTGTAACATGGCAGTTTATGATGCCTAAATAAACCGCATGGACTGTTTAATGGAGAAAATCGTGTCTGTGTGACTGAATCCCATTGCTAAGCGAGTGTCCCCTAACACATGCAGTAAGACCAATCTTACAGGGTGTACTCATTTTTGTTGCCAACTGTTTAGACATAGGGAGGTAGGATCCACTACGAGGTTTGCCGTGACGTGGCAGTGGGCTTCATACAGACTGATGAGAATGTTAAACTAAGAACCTCATGTTCATTTATAGAAATTTTTGAACAAAAAACACAATGGGCTACTTGCACATTGAACAAGTCTGTAGGAACCTGTTCACACCACCAAAAAACTTGAAGACACAAAAGAGCACAGTGAGGTCAAAAATACTCTGTTGTAAAAAAAACTTGCTTATTACTGTGATTTTTTTTTACAACAGAGTATTTTTGACCTCACTGTGCTCTTTTGTGTCTTCAAGTTTTTTGGTGGTGTGAACAGGTTCCTACAGACTTGTTCAATGTGCAAGTAGCCCATGTGTTTTTGGTTCTATAATTGTTCTCTTGTTTCTACAAGACTGGGGAGTCCATCACTCCTCTGTGGGTCTTTTGCATTTAAGCTATTCCATCCTGCATGTCCTCATGGTTATTCCTTCTCTGAACCCTGCTTATACAGGTACTATACAGATGATCAGGTTTTAAATACATCAGATAGGGATTATATACATTAGATAGGACTGCTCTATAAGGGTATACCTTGACGATTGGTGGAGCAGCTTAGTATACATTTTTTAAAAAAAAAAACGTATCAACTAAATACCCTGTTTTTTTCCATCTTTTGACAAGCACTTGCTTATTACTGTGATTTATTTTACAACAGAGTATTTTTGACCTCACTGTGCTCTTTTGTGTCTTCTTATATAAATTTTTGCCTGGCGGCTTTAGGTCAACGTATGATTTTTGGAGGTGCTGACCATTCTTTTTTTCAGCACATTAATGTATGTGTGTTGAGTTATTTAGAGAGAACACCAAATTTACACTGTTATACAAGCTATAGACGGACTACGTTGTGTCAGTGTCATATCTTCAGTGTTATCCCATGAAAAGATAAAATATTTACAAAAATGTGAGGGGTGTACTCACTTTTGTGATATACTCTATGTTTCTTCTAAATCGCTGCACTATAAAACATACATGGCTACAATAATGCTGTAATTCAGGCAGCACGAATGAGCTGACAGGTTCCCTTTAACCTCTCTGTTCCCTTTGATCATTGTCCTGAATTGTCCATTTCTGAACCATGACACTATGGCATTATACAATTAAGTCAATATATATTTGGACAGAGACAACATTTTTCTAATTTTGGTTATAGACATTACCACAATGAATTTTAAACAAAGCAATTCAGATCCAGTTGAAGTTCAGACTTTTAGCTTTCATTTGAGGATATCCACATTAAAATTGGATGAAGGGTTTAGGAGTTTCAGCTCCTTAACATGTGCCACCCTGTTTTTAAAGGGACCAAAAGTAATTGGACAGATTAAATAATTTTAAATAAAATGTTCATTTCTAGTACTTGGTTGAAAACCGATGACCAACCAATGACTGCCTGAAGTCTTGAACTCATGGACATCACCAGACGCTGTGTTTCCTCCTTTTTGATGCTCTGCCAGGCCTTCACTGAGGTGGTTTTCAGTTGATGTTAGTTCGTGGGCCTTTCTGTCTGAAGTTTAGTCTTTAACAAGTGAAATGCATGCTCAATTAGGTTGAGATCAGGTGACTGACTTGGCCATTCAAGAATATTCCACTTCTTTGCTTTAATAAACTCCTGGGTTGCTTTGGCTTTATGTTTTGGGTCATTGTCCATCGGTAGTATGAAGCGATGACCAATCAGTTTTTCTCCATTTGGCTGGATCTGAGCACATAGTATGGCTCTCAATACCTCAGAATTCATTCGGCTGCTTCTGTCCTGTGTCACATCATCAATAAACACTAGTGACCCAGTGTCATTGGCAGCCATGCATGCCCAAGCCATCACACTGCCTCCGCCGTGTTTTACAGATGATGTGGTATGCTTTGGATCATGAGCTGTACCACGTCTTCGCCATACTTTTCTCTTTCCATCATTCTGGTGGAGGTTGATCTTGGTTTCATCTGTCCAAAGAATGTTCTTCCAGAACTGTGCTGGCTCTTTTAGATGCTTTTTAGCAAAGTCCAGTCTAGCCTTTTTATTCTTGATGCTTATGAGTGGCTTGCACCGTGCAGTGACCCCTCTGTATTTACTTTCATGCAGTCTTCTCTTTATGGTAAATTTGGATATTGATACGCCTACCTCTTGGAGAGTGTTGTTCACTTGGTTGGCTGTTGTGAAGGGGTTTCTCTTCACCATGGAGATTATTCTGCGATCATCCACCACTGTTGTCTTCCGTGGGCGCCCAGGTCTTTTTGCATTGATGAGTTCACCAGTGCTTTCTTTCTTTCTCAGGATGTACCAAACTGTAGATTTTGCCACTCCTAATATTGTAGCAATTTCTCAAATGGGTTTTTTCTGTTTTCGCAGCTTAAGGATGGCTTGTCTCACCTGCATGGAGAGCTCCTTTGACCGCATGTTTACTTCACAGCAAAACCTTCCAAATGCAAGCACCACACCTCAAATCAACTCCAGGCCTTTTATCTGCTTACACCTGTCACCTGTCCATGAAATAGCCTTGGAGTCAATTGTCCAATTACTTTTGGTCCCTTTAAAAACAGGGTGGCACATGTTAAGGAGCTTAAACTCCTAAACCCTTCATCCAATTTTAATGTGGATACCCTCAAATGAAAGCTGAAAGTCTGAACTTCAACTGAATCTGAATTGTTTTGTTTAAAATTCATTATGGTAATGTCTATAACCAAAATTAGAAAAATGTTGTCTCTGCCCAAATATATATGGACTTAACTGTAGTTATCTATCTTGATAAATTGTTGGCCAATTACCTGTTCTTGTCCACTGTGCAACTATTTACATGCACAACAGGCAGTTTTGTGAGGCCTCTTTTATGGTATGATATGTTACCCTAAGATATATAATTGTTGATAAATTGCATACGGAACGTTCCTAGGAATTATTATGTTTTGCTTATATAGCAATGCTCTTTCCCAATAATTGTGCAGAGTAAATGCACCCTTATTCCAAAATCTTTTGTACTGCAGTGTGATAATTTCTGTGATGGTATATTTTTGAGTTAAAACAGAATATAATGCAGAAGATAAGATGTAACTCAATTGTGTTGTATGTAAAGCATTTTTGCATTTTATGGTCAGTCACTGCTTAATACTGCGGCTCACATTTTAAAGGGCCACTGTCACCCTCCTCCAGCCGTTATAAACTAAAAGAACCACCTTGTGCAGCAGTAATGCTGCATTCTAACAAGGTGGCTCTTTTAGTTTTGTGTTCATGTATTACTAAAATAAAGCGCTTTGAAACTTTTCAAAAATACCTATCTTTGTCCATGGAGGCGGGTCTGAAGCCTCCTCTGTGAAGCGCCCAACTGCCGTCACTCATCTCTTCTGGGGCGATGGTCGCCGCCCCCTGCGCGCTGTTCTTCTTAAATCCGGCGCCTGCGCTGTGCGTGCTTGCCTGGGGCAGGCGCAGTGAGAATTGGCAGTCATAGCTCAATGCCGGGTTCCTGACGGCGCCTGTGCGGGCAGTGCGGCCACCCTGTTACTGAATCCCCGCCCCGCACTGTGTTATGCATTATGCACAGTGCGGGGCTGGAATTCCTGGGCAGATTCCTGCACAGACCGACAATGGAAGGCGGGGAACCTTGGGGAGCGTCTGACAAGCGCAGTGCGCATGCCCAGGACGACCAAATAAAATTCTGGACTTTCAGCTATGACCAGCGATGTCAGAGCAGGATCCTGATCGCTGCTGCGTGTCAAACACAATGAGATCGCTATCCAGGACGCTGCAACGTCACGGATCGTTGTCGTTCTCGTTGTAAAGTTGCTCAGTGTGAATGTACCTTTAGATACTGAAACACCTACTTCTTGTAGAGTGTTCTTCACTTGGGTGGATGTTGTGAAGGAATTTTTCTTCACCGTGGAAAGGATTCTGTGTTCATCTACCATGGTTGTCTTTTGTGGACGGTCAGGCCTTTTTATGTTCCAAGCTCACCAGTGTGTGCTTTTTTTGCACAATGTACCAAGCTTTTGATTTGGCCCCTCCTAACATTTCTGCTATAACTCTGATGGATTTCTTCACTGACTTATCCAATTGGAATTAAAAAAAAGTTAAACATAACTTTTACTACTAATTAAATAAACAAGAAAACATTTATTTAAAAAATTATTCAAGATTGCTTTTATTGCTCTTATGGGTCACAGTAAGTGCTTCCATATTGAATAGCTCATACCTAAATATTGGGGAATTTTGATAGCAACACACTTTTTTATTGGGCATACATTGTGTTGCTGTCAAAATTCCCTAATATTTATGTTTGAGCTAGTCAATATGGAAATGTTTTTACAAGAGAAAGTTCAGTTCTACTGTCTTGTGCGATACAGATCTCACACTGGTAACACCCCACACTTTTATTCAAAACAAGCTTTGAAGGCAGATTATTATGCAGATCAGTGTCCGACCCATAACCACAGTAAATTTACAGTGGGTACAGCAATGGACAGCATGTGACTTAAATATGAGTGTCTGAGAAAGGGTCTGAATACTTATGACCATGTGATATTTCAGTTTTTCTTTTTGAATAAATTTGCCAAAATTTCTACGTTTCTGTTTTTTTTCCTGTCAAGATGGGGTGCAGAGTGTACATTAATGAGAAAAAAATGAACTTTTTTGAATTTACCAAATGGCTGCAATTAAACAAAGAGTGAAAATTTTAAAAGGGGTCTGAATTCTTTCTGTACGCACTGTACATACAGTATAAGAAAAGCGTGGATATCTCTGGAAGAAAACATCAGGTGGCAGATATGAAGGTATCATTTTATTCAGCTTCAAATGATCTACATGCCCATATAGACGGCATAGTAGGGTTGATCTTACCCACAGATTTCCTTTAACCCCTTCACCTTAGCGTTTTCACCATACTGTGAAAACAGGTCTCACAGGTATCCTGCTGTGAACACAAGGACCTCCGGTGGGTTTAATAGGACTGTGGGGACACATATGGACCCACGCATATGATCCCCCTCACTGCCTTACATATCCCCCCCCTGTTCAAACTTATGGGGTTGAACACTTGTCACCATACAGGGTTCCCGTGACAGGGAATCCACATTCCCTTGTGTCTTCCCTGCACAATGTTCCACGTTGAAATTGAAATTTTGCAGAGACAGGAACCATCTGGTGACCTGAGCATTCCTCTCCTTGGCATTTCTCATCCAGACCAAGGGTGAATGATCTGTCACTAAGCGAAATGGTCAATCGAGCAAATAATAGCGTTGGGACTCCAAGGCCCGCTTAATGGCCAGGCACTCCTTCTCCACTATGCTATCATTTTTCTCGAATGGGGTGAGATTCCTACTTAGGTAGGTGACCAGATGTTCCTCTCCGTTCACCCCCTGCAACAGGACTGCTCCTAGGCTAACGTTAGAGACATCCGTCTGCATGACTAAGGTTTCTGGAAGTTGGGGCAAATGAGGACGGGCTGTCCGCACAGCGTCAATTTCATGGATTGCTATGCTTCCTCCACCTGAGGGTTTCATCGGACCATGAACTACTTCTTTTCCTTTAGGAGATAGGTTAGAGGTGTCGTTCTCCCAGAGAAATTAGGTATAAACTACCGGTAATACCCATTGATGCCGAGAAATGCTCTCACCTGTTTGATGGTAACAGGTCAGGGCCAGTTCTCTATGGTCTCGATTTTATTTATTTGGGGTTTGATAGCCCCACGGCTGATCACGTACCCTAAGTACCGGGCTTCCTAGAGCCCTATTGCACATTTCTTGGGATTCGCTGTCAAGTCCGCGGCTCTGAGCGAATTCCTGAGTACAAGCGGTAGTGAATATGCCAGTCAGAGGAATGGCCTCTGGGTACTGGGTGGCGTAGTCTGCGACCACTAATATATGTTGGTGGATTTACTATCGGCCCTACCAGATCCATGACAAAAGGTACCTCTATAAAGGGCAGAGGTACCAATGGACCCCGGTAGTTTGCGGTGGGTGAGATTAGCTGTCACTCGGGACACGTTTCACAATACTTCTGTATCTCAGCATAGACCCCAGGCCAAAAAAAAGCTGCAATATGCGCTCCTGCGTCATTTTGGCCTGTGGATGTGAGCCATTTCGAGCACCGCCCGATGGTAGGATTGGGGCATCACCAGTTGTTCTACTATCTCATCCCAGATTTTATCAACCCTATCGGGTTCACACTTTCCCTATGGGGGTGACCCCAACAGCAGGAATCCCTGTGTAAGGATCTTCGGGCTCTGCACCCAGAAAAATATTTGCCCGGGAAGGGTTAATTTTATTTTTCCACAGAGACTAGAAGAGGGGCAAATCCCTTACCAGAACATCTCCGTAAGGAAGGATCTTCACTACCCCACCACATGTTTTAACTCCATGCAAGGCATAACAAATGAGACCTCCACCGTTGGGTACTCGCGGAGTTCACATGAATACAAACAACACCCACATTTTTCCCAGTGGGTTCTAAGCACGAGATTAATGACCCATGCACAAATGTCACTAGACTCCCTGAGTCCAGGAGGGTATCGGCCTGGTGTCCATTGAAACGCATCTGGCACAGAGGCGGTTTACCCGCTGGGACAAATGGATCCGTGGTGAAAATGGCCTGGGCGTACATCAACATACGGCAAGTATACCCACAATCCAATCCATAGGTTCAGGGGGTAGTTGGCAGCTACATGTCCTGGCCCTTGGTACTGCCAACACTTAAAAGCTGGGGCACAACTGGACCTCGGGGCCAGTTTAGTGGAACCAAGTCTCTTGTCACTCTCACTCCGGGGTACCCATTCAGTGTGGGCTTGGTCCTGACTGGCCCCAGCAGAGGGTCGTGGACATTTCCAAGGCTCCTGGGCTGGTGGGCAACGGTGTGATAACAGTAGTGAAGCAGAGTCCAGAATATAGTCCTGAGTGGCCGTATACTGCTCAATCAAGCTTGGTCTAGGGTGCCGGGACCTCTTTGACCCACCCAACTCTGAATAGCGGCTGGCAGAGTTCTTACTAGCCGCTCGACCACAACCCTCTCTACCATCTGGAAAGGGATTAAGGTCTCAGGGTGAAGCCATTTCTTTATCAGCTGTAGTAAGTCAAATAACTGAGACCTGGCGGGGCGAGTTTCCACAAAGGACCACTGGTACACTCGTTGAGCCCGTACATATGCTACTTGTCAGTTATTAGGCCTGCAACGCTGCAGTCCAAGTCAGCAGACAAAACAGAAGAGCTGTTGAAGCAATTGGTCCTTAGTAATCGGCAGCAGCAGGAGTTGTACCAGCAGCAGGCTGAAGTCATTTCTGTAGTAAGTCATATGACTGAGACCTGGCGGGTAAGTTTCCACAAAGGACCACTGGTACACCCGTTGAGCCCGTACATACGTATTAACCCCCAGTCGGGCAAGAATCTCACCTCTCAGTTTCTCATTGTTCAGGTCATCATCCCGACTGAGGTCCAAGTAGGCCTTATAGGCATCTCCCGTCAGGAAGGGGGCCACCAGTTCAGCCCACTGGGAAAGCGACAAGCTCTCCCACTCTGCTGTATGCTCGAACACTGTGAGGAAAGCCTTCATATCATCCTCAGGACTCATCTTCCTCAGTGCTGACCGAACCTTGTACCAGGCCTCAGAACAGATCAGGGTCACGCTTGAGGGCTCCTCTCGCAGCGCTGCAATCTGTTGCAGGATCAAATTGTTGGTCTGCTTTTGTTGCTGGTACAACTCCTGCTGCTGCCAATGAATAAGGACCAATTGCTTCAACAGCTCCTCCATTTTGTCGGCTGACTTGGACTACAGTGTTGTAGGCCTAATAACTGACAAGCAGCGGGCTTTGGGTATGCCTCAGTTTACATTCCCAAACCATACGTAGTGCAGTGGGGTTGGTGAAGTGCGACAGACAGACAGGGACCACAGACATAAACAATGTCTGTATTGGCAGACTCACATACAGGAGTGATATCCTCCGGATCGCAGCTGGGTTTCCTTATATACAGTCCGTTTCCGTGGACAATCACCACCGTGTCTCTTGGGTGTGTCAGCCGCCTGGAAGTCCCTGGCTCTGTGTTAGCTTCACACATTCCTGGGTTGCACAGAGACACCTGATCTGCAGCTTGCAAACTCCAAACTGACACACCCAAGGCAAAAACTGATAGATTTAAAGGGAACCTGTCACTCCCAAAATCGAGGGTGAGCCAAACCCACCAGCATCAGGGGCTTATCTACAGCATTCTGTAATGCTGTAGATAAGCACCCAATGTATCCTAAAAGATAAGAAAAAGAGGTTAGATTATACTCACCTGGGCGGGCGGTCCGATCCGATGGGTGTCGCGGTCCGGTCCGGCGCATCCCATCTTCATCAGATGACGTCCTCTTCTGGTGTTCATGCTGCGGCTCCAGCGCAGGCATACTTTGTCTGCCCTGTTGAGGGCAGAGCAAAGTACTGCAGTGCGCAGGCACCGAGCCTCTCTGACCTTTAAATGGAATCGTGGCTATAGAGCCACTACCAAAAGCCAAAGTGGAGAGAGGGAGTCACCCCACTACTAAACCTGCAAATTCCTCTAAAAATAAAACCCCTTAACAGGTTTTCCTAAAAATCTGACTGAGTCATTACTTTGACCCAATCCACTCTTTATAGTTTACCTTATCCAAGTAAAACTGTAGGAGAGATCAGTGCAAAACAGGGTCTTATCTGAGAAATATAGTGAGCTTTACACCCAGATTAAACTCACCTGTTTAATCCAAAAAAACAGCATATAGTGCAATATCGGCTACAGCAGATCCATGGGTCAGCCAGTGACCATCAGAGATCAATAGGTTAAAAGGAGTTTGTGTATAGTCTTTGCGCAACCGACAGGATTGAAGATATATATCCCAGTGTAGTAAATTGATTGGTTTATTTCATTTTTTTATTTTGCCTTATGACTCACAGGCATCCTGCTGTGAATACAAGGCACTCCAGCGACCCTCGCATATGATCCCCCTCAATGTCTCAGAGCGGGGCTTGTTTTTGGGGGGATTGAGTTGAAGCTCTTATTGGGAACATTTTACATAACATTTTGGATCATATTTCTTCTGTGCTCCCATTATTACTTATCTACTATATAAAGCTGAATGTGTGTGTATGTCCGGGATTGGCATCTGCACCGTCGCAGCTACAGCCACAAAATTTTGCACAGTCACACGTCTGGACCCCGAGAGCGTCATAGGCTATATTGTGAGGCGAAATTTTAACCCCGCGCGTTCCAATTCACCAAACAATTTTGCCCCTATCTACATAATGGGGAAAAAAGTGAAAGGAAAAGTGTTGGAAGCGTCGCAGCTACAGCAACAAAATTTTGCACAGTCACACGTCTGGACCCTGAGAGCGTCATAGGCTATGTTGTGCGGTGAAATTTTAACCCCACGCGTTCCAATTCACCAAACAATTTTGCCCCTATCTACATAATGGGGAAAAAGTGAAAGGAAAAGTGTTGGAGGCGTCGCAGCTACAGAAACAAAATTTTGCACAGTCACACGTCGGGACCCTGAGAGCGTCATAGGCTTCGTTGTGAGGTGAAATTTAAACCCCGCGCGTTCCAATTCACCAAACAATTTTGCCCCTATCTACATAATGGGGAAAAAGTAAAAGGAAAAGTGTTGGAAGCGTCGCAGCTACAGAAACAAAATTTTGCACATTCACACGTCTGGACAACGAGAGCGTCATAGGCTATGTTGTGAGGTGAAATTTTAACCCCGCGCTTTCCAATTCACCAAACAATTTTGCCCCTATCTACATAATGGGAAAAAATGAAAGGAAAAGTGTAGGAGGCAAATTGACAGCTGCCAGATGTGAACAAGGGGGACTTAAAGAATGAGAGCGATGGCGCCAAAGAGTATATACCGTACAGTTGCTAAGGTGGGGCCTCAACATGGGATACTCACCACACACGGGGATATGAACACACACGAAATGCGCCACACACTACCACGTGCTTGAACACATATTACCCTCAGCACACATTTCACCACAAATACACCAACCTCGCCACATAAAAGTCAAAACACAAAAGTCGCCACTCAAAACTCGCCACGCGCAGAACTCGCCACATGCAAAAACTAGGCTCTTGCAAAACTCTCCACAAGTGCAAAATTCTCCTCATGAAAAACTCGCCACACGCAAAACTTGGACACGCGGAAAAATTGCCACATGCACAAAAGTTGCAACACATGCAAAAGTTACCTCACACAAAACTTGCACATACTCAAAAGGCACCAGACATAATACTCGCAACGCGCAAAACTCACCATGCGCAAAACTTGCTGCACACAACTTTCTACACTAACCTGTCACATGCAACTCGACACACAAAAAGTTGCTACACGCATGTTGCCACACAAAACTCATCTCACAAAAGTCGCTACATGCATGTCGCCACACACAACTCAACACACACAACTTGACAAACGAAACTCGCCCTAAAACACACACAAGTCTGGTATTAGCCTTCAAAAATAAAAATCTGATTAATAAGCAGACAAACTACAAGAGCAACAAATGTACCATATAGGAAATACGGCAGCTGTCAGTCACATGACCTGTCTATTATGTGTATGTGTGAGCTAATATATACTGCCAGGGGGAGGGCTTCCTGTTGGCTGGGGATTTATCAGGCTGCCAATTTATCTTACAAATACTGAGGTAAAAATACTGAGCAAATAACGTGTTAACGAGGTCTAATACAGGAGATCACACAGGTATATACTATATACAGGGGAGATGACACACAGATATATACTATATACAGGAGAGATGACACACAGGTATATACTATATAAAGGAGGAGATGACATACAGGTACATACTATATAAAGGAGGAGATGACATACAGGTACATACTATATACAGGAGGAGATGACACACAGGTATATACTATATACAGGAGCAGATTAAATACAGGTATATACTATATACAGGAGGAGATGACATACAGGTATATGCTATATATAGAAGATGACATACAGGTATATACTATATACAGGAGGAGATGACACACAGATATATACTATATACAGGGGAGATGACACACAGGTATATACTATATACAAGAGGAGATGACATACAGGTATATACTATATATAGAAGGAGATGACATACAGGTATATACTACATATAGGAGGAGATGACATACAGGTATATACTATATATAGGAGGAGATGACATACAGGTATATACTATATATAGGAGGAGATGACATACAGGTATATACTATATACAGGGGAGATGACACACAGCAGGTATATACTATATACAGGGGAGATGACATACAGGTATATACTATATACAGGAGATGACATACAGGTGTATACTATATATAAGGGAGATGACAAACATGTATATACTGAGGTGAAAATGAGAGGTGTGAGGTGAAAATGAAAAGGTGTGAGTGCAAAATGAGAGGAGTGAGGGAAAATAGTGTAGTGATCGGAAAATGACAGATGTGAGGTCGAAATGACAAGTGTTAGGCAGGAATGAGAGGAGTGAGGGAGAAAATGAGAGATGTGAGGGGGAAAATTAAAGATGTGATTGGGAAAATGAGAGGCGTGATGGGAAAATAAGAGAAGTGACGTGCTCTAACTAACCACAGATATTTACTATGCCCAGTGACCCCATTGGTTTTACCATTTCATGTACTAGAAAACGGGAAAAAATCCAAGTGCGGTGAAATTGCAAAAAAAGTGCAATTCCAGTTTTTTTGTTTGACTTTTTTACTAGGTTCATTAAATGCTAAAGCTGACCTGCCATTATGATTCTCCAGGTCATCACAAGTTCATAGACAAGAAACATGTCTAGGTTATTTTTTATCTAAATGGTGAAAAAAAAATCCAAACTTTGTTAAAAAGAAAAAAAAAGTGCCATTTTCCAATACCTGTAGCGTCTCCATTTTTCACGATCTCAGGTTGGGTGAGGGCTTATTTTTTGTGTGCCGAGCTGACATTTTTAATTATACCATTTTGGTGCAGATATGATCTTTTGATCGCCTGTTATGGCATTTTAATGCAATGTCGTGGCGACCCAACAAAAAAAAAAGTAGTTTTGTCGTTTTTACTTTTTTCATGCTACGCCATTTAGTGATCAGGTTAACCCATTTTTTATTGATAGATTGGTCGATTCTGAATGCGGCGATACCAAATATGTGTATGTTTGATTTTATTTTTATTGTTTTATTGTGAATGGGGCGAAAGGGGGGTGATTCAAACTTTTATATCTTTTTATTTTTTTTATATTTTTAAAAACATTTTTTTTTTAACTTTTGGCATGCTTCAATAGTCTCCATAAGAGACTAGAAGCTATCATAGCCCGATTGGCTCTGCTATGTAGAGGCAATGTTCAGAGGAATTGCTCACTTGCTATGAGCGCCGACCACTGGGTGGCACTCACAGCAAGCCAGCACTGACAACCATAGAGGTCTCCAGGAGACCTCAGGTTGTCATGCCAACACACCGGTGACCCAGGATCATGTGACGGGGTCACCGTTGTGTGTATTTCCAGCCCAATGGCCAGAATTGCGATTTAAATGCCGCTTTCAGAGTTTGACAGCGGCATGTAACTGATTAATAGCCACGGGTTGATTGCGATTTCACCTGCAGCTATTACTGGCGCCTCACATCAAAGG
This sequence comes from Ranitomeya imitator, assembly GCF_032444005.1. Taxonomy (NCBI): domain Eukaryota; kingdom Metazoa; phylum Chordata; class Amphibia; order Anura; family Dendrobatidae; genus Ranitomeya; species Ranitomeya imitator. The sequence goes on along the minus strand of NC_091285.1, from coordinate 321,980,596 downwards.
GAGGGATAACGGCATCGGCGTAAATGTACGCCCGATTTCAGTTAGGGGTTAATATATCTTACTGATTCTACACATTCTTTATACCATAATATCCTCTTTTAGTTTTGGCTGCTGACATACATTTGTATCTCTCCTTTTCAAGAACCTTCTGCTCTCCTGTTCCATTTAGGGCTCGGCAGGGCTATTAGGGTGGGCCCTCGACGAGCGGGGGCGCCACTGCGCAGGTGAAGGGTGCCAACCTCCGCTGGTAGGTAGGGCGGTTCAGTAATATAACAGGGACAGGCACCTCCCTGTGGTATATTCATTCCTGTACCTGTGTGTCTCATTGGTGTTGGTGTGTTTTTGTTCACGTTGTTTTGTAGCATGTGCATTTAATTCATCTAAATAAAAGTTATATTTTATTATTGCAATATAGTATCGAGTCCTACGGTTTTATATTCATACTGTTTACCTTTTCTGAAACTGTGAAATGTTCGAAGATGTACGTGTGACTTCAAGAGAGCTACTCATACATATACAGGAACATGTTTGAGTTGTCATGACAGCAAAGGATGTGCCCCTATTTAAAAATATTCTGTGACTGCTAAGGTTGCTGTCACACTATCAGTATTTGGTCAGTATTTTACATCAGTATTTCTCAGCCAAAACCAGGAGTGGGTGATAAATACAGAAGTGGTGCATATGTTTCGATTAGACTTTTCCTCTATTTGTTTCACTCCTGGTTTTGGCTTACAAATACTGATGTAAAATACTGACCAAATACTGCTATTGTGACGGCAGCCTTAGGTTTATCAGGTGAAGTGGATCCTCTAACCTTTAGGTCTAGATGGGCACACGGACGTCAGGTATTAATGCAGCAAACAGAAATACACGTGTGCAGCAAGGACTGTAAATGCTCACCATGAATCTCAAGATTAGCTGTGAACCAGCAGAAATTAATATAAGGATGAGCACAAACCACAAACAGCACAAATAGAGGAGCACACCTAAGATAGGACTGTAACAGTGACATTTTAGATACCATTATAGCTGTGATCCTCAAGATTTTAGGTTTGGAGTCATTGAGAAAATACAATGTAACATAGTAACATAGTTAGTAAGGCCGAAAAAAGACATTTGTCCATCCAGTTCAGCCTATATTCCATCATAATAAATCCCCAGATCTACGTCCTTCTACAGAACCTAATTGTATGATACAATATTGTTCTGCTCCAGGAAGACATCCAGGCCTCTCTTGAACCCCTCGACTGAGTTCGCCATCACCACCTCCTCAGGCAAGCAATTCCAGATTCTCACTGCCCTAACAGTAAAGAATCCTCTTCTATGTTGGTGGAAAAACCTTCTCTCCTCCAGACGCAAAGAATGCCCCCTTGTGCCCGTCACCTTCCTTGGTATAAACAGATCCTCAGCGAGATATTTGTATTGTCCCCTTATATACTTATACATGGTTATTAGATCGCCCCTCAGTCGTCTTTTTTCTAGACTAAATAATCCTAATTTCGCTAATCTATCTGGGTATTGTAGTTGTGGTGTCAGAGCAGGTGACTTGAAATGCCTATTGGCCCAAAGTCGTTAGATAGTGACTCTTGGCACTAGAGTGCGGAATTGCCTCAATGAAAAATTGAGTTTTGCATAATTTTTAGAATACCATGTTGCAACCAGTTTACATTTTACTTATTTTAGTATTGCTGCTCTAGTTTTGATTTTTATTTCGCCATTGTTTCTTGACTGACAACTGGATTGTTTCCATCTTTCTGTTCATTATTTTTCTTGCCAATGCTATAAATATTGGACCACATTATAATGAGATTTAAAAGAATAAAATGGATTCTCCTTTCTTTGCACTTTATTCACAAAGCACTCTACATATTCTTCATCATTAAAAACCTATTATATAGTAATGTATTGTTCATTTATTTATATTCTCTTTTTCAAATATCATCATGTTCAACAATGTTCAACTTTATAATCATAATATAATTGTTGTGAAGTTGGGACTATATAACTTGATTCTTTTTCCTTTTTTTCTGCACTTGCGCCTTGAGATTTAACTGTGTGATATGTGCATGGTCTCAGTTATTACCACTTGTATTGAGTTGACACCCCAAAAGGGGGCAGGGTCGCGTGTGTGACCTCACCGGTGATACACTGGCTACACATCCGGTAGTCAACATTGGTACTTATAATTTACTTTTTGGCAGTAGTAACTTAATCCTTTGAGAAACAAGACATGCAAAACATGTGTCAGTGTAGAGGGGATCATATAATGCACTGTCTCATTGCGGACAATGGGTAACAATCATGTCTGTAGATGGTTGTTACTGAATTCACTGCAATTATGCACTGGCACTTAGGTATATACAGTCATGGCCAAAATTGTCGGCACCCCTGAAATTGTTCCAGAAAAATTACTACAATTACACATGTTTTGTTAAACACATTATTATTATTATTATTATTTATTTATATAGCACCATTAATTCCATGGTGCTGTACATGAGAAAGGGTTACATGCAGGGTTATAGATATTGTTCGCAGTAAACAGGTTTACAGTGACGGACTGGTACAGAGAGGAGAGGACCCTGTCCTTGCGGACTTACATTCTATTGGATAGTGGTGAAGAGAGAGAAGGTAGGGGTGAGGCGGTGGCTCTGGCGGTGGTGAGGCGGCGGCTCTGGCGGTGGTGAGGCGGCGGCTCTGGCGACAAGTTTAACACAAAATAAACACATGTTTATTTCCTTTGTGTCTATTGGAACAACACAAAAAACACAGACAAAGACAAATTGGTCATATTTTCACAGAAAACCCCAAAATGGGCCTAAAAAAATAGTTGGCATCTTTCTAAAATTATGTGTAAACAACTTTGTTTCAATCATGTGATGCTCATTCAAACTCACTTGTGACAACAAAATCTATTGTTTGTGAGGACATATTTGTATGATTGCTATTTTCATTTATCCCTGTATGTCTTCCATTGTTAATCTGGTATGTGTTTTCTTACACACTACAACTGCCCACTTCCCTCGGTGAGGAGGAGAAAGATAAGGGCTAATTTAGGAGCTCAGCAAGACACTTGGCCCCGGCGTCTTCACCATCAGAAGTAATCCAGGGAGCAGGGATAGCTAGGGTGCCTCTAGCTTTAGTGTTAGGGAAGGAGCCCCTGGCTCCAGGATATCTTGCAACAGTGCAGTGACATTTGTACTAAATATTGACTTCAGGGAGAAGTTTAGTGGTGCATTCAATTGTTTTGTATTTACAAACATTACAAGCAGATTACTTTCACTTTGACATTAAATAGTGTTGGTATTCATCAGTGCCAACATCCTAATTGGATTTCATGCTGTAAAATAACCATGAAATAGTTAAAGGGAAGTAAACACACTTTATGGGAACTGTATTGTGCATTCAATCTCTGGATATACTGCAAAGATTGTGTTAAATCATTTTGTATACTGCATCAATGTATGACAAATTATTAGCAAAGGTCTTGTTTGGTGCATGTGAGTAGTATGTATTGGTAGTCCATGGTTAATTTGCTATACATAGAATTTATGCAAGAGCACTAACATGCCATGTGCAGAAGAAAAGGGAAAATTAGCATATTAATAAAGCTAATGCTATAAAGAGATTTACCTCAAGTTGTTTCTGTCTTCTCATCCCCAGGATGCCATATATCAGGCTCTACATAGCATTCAAGATAAAACTCCAGAGAAAAATGGAGTAGAGGAATTAGGCATTCTATGAAATCGTAAAAACTCTAACTTAATGATAGACGCATGTATTGTAACCCAGCTACTTCCTGGAGGTAACTACAAGAAGAGCATAAGAGCATAACATGATGACAGAGAGCAGAGAACATAAAAATCTGCCCACAAAAAAACTTTTTGTTATTGGTAATGTAAAATACAGGGTGGGTTATGTATATGGAAACACCTAAATAAAATGGGAATGGTTGGTGATATCAACTTCCTGTTTGTGGCACATTTCTATATGGGACGGGGAAAACTTTTCAAGATGGGAGGTGACCATGGCCACCATTTTGAAGTCGGCCATTTTGTATCCAACTTTATTTTTCCAAGGGGAAGAGGGTCATGTGACACATCAAACTTATTGAGAATTTCACACGCTCCAGAGGTTATCCCAGTTTAGCACGGCTGCAAGCGGCAGCTTCAGTGATTAGTGGTGCCGTCACTGATGCTGCGCTGCCTCACAGCCTGACCTGCGCTGTGCTTTTTATACGGATATGGATTAAGGAAAGCATTTATAAATTTTTTAACTTTGGACGTGCCATGCATATTAAAATAACAAATGTCAACCAGGAGCTATTAGACTGCAGCTCTTTATTAGCTAATACAGAATTTGACATCAATTTTTTTTTAACTTTCCATACAAAAACACTTTTACATCTAACAATTCAGCCTATGTATATCAAGATATGTAAGACTAGTGATGCATTGTCTCATCTTGGAACCTTTTTTTGCTTTAGGTCATATATAAACATAACTTGGGGTCCATGACTCAGGCCTTTCTACTTTGAGCCAGAATTAACCCCAATGTCAGACTCCCCCTGTTTGATGGCAGCTCTGGTGCTGAACCCACACCTTTCCGGGCACATGACAGCAGTTCTGTCCTTGCAACATGATCGTGCGTCACCGATGGGTCGGCATGACAACTAGAGATCTGCATCAGACCTCTATGGTCATCATTGCCAGTCAGCATTTCTGCTACACACAGGCTGATCATCACCTGTCTGTAGCAGAGCCAATCGAAGTATTGCAGCTTCTAGTCTCCCATGAAGACTATTGAAGCATGCAAAAAGTAAAAAAAGGTTCAAATATTAAAATAAATATATAAAAGTTCAAATCACCCCCCTTTTGCCCCATTCAATACAAAACAATAAAAAAAATCAAATATACACATATTTGGTATCATCACGTTCAAAATCATCCAATCTATCAATATAAAAAAGAATTAACCCGATCACTAAACAGCATAACCAGAAAAAAATGTAAATCCCAGAATTACGTTTCTTTTGGTTGCCGTTACATTGCAATAAAATGCAATAATGGGCGATCATAAGATAGTGTCTATAAATGGAGCGCCCCCAGACACAGGGTCACAGGTCACTCGGTACCGGTCCTTTCTGTCTCAGTTCTGGGGTTGTCACGATGGCTGGACCCGGTCCGTGACCCTGCTAAGGGGCGTCCAATAAAAGGTGATAGGAGTCTGTCAAGGTTTCGTGACGCCACCTGTGGTGTTCGGTCAGGATGACCGACGCTGCTGTGGGGTCCGCTGGGGTGATGGAATGGCAGCTGGATGGTATACCTTCCCACAGGTAAAGTATGTCCCCAGGGCTTCCCAGTGATGTAGATGGCGATGGTGTGAGGTGCAGACAATAACAAGGACACAAGGTTGCAGTCTCTTTACCTCTTTACTGAAGACTTCAGGATCCGCAATCCAGAGCACGGTTAACAGGGCTTTCTGAGACCGGCCGGTCTGATGGGCACATCCAGAGTGCCCTTTGCAGGTGGAAATCGTTGCCTACCACTAGCGCCTGTGTGTTGTAGTGCTACCCTGCTGAGCATTCGGAATAGTCCTCACAACTTCTGTTCTCATTCGTTCTTTCTAATTCTTTCTCTCTCTCTTGTTCCAGATGTTACTAGTTTCTCGTCCCCCAGATAGGTTATGGCTAGGACGCACCCGTATGACGGGAAGGCTCGGAGCTCTTCCAGGACCCTAGAGACGCCCCTCTCCATGCGTTGCCCCCTATGTCTTCGTAGGAAATTTAAGGTAGACAGCCAACCTATAATTAACTGTCCTGCGGAGTTCGAAGTAAGGCATAGAGTCAGTTACTTCCGCGGTGTTCCGGCCACCGGCTACGCGCCTCAGTAGGATGTTGCCTCGGTCTCACGGCACGACTCCTCCTGGCTCTCCTTTGTGCTTGATCTCGTTTCTCACTGTTCCACAATATCCTTCCCTTCGTGTCTCTCTCTTGGATACCGCCGCGGGGTGTGCAGGTGCGGTTCCGTTACATTCTGCTCTGTTCGCTAGGCACCTGCCAGGTTCCCACGCCCGACAGGGACCACCCTGTGTCTTCTCCCTGCAACATCCCCTGCCACGGGATGTTGCCTGAATCCAACCCAGTCAGCTTCTGACTAACTTCCTATCCAACCCCTAGTTTTACCAGTGTGAGGAGTGGCCCAATAAATAAAGCCTTTTGCTCCCCCTAGTGGCCGGAGTGTGAAGTGTAATGTGTGCTGGTGATACCTGGTCAGTAGAACTCCTTTAGTGCCATCAGACGTACCATCACTCCCCTTAGCGGCAGAGTGTCATACTGCAACGACCAGGTCTCTGGGGCGCTGCATAAACATCACCTCGGCACGCAAAACATAAGCCCTCACCCAGCCCCAGATCATGAAAAATGGTGATGCTACAGATCTTGGAAAATGGCGCCATTTTTTTTTTTTTTTTTAAACAAATTTTGGATTTTTTTTATATATAGAACCTATATCTGTACATATAGAACCTATAGTACCTATACATGTTTGGTGTCTGTGAACTCGTAATGACCTGGAGAATCATAATGACAGGTCAGTTTCAGCATTTAGTGAACATGGTAATAAAAAAAATCCCCAAAACAACTGTAGAATTGCACCTTTTTTGCAATTTCACTACACTTGGAGCCAAACTTGTCCTTCAAAAAGCAAGCCTTCACATGGCCATATTAACCCAAAAAACAAAAAAGTTATGGCTCTAGGAAGAAGGAGAGCAAAAAACAGAAATTCAAAACATGAATTACCCCTGGTCATTAAAGGGTTAAGCAGCTAAGGCTACTTTCACACTTACGTTGTTTTGTATCTGTCACAATGCGTCGTTTTGGGGAAAAAACGCATCCTGCAAATGTGCCCACAGGATGCGCTTTTTTCCCATAGACTTGTATTGCCGACGGATCGCGATGTATGGCCACACGTTGCGTCCCTCGTGCACTGGTTGCGTCAGATTTTGGCGGCCCGTTGTCTGTAAAAAGCGTTCAAGGGAATGTTTTTCTGTGCGTTGCATCCTGTTTTTCCGTCTACGCATGCCCGGCAGGAAATCTCACTCTCTGTCTCTTTCCTGCCCAGGACTGCAGACGGAAATGTGAAAGCACACACTTCTGTCTTCTGTATTCCTTAAAAGTTATTGATACAGTACATAGCATACTGTACAATTAGGTATCCAAGTTAATCATACAATGTCATATCGAGAAACATTCCATAAAAACAACAGAGGTAAGGTCTTCAATTTGCTTTTTTCCTTTCCTGAATTATCTGTAACGCCTGCCCCCAATGTGATCACACTGAGATATGCACTAAAAAAATTGTTCAAAAATTATATACGCAGACTTAAAGCTTACCCTATTTTCCTAAAATCTGTTTCACTTAATGGCTTTATTCCATGAACAAACATGTATTATTTATCCACACGATTAATATGTTAATAGTGGTGGGACCCCCAGTGGCCATGTATTTATCAATTGTCCTGTTGATAGGTAATGAATGGTTTGTGGGATAAATCCTTCCACATTGTCCAGTCTTTACAAAATCTTACATTGTTAATCATTGGGCTATATACCATGGGGATTTTAATGAAATCCACACATTCATTATATCTTTTTGTGCTGCTGTCAGAATCAAACCACATTCATCATGTCATTTTTTACCTTTAACTCTTAGGCCGGGGTCACACTTGCATGTGCAATGCGAGAAACTCGAGCGAGTCTCTCGCATCAATACCTGGCACTGCCGCTGGCACTCGGGACCGTAGCATTCAGCTGCATAGAAATACATGCAGTCGCACATTCCGGTCGTGAGTGCCGGCGGCAGTGCCAAGTATTGATGAGAGACTCGCGCGATTTTGTCGCATTGCACACGCAAGTGTGACCTCGGCCTTATTCTAAGTAAACCACACATGCCATACATCTAGTCTACATTGCTTTCTTAGAATTTTATCTGTAAGACCTATACTGCTGTAAGGCCAAAACAGTCCTACAGACAGCAATTTTTTTTTCCATTTTGGCTCCATAGGAACATGAAGTGAATGATTAGTGCCTCGTTGTATTCCTGGTACATTGAGAGTCATATAGGTTCTAATGATTATCATCCACCTAATCTTTTTCCACATTTCTACATGTGCTTTTCCATCCAGTGATGTAACTAGAGTCCAATGGACCCTGGTGAAAAGTTTTTACCTAAGCCTACACCTACATGTTGATTAGATAGTTTAACCCTTTTAGCTTTCTAAATCTTATAAAGACATAGGTGTCCCCCTATAATGTAATAAGGTCTCCACCCTGGGCTCCTTGTAGTAAGAATGGGCTCCACCATTGACCCCTTCCAGTAATAATATCCCCTTCCTGGCCCCTTCCTATTAAAATGTCCACCATTCTGGTCTGCTTGCAGTAATAATGTCCCCATCTTGTTGTAATGTCCCCATCCTGGCCCCTTCCACTAATATATGTCCCCCATCCTGGACCCCTGCCAGTAATAATGTCCCCATCCTGATGTATTGTCCCTCATCCTGGACTCCTGCCAGTAATAATGTCCCCATCCTGGCCCCTTCCAGTAATATATGTACCCTACACTGGGCACCTTTCAGTAATAATGTCCCCACCCTGGTGTAATGTCCTTCATCCTGGACCACTTCCAGTAATAATGTCCCCATCCTGGCCCCTTTTAGTAATATATGTACCCTATACTGGGCCCCTGCCAGTAACAATGTCCCCAACCTGGTGTAATGTCCCTCATCCTGGACCTCTTTCTGTAATAATTTCCCCATCCTGGCCCCTTCCAGTAATATGTCCACATTCTTGCTACAATGTCCCCATCCTAAACCCCTCCTTGTAATAATGTCCCCATCCTGGCTCTTCCTGGTAAATTATCCCCCATCCTGGACCCCTACCAGTAATATACATCCCCCATCTTGGGCCACTTCCAGTAATATACATCCATTATCCTGGCCCCTTCCAGTAATATATGTCCCTCTTATCCTGGGCCCATCCAGTAATAATGTTCCCAATTCTGCAACTGTTCTCTAACACATTTAGAAAGGAAACAATACGATTCTTCTTACCTTCCCCTGCTTCCATGACATGCTCTGTCCTTTTTGCAGAGGATTGCAGCTGACTTCGGTGTACCTGCTATGAATGACGCTTGATGTCAGCTACTGGCTTCTGTTTGGCCGGCAGCATGCATTGTGGTGCAAGGACCCGGTTCGTCTTTGTGCCGAAATACATGCATACATTCCAGCTGAATGTGCTTCCTCGGATGCATATTCAACTGAAATAGGTGCTAATGTCGGCGGGCTCCCCTCCTGCACATGCCGAGAGAATGCGACCATGAAGGTTATACCCGTTTCCATCATTTTAGTATCTTTTCACTAATGAACAATCTATAGTCATCACCTTATGCCGCATATAACCGACTGCATGTATCTGCTTATTCCTCTCTGAATAAACTGTACTACAACATGTTTCCCTATTAGCTGCAATAATAGCATGACATTGGGAACCTGTTAACATTTGATTGGTCCCCTTCACATGATTAAAACACACATTATTTATTATATGCTTGATTAGGAGATAAGCTAGAGTTAAACACTCTTTAAGGTACCTTCACACTAAACGACGCTGCAGCGATCCAGACAACGATCCGGATCGCTGCAGCGTCGCTGTTTGGTCGCTGGAGAGCTGTCACACAGACAGCTCTCCAGCGACCAATGATGTCGGTAACCAGGGTAAACATCGGGTTACTAAGCGCAGGGCCGCGTTTAGTAACCCGATGTTTACCCTGGATACCATCCTAAAAGTAAAAAAAAAAAAAAACGCTTCATACTTACCTTCCCCTGTCTGTCCTCGGCGCTGTGCTTCTCTGTACTGGCTGTTAGCACAGCGGCCGGAAAGCAGAGCGGTGACGTCACTGCTCTGCTTTCCGGCCGCTGTGCTCACAGTGAGTGCAGGAAAGCACAGCGCCGAGGGACAGACAGCCGAAGGTAAGTATGAAGTGTTTGCCTTTTTTACTTTTAGGATGGTATCCAGGGTAAACATCGGGTTACTAAGCGCGGCCCTGCGCTTAGTAACCCGATGTTTACCCTGGTTACCAGCGAAGACATCGCTGAATCGGTGTCACACACGCCGATTCAGTGATGTCAGCGGGAGAGCCAGCGACCAAAGAAAGTGCTGGCCCTCTAGCCCCGACCAATGACATCACAGCAGGATTATGATCGCTGCTGCGTGTCAAACTAAACGATATCGCTAGCGAGGACGCTGCAACGTCACGGATCGCTAGCGATATCGTTTAGTGTGTAGGTACCTTTATTGATTAAGAGACAGATGCCTTTTCATGAATCAGAGCATCTGACGAGTTGTCCTAAAACTTTTTGTAGCCAACCAAGAGTCTTTCAATTCTTGTTTGAGGGATTTTCAACTAATCTTCGTAAGAATTTTGCAGTTCTGTGAGATTACTGGGATGGCACAGAAGAGCGCTCCCGCTACTGACCTTCTAAAATCCTGTGCAGACACCGATGACCGGGCTTCTCCGTCGCATACCGGCTGGCTGAAGGTCTGGGTTGCAAAGCGGTGCTGAGCGGTGGACCCGACACCGGAGGAGATGACCAGACAGCGGCAGAAAGACGAGGGAGCCGGCGATGCAGGAGCCAGCTAAGATGGTGCCGAGACCAGAGAAGACGCTTACAAAGTTAATGGCGCATGTCAGGCGCATGGAGGTGGCGGCGAAGCGCCAACAGTTTGCCAGAGTGGGAGAAGTGGAGGAGGCAGAGAAGGTAAACGGAGCTGGAGCTGATATTAAGGAGGAGGAAGTGTTCCTGGCAGGAGAGCAAGAGGTACAGAAGGGGAGGGAGAAAAGCAGCATGGCGATGGCAATAGGGGGATCTGAAGACATGACACCGGGAGATGAGCCGACCCTCAGGGATGTTTTTGCACTGGTCTCATCATGCAAACAGTCCCTAAATACCCTGACCCTTCAGATGCAGGAGGTTAAAGGGGAAACAGCGCAGATAAAACGCTGCCCTGCAAAAGATGGACAGACGCATGGGGGTGGTGGAGGAGAGGGTTAGCACTCCAGAAGATCATATAGAAGACCATACAGTAAAGCTGCAAAAGGCGGAGAAAAGTTAGCTCAAGCGATATCAGAGCTGGCTGCAAAAAATGAGGATCTGGAAAACAGGTCCAGAAGGAATAATATACGTATAGTGGGTCTGCCTGAAAAATCTGAGGGAAGAAACCCCACTGAGTTTATTGAAAGCTGGCTGATGGAGAAAATTGGTGGCACAGTGCTGACAAAAGTTTTTGCAGTTGAGAGAGCTCACAGGGTCCTGCCGAAGCCCCCTGCCCTAGGAGCAAATCCCCGTACCATGCTTGCCAAAATACTGAACTATAGGGACATGGACATTATCTTTAGGAAGGCCAGAGAAATGGAGGATCTGACGGTTGGAGATCAAAGAATTGCTATTTACCCGGATTATTCTGCTCCGGTTCAGAAGGATGAAGGACACCAGCGTCAAGAGACGACTGAGGGAACTGGGAGTGCAATACTCTATGCTGTTTCCTGCAAAGTTAAGAGTGGTGGCCTTTGACAAAACCCATTTTTTTCTGACACCAGAGGACGCTACCCAGTGGATAGACACTAATGCTAAAAAACGTAAAGAAAAAGGCGACAAATTTCGGGGAGATCCGGATGGGAGATATTTATCTGTCGCTGAAGGAGGGATCGGTGTTTAATAGCATAAATGCTAAATAGATGGGCAACTGTTAAGGGTTCTTTTTTTGTTTGGTGAGCTGAGCTGGGCCATATTGAGTGAATGGCCAGAGGGTGCAGTATTGGCTAATATGTACGGGGGAGGAGGGTTATGCGGTGTACTGCAAGTTTGTTTTGTACTTTCTCTACATGATCATATACATTGGAAGGTTTTGTTTGAAAATCTGTAGAAAATTCTGTCCTTTACGGTAGCGGGAGACGAGTGGAGAAGGTAAAGCAAGGGAGAGTGCTCGCAATGGGCGGAGGAGCCCCACTCTTGATAAGAGGCAGAATGTGTAGCATTGGGAGGGTTAGGGGGGTAAGTTGGGTTTTGGTAGGGGGGTGGGAGGGGTTAGATAGCTCATACTTGGGAGTGAAGATAATGTGAAGGATGATGAGTCACATGATGGGGGGGTCGCATTAAGATACTAAGTTGGAATGTAAGAGGCCTTGCGGATAAGTCTAGGCAAGCGGCGAGTCTGCAGTATGTTCGAGATCAAAGGGTTTCAATGATATGTCTGCTTGAGACACATTTGGTGCTGGAGAGGGTGGATGTACTAAATAGGTGCTGGTTACAGACGGCATACCATTCTACCTTCTCTACGTATTCAAGGGGGGTGTCAGTGTTGGTACCCATGGGAGTGCATTATGAAGAGGTGAAGGTACATGTGGATGTGGATGGTCAATATGTGGTGGTACAATGTAAAATGGATGGAGTGTTGCTGTGTATAGGGGCAATGTATATTCCGCCTCCCTACTCAAGTAAGAAAATTAGAGAAGTGTTGGAACTGGTGGAACGTTGGGGCCCGATACCATTTCTAATTATTGGCGATTTTAATATATGCGATGACTTTTTGGACAAAAATAAAAACTTCCAGAATAGGACAGTGGGGCACATTACTACGTTTGGTACCTATGTTCGAGAAATAGGTATGATTGACCTATGGAGAGTAAGACATGTTGGGGAGACGGGGTATTCATGTTATTCACCGGCTCATGGTACTTTATCCAGGATTGATATGGCTTTAGGTAATCGTCTGTTAGACACAATGGTGGGGGATGTGCGGTACCTACCGAGGGCCCTCTCAGACCATAGTCCAATTGAGGTAGAGTTTCGATTGCTGGGGACACAGGCCGCGAGCAGGAGAGAGTGGAAGATTCACCCTAACTGGTTGCACAGTGTAGATTTAGATAAGATAAAACAGGAGGTGACAGAATTCTTTGTGCTAAATGATGGGAGTGCAGATGCTCTTACTGTATGGGAAGCCATGAAGGCGTACTGAAGAGGGCTGTTTAGAGATATTAGTAGATGTAAGCGGAAGACAAGGGAGGCAGAGAAGGCAGCAATTGATAGGCTAAGGGAAGCGGAAGACGAGATGGTAATAATGTGTACTCCTGAGGCTGGGAGCAGATTAAAAGCAGCTCAAAATCATATGGAGAAAATTCTGTTGGGAAAGGTTGAAAGGAAGCGGGAATTTCAGAGGCTGACTTATCAGGAGGGAGAGACTGTTGGTCATATGCTGTCGCTGGTGGCTGTTATGGCTGGCAATCAGGCAACACAGCGTGCAGTAATCAGCGCACATACAGAGATCTGGCAATAACCAAAAACAATAGGACGAGCTCTGAGACGTGGAATCTCTGTAGACTGCAGTACCCGATCTATCCTCACACAACTATAAGCAGCAGTGGATTGCGCCTATCACTACCTATGCAACTCGGCACTGCCTGAGGAGCTGACTAGCCTGAAGATAGAAATACAAGCCTGACTTACCTCAGAGAAATACCCCAAAGGAATAGGCAGCCCCCCACATATAATGACTGTTAGCAAGATGAAAAGACAAACGTAGGAATGAAATAGATTCAGCAAAGTGAGGCCCGATATTCTAGACAGAGCGAGGATAGCAAAGAGAACTATGCAGTCTACAAAAAACCCTAAAACGAAAACCACGCAAAGGGGCAAAAAGACCCACCATGCCGAACTAACAGCACGGCGGTGCACTCCTTTGCTTCTCAGAGCTTCCAGCAAAAGTTAATAGCAAGCTGGACAGAAAAAACAGAAAACAAACTAGAAGCACTTATCTAGCAGAGCAGCAGGCCCAAGGAAAGATGCAGTAGCTCAGATCCAACACTGGAACATTGACAAGGAGCAAGGAAGACAGACTCAGGTGGAGCTAAATAGCAAGGCAGCCAACGAGCTCACCAAAACACCTGAGGGAGGAAGCCCAGAGACTGCAATACCACTTGTGACCACAGAAGTGAACTTAGCCACAGAATTCACAACAGTACCCCCCCCCTTGAGGAGGGGTCACCGAACCCTCACCAGAACCCCCAGGCCGACCAGGATGAGCCACATGAAAGGCACGAACAAGATCTGGGGCATGGACATCAGAGGCAAAAACCCAGGAATTATCTTCCTGAGCATAACCCTTCCATTTGACCAGATACTGGAGTTTCCGTCTAGAGACACGAGAATCCAAAATCTTCTCCACAATATACTCCAATTCCCCCTCCACCAAAACAGGGGCAGGAGGCTCCACAGATGGAACCATAGGTGCCACGTATCTCCTCAACAACGACCTATGGAATACATTATGTATGGAAAAGGAGTCTGGGAGGGTCAGACGAAAAGACACCGGATTGAGAATCTCGGAAATCCTATACGGACCAATAAAACGAGGTTTAAATTTAGGAGAGGAAACCTTCATAGGAATATGACGAGAAGATAACCAAACCAGATCCCCAACACGAAGTCGGGGTCCCACACGGCGTCTGCGATTAGCGAAAAGCTGAGCCTTCTCCTGGGACAAGGTCAAATTGTCCACTACCTGAGTCCAGATCTGCTGCAACCTGTCCACCACAGAATCCACACCAGGACAGTCCGAAGACTCAACCTGTCCTGAAGAGAAACGAGGATGGAACCCAGAATTGCAGAAAAATGGAGAGACCAAGGTAGCCGAGCTGGCCCGATTATTAAGGGCGAACTCAGCCAACGGCAAAAATGACACCCAATCATCCTGGTCAGCGGAAACAAAACATCTCAGATATGTTTCCAAGGTCTGATTGGTTCGTTCGGTCTGGCCATTAGTCTGAGGATGGAAGGCCGAGGAGAAAGATAGGTCAATGCCCATCCTACCACAAAAGGCTCGCCAGAACCTCGAGACAAACTGGGAACCTCTGTCAGAAACAATATTCTCAGGAATGCCATGTAAACGAACCACATGCTGGAAGAACAAAGGCACCAAATCAGAGGAGGAAGGCAATTTAACCAAGGGCACCAGATGGACCATTTTAGAAAAGCGATCACAGACCACCCAAATGACCGACATTTTTTGAGAAACGGGAAGGTCAGAAATGAAATCCATCGAAATATGTGTCCAAGGCCTCTTCGGGACCGGCAAGGGCAAAAGCAACCCACTGGCACGTGAACAGCAGGGCTTAGCCCTAGCACAAATTCCACAGGACTGCACAAAAGCACGCACATCCCGTGACAGAGATGGCCACCAGAAGGATCTAGCAACCAACTCCCTGGTACCAAAGATTCCTGGATGACCGGCCAGCACCGAACAATGAAGTTCAGAGATAACTTTACTAGTCCACCTATCAGGGACGAACAGTTTCTCGGCCGGACAACGATCAGGTTTATTAGCCTGAAATTTCTGCAACACTCTCCGCAAATCAGGGGAGATGGCAGACACAATGACTCCTTCCTTGAGGATACTCGCCGGCTCAGATAACCCCGGAGAGTCGGGCACAAAACTCCTAGACAGAGCATCCGCCTTCACATTTTTAGAGCCCGGAAGGTATGAAATCACAAAATCAAAACGAGCAAAAAATAACGACCAACGGGCCTGTCTAGGATTCAAGCGCTTGGCAGACTCAAGATAAGTAAGGTTCTTATGATCAGTCAAAACCACCACGCGATGCTTAGCACCCTCAAGCCAATGACGCCACTCCTCGAATGCCCACTTCATGGCCAGCAACTCTCGGTTGCCCACATCATAATTACGCTCAGCAGCAGAAAATTTCCTGGAAAAGAAAGCACATGGTTTGAACACTGAGCAACCAGAACCTCTCTGTGACAAAACCGCCCCTGCACCAATCTCAGAAGCATCAACCTCGACCTGGAACGGAAGAGAAACATCTGGTTGACACAACACAGGGGCACAGCAAAAACGACGCTTCAACTCCTGAAAAGCTTCCACGGCAGCAGAAGACCAATTAACCAAATCAGCACCCTTCTTGGTCAAATCGGTCAACGGTCTGGCAATGCTAGAAAAATTACAGATGAAGCGACGATAAAAATTAGCAAAGCCCAGGAATTTCTGCAGACTTTTTAGAGATGTCGGCTGAGTCCAATCCTGGATGGCCTGAACCTTAACCGGATCCATCTCGATAGTAGAAGGGGAAAAAATGAACCCCAAAAATGAAACTTTCTGCACACCGAAGAGACACTTTGATCCCTTCACGAACAAGGAATTAGCACGCAGTACCTGGAAAACCATTCTGACTTGCTTCACATGAGACTCCCAATCATCTGAGAAGATCAAAATGTCATCCAAGTAAACAATCAAGAATTTATCCAGATACTCACGGAAAATGTCATGCATAAAAGACTGAAAAACAGATGGAGCATTGGCAAGTCCTGAACGGCATCACCAGATACTCAAAATGACCCTCGGGCGTATTAAATGCCGTTTTCCATTCATCTCCCTGCCTGATTCTCACCAGATTATACGCACCACGAAGATCAATCTTAGTAAACCAACTAGCCCCCTTAATCCGAGCAAACAAGTCAGAAATCAATGGCAAGGGATACTGAAACTTAACAGTGATCTTATTAAGAAGGCGGTAATCAATACACGGTCTTAGCGAACCATCCTTCTTGGCTACAAAAAAGAACCCTGCTCCCAATGGTGACGACGATGGGCGAATATGTCCCTTCTCCAGGGACTCCTTCACATAACTGCGCATAGCGGTATGTTCAGGTACGGACAAATTAAATAAACGACCCTTAGGGAATTTACTACCAGGAATTAAATCGATAGCACAATCACAATTCCTATGCGGAGGTAGGGCATCAGACTTGGGCTCTTCAAATACATCCTGAAAGTCCGACAAGAACTCTGGGATGTCAGAAGGAATGGATGACGAAATAGACAAAAATGGAACATCACCATGTACTCCCTGACAACCCCAGCTGGTTACCGACATAGAGTTCCAATCCAATACTGGATTATGGGTTTGTAGCCATGGCAACCCCAACACGACCACATCATGCAAATTATGCAGTACCAGAAAGCGAATAACTTCCTGATGTGCAGGAGCCATGCACATGGTCAGCTGGGCCCAGTACTGAGGCTTATTCTTGGCCAAAGGTGTAGCATCAATTCCTCTCAACAGAATAGGACACCGCAAAGGCTCCAAGAAAAATCCACAACGTTTAGCATAATCCAAATCCATCAGATTCAGGGCAGCGCCCGAATCCACAAACGCCATGACAGAAAACGACGACAAAGAGCACATTAAGGTAATGGACAAAAGGAATTTGGACTGTACAGTACCAATAACGGCAGAGCTATCGAACCGCCTAGTGCGTTTAGGACAATTAGAAATAGCATGAGTAGAATCACCACAATAGAAACACAGTCTGTTCAGACGTCTGTGTTCTTGCCGTTCTACTTTAGTCATAGTCCTGTCGCACTGCATAGGCTCAGGTTTACTCTCAGACAATACCGCCAGATGGTGCACAGATTTACGCTCGCGCAAGCGACGACCGATCTGAATGGCCAAGGACATAGACTCATTCAAACCAGCAGGCATAGGAAATCCCACCATTACATCCTTAAGAGCTTCAGAGAGACCCTTTCTGAACAAAGCCGCTAGTGCAGATTCATTCCACAGAGTGAGTACTGACCACTTCCTAAATTTCTGACAATATACTTCTACATCATCCTGACCCTGGCATAAAGCCAGCAGATTTTTCTCAGCCTGATCCACTGAATTAGGCTCATCGTAAAGCAATCCCAGCACCTGGAAAAATGCATCAACATTACTCAATGCAGAATCTCCTGGTGCAAGAGAAAACGCCCAGTCCTGTGGGTCGCCGCGCAAAAAAGAAATAATAATCAAAACCTGTTGAATAGGATTACCAGAAGAATGAGGTTTCAAGGCCAAAAATAGCTTACAATTATTTCTGAAGCTCAGGAACTTAGTTCTGTCACCAAAAAACAAATCAGGAATCGGAATTCTTGGTTCTAGCATCGATTTCTGATCAATAGTATCTTGAATCTTTTGTACATTTACAACGAGATTATCCATTGAGGAGCACAGAGCCTGAATATCCATGTCCACAGCTGTGTCCTGAAGCACTCTAATGTCTAGGGGAAAAAAAAGACTGAAGACAGAGCTAAGAAAAAAAAATGATGTCAGGATTTCTTTTTTCCCTCTATTGGGAATCATTAGTGTGGCTCCTTGTACTGTTATGGCTGGCAATCAGGCAACACAGCGTGCAGTAATCAGCGCACATACAGAGATCTGGCAATAACCAAAAACAATAGGACGAGCTCTGAGACGTGGAATCTCTGTAGACTGCAGTACCTGATCTATCCTCACACAACTATAAGCAGCAGTGGATTGCGCCTATCACTACCTATGCAACTCGGCACTGCCTGAGGAGCTGACTAGCCTGAAGATAGAAATACAAGCCTGACTTACCTCAGAGAAATACCCCAAAGGAATAGGCAGCCCCCCACATATAATGACTGTTAGCAAGATGAAAAGACAAACGTAGGAATGAAATAGATTCAGCAAAGTGAGGCCCGATATTCTAGACAGAGCGAGGATAGCAAAGAGAACTATGCAGTCTACAAAAAACCCTAAAACGAAAACCACGCAAAGGGGCAAAAAGACCCACCATGCCGAACTAACAGCACGGCGGTGCACCCCTTTGCTTCTCAGAGC
Source organism: Ranitomeya imitator (assembly GCF_032444005.1). Taxonomy (NCBI): domain Eukaryota; kingdom Metazoa; phylum Chordata; class Amphibia; order Anura; family Dendrobatidae; genus Ranitomeya; species Ranitomeya imitator. The sequence goes on along the minus strand of NC_091285.1, from coordinate 321,961,847 downwards.
TTCCAGCAAAAGTTAATAGCAAGCTGGACAGAAAAAACAGAAAACAAACTAGAAGCACTTATCTAGCAGAGCAGCAGGCCCAAGGAAAGATGCAGTAGCTCAGATCCAACACTGGAACATTGACAAGGAGCAAGGAAGACAGACTCAGGTGGAGCTAAATAGCAAGGCAGCCAACGAGCTCACCAAAACACCTGAGGGAGGAAGCCCAGAGACTGCAATACCACTTGTGACCACAGAAGTGAACTTAGCCACAGAATTCACAACAGGTGGCTTCTGCCCAGAGGAGTACTTCGTTTGTCCATTCGCTGGTTTGTGGGAGTGGTACTAGAGTCTCCGAAACCTCGGAGATTTTGAAAGTCTTCGCAGACTTTTACACGGGCCTATATTCCTCTCAGGTGGATGCGTCGGCAGGAGACACAGTGGCTTTCCAGGAGGGACTGGGGCTGCCGAGGCTGAGTGAGTTAGACAGAGAAAGCTTAGCGGCTCCTATCACAGAGGAGGAACTGGGTCGGGAATTACAGTCTATGGCTAATGGGAAGGCGCCTGGAATGGATGGGCTACCCGCTGACATTTATGAAAAAAAATGGGGGAGGTGTTAGTTTCCAGATTAAAGGTGGTTCTAGACGAGGCTAAGAGTAGAGGGATTCTGCCAGCCTCCATGAGAGAAGCCATAATAGTGGTAATTCCAAAAGGAGGATAGAGATTTAGGGCAACCTGAGTCATATCGGCCAATGTCTTTGCTCACTATGGATGTCAAGTTTCTGGCCAAGGTGTTAGCAACCCGTTTGATGAGTATTATCTCTAACCTGGTGCACTCAGATCAGTCTGGCTTTATGCCTGACAGAACTACAGCGGTCAACCTGTGGAGGCTGTTTATGAATTTGCAGCTGAAGTCCAACAACTATTGCCAGAGAGTTATTGCATCCTTAGATGCCCATAAGGCATTCAACAGTGTGGAATGGGGATATCTGTGGCAGGTGCTGCAGTGTATGGGTTTCGGCTCGCAGTTTGTGTCCTGGATTCGGCTGCTGTACTCGCAGCCGGTGGCTAGAGTCAGACTGAATGGGGAGTTATCTCATACTATTAAACTAGCTAGAGGACGAGACAGGGGTGTCTGCTCTCTCCTCTTGTTTGCTCTGGTTGTGGAACCATTGGCAACCAAAATTCGACAGTCTGATGAGGTGTCTGGGTTTAAGTACGGGATAATTGAAGAGACGATAGCGCTATACGCGGACGATATTCTACTGTTTCTGGCTGACCTGGCTGCTTCCTTGAGGGGTGCCATTGGGCTTATTGAAAGTTTTGGCTCTTTGTCGGGACTGACGATAAATTGGAGTAAGTCAAGTCTGTTTAAAGTGGATGACGTGGGGGAGGATGGGAGTGAGCTTATGGAGGATGGGAGACTTAAGGTGGTAAATCAATTTAAATATTTGGGGATATGGATCTCTGTACCAGTCACGGACTTTCTACATAGGAATCTGACTCCGGTTTTAGGAGTTCTTAAGGCAAAGGTGGATGCCTGGATTAAGTTACATCTATCTGTGGTGGGCAGAGTTAATCTCATTAAAATGATTTTGATGCCTAAAATATTATATGTTCTTCACAATGCGCCAGTTTGGATACCGCGCGGGAAATTTTGGCAGATTAACTCCCTGTTCAGGAGTCTGGTATGGGGAAGACAACATCCACGTATCAGACTGGAGACACTTCAGCGACCTAAGGAAGATGGTGGCTTGACTTTACCCAACCCTGAAGTATATTTTCTTGCAGCCCAGAGTCCGCATTTAAAGGGCTGGGTGCATGAGGTGTCGTCCAGTGCGGTACAGCATTTGAAGGAAAAGGTGACGAAAAGAAGTCCAGTAATACAGTGTTTGGAAGATGGTTCCCTGGGGGCATTGGGGAAGCTGTATCCAACTATATTTATGATATGTAAGCTGTGGGGTAGATTGAAACATATTCGTGGGGTTACAGGTCTGACCAGGTTCTCCCCGTTATGGCATAATAATAATTTACTGGAGTTTGTGGCATTGGGGGTATTACCAGAGTGGCAGGCCAAGGGAATTCACTACGTGTATCAGATAATTGAGCAGCGAGAGCTGAAATCCTTTTCCCAATTGCAGGTGGAGTTTGGTCTCAGGTCCTTGGGGGAATATCAGTATGTGCAGATGAGACACGCATTTGGAGCTCAAAACTGGGGTGAATGTATTAGAATTCAAGGAGATATAGTGTTGGAATATGTGTGTGGTGAAGGGACTACGAGGGGGGGTATTTCCAACCTATATAAAGATTTATTACATACATTCCTGTTGGGATTTCCGATAAATGCGAGAGCTAAGTGGGAAAAGGAACTGGGCCCCCTGGACAATGAAACTTGGGAGTCGGTGCTGGAGTGGGTTCCACGGTTGTCACTAAGTGAACCGTATAGGCTGTCACAGCTCTATATAAAATACACAGAGTCTACATATCTCCAGAAGTATTGTATAAAGCAGGTTTGCGTGCTGATTCTGAGTGCCCGAGGTGTAAGACTGAAAATGCTGGAATATTTCATATGATGTGGATGTGTCCGAGACTGGCTGCTTTTTGGTTGGTGGTTTTGAGTCGTGTGGAAGGAGCGTATAGATGCACGGTACCAAGGGATCCGATGGTGTGTTTGCTGGGTTATGTAGAGGAGATTGGAGTTGATAACACCCTGAAGATAGCAAATGCCAGATTGTTGTATATGGCCCGAAAGGTAATAGCCCAAAACGGGATAAAGGATGAACCGCCCACAAGAGAATTCCTTCAATATGTGAAGCAGGGTCTGACATTGGAAAAAGGGATTTATAAGAAAAGAGGGAAAATAGAAATGTTTGACAAACTGTGGTCTGCGTGGCTTGAAATGGGATAGAGGTTAGGTATAGGGGTTAGGAGAGTTGAGGGCCTGACTCGGTGAGAACAAAACATGGCGTATGCGGTCCTAATTGGGATAAAATCCATTAAGTATCATTGGTGGAAGTGTTATTAAAAGAGGTGAGCCGTCTTATTGGGGTGGGGAGGGATAAGTTGGGAATATTGGGGTTTTGATACTGGCAAAATATTGTATTGAAAACAAGACCGTAATATGTAAAATTGCAATGTTATTCTTAATAAAAATCTATTTGAGTTAAAAAAAAAATTATGTTCACATCAGTGGACCAAGGGCCATTGTAAAACCTTCAACTTGCGTCTTTTGAGGTAGTCTATTGTGGATTTTGATGTGTTTAGGATCATTAATCATTTGTAGAAGTCACCCTCTTCTCAGCTTCAGCTTTTTTACAGATGGTGTTATGTTTGCATCAAGAATTTGTTGAAATTTCATTGAATCCATTCTTCCCTCTAACCATAAAATGTTCTCCGCGCCATTGGCTGCTAACCAACCCCAAAGCATGATTGATCTACCCCTATGCTTAATGGTCGGTGAGATGTTCTTTTCTTGAAACTCTGTGCCCTTTTCTCCACATTGTGGCCAATGAGTTCTATTTTAACCTCATCGGTCCACAAGACTTGTTTCCAAAATTCATCAGACTTATTTATATATTCTTTTGCATACTGCTGGGGCTGAATTTTATGTTAATGATGCAGGAAAGGTTTTTTTCTGACTTTTCCATGAAGGCCATAATTGTGCAGTCGTGTCTGAACAGTAGAACAATGTACTACAACTCCAGAGTCTGCTAAATCTTTCTAAAGTTCTTTTGCAGTTAAGCAGAGGTTCTGATTTGCCTTTCTAGCAATCCTACAAGAAGCTCTCACTGAAATTTAGCTTGGTCTTCCAGACCTTCCTCATCCTTTAGGGACAGGAAACACATAAAAGGTTAAAAGCCCCCCCCCCCTTCCACCTCACCCTCAGTGTTTTTACTGTCCTTAACAGGACAGAGCACAGAAGAGGGAGTGCAGGAGCGCAAAGAACTTACCTGGGAGCTTAGTGGGATCGGAGGAGACTGGATCTCTTCCCTTCCCGCTGTCAAGAGGCTCCGGGCTGATACCTCACTGGGCGGGGGTCCCTCAGCCTGTCGGTGAAGCAGAATGGAGCTCCCCACATTGTTGCTTCCCTTTGTGGAGGTCTCTCGGCTCCATGCTGCTGTCGAACTTCCGGGTCGTGCGAACTGGCATGTGTTCCAGCGTGGAACACCTTCCCGGCCCGGAACGCCTGTGGCATGTGTTCCAGCATGGAGCGCACTTCCGATTGGGGAGGCGCAGCGTGGGTTCCACCCAGGAATGCAAGAAAGTGCTATGGGGGTAATATAAAGGCCACCTAAACAAGGTAAGACCCTATAGAAGGGTGCTAATAGAGAGGTGTGGTGTGCACACTTTGAACCATGGATACTAATTCTTCACGCTCGGAACCACCAGCCGAGCAGTCCCTGGCCAGTGTAAGTAAAGCCCCATAGTGTCTTTGACCATTCATTAGTATGTACCCTTTTAGCTAAAAAGAGCACAAATTTACCATCTCTTTAATATGACAGAGAGACTCCCTTAGGATCCCTCTCCTCTTCCTGGAAAAAGCCTGGGAGATGCCCGACATGTAATAAGAAACTTGCGGAATCTTACAAAAACAGTTATGCGCAGATTGTATTGCGAAGGTCCTTAAGTATGAACACGTGTCTTTTTTAACGGATATGCAGGCCATGACTAGGGAGGAGGACCAGAGCACTGTTGCTAATCTTGTACCATCACAGCCACCGCAGGGTACCTTCCATCATAAGAGAGCCAAATGGCAGATGTTAGAATTTTCAGAGGAGGCATACCCATACTCCTATTATTGAGAGGAAGACGTTGAAGAGGAAGAAAGTATCCCCCAGATACCCTCAGAGGATAGGAAAAATTACTTTTTCTTATTCGAAAATACAGAAGATCTATTGAGAGCTGTAAGAGCTACCATGAAGGTCGAGGAGGCTCAAGTGCCACACACAATACAGGATGAAATGTTTGGAGGGATGAGAACACGAAGAAAGTGTTCCCTGTCAACAACCGTGAGGTTCGCAGCTAGGAGTAACGTACTATCTAACTCGGCGCGTCAGGCCCTCTGGCTTAAAAAGTGGTCGGGGGACAGACAGCCATTCAAAAAACAAACTCTGCTCCATCCCATTCTCAGGCACACTTGTCTTCGGTCCAGTGCTAGATGATGTTTTAGAGAGGGCCTCTGACGACAAGAAAGGGTTCCCCAAAGAAAAGACTAAAAGTACCATTCCATTCGTAGGCCCCGTCAGTCCCACAGGAAAGACTATAAAGGGAAGGGGAAGACTGGAACGTGGAGTTACCCAAAAAGGGGCAGAAGTAGATCCACCCAGTTTTATTCTGGCCCTCTGGGGAGATTTTGATGCCAGGAAGGTAGGAGGGATATGGCAGTTTGTTCATAATGGTCTGCCACTTTTCCAGAAAAATCAGTGGATCCTACGAACCTCCTCAATTGTTTTGCACCACCAGACCCCAGTCCCTCTCTGCTTCAAAAAGACTCTGGGGGGATGTCAGGAACCTCTTAAAATTAGGGGCAGTTGTTCCGGTACCTATTTCAGAAATAGGTCAGGCTAACTACTCCATTTTCTCCATTAAAAAGCCTTTGGGCAAATATCGTACCAGTATAGATCTAAAGTGCCTAAATCAATGGGTCAGGTACAAAAATTCAAAATGGAGACAGTAAGATCAAGCATTCAGTTGATAAGGAAGAAGTTCGCTATGTGCACATTGGATCTAAGAGATGCATACCACCATGTGCAAATACACCCCAATCACTGTCAGTTTCTGAGGTTTGCGGAACATTGGGTATCAATCCACCATTTCCAGTTCACATGTTTACCATTTGGCCTTTCCTCAGCACCTCGTATCTTCACAAAAGGTAATGCTACCTGCCACCATCGCACTCTAACAAGCATCTCTATTCTTCCAACAGGTATGTTCATCCACCCAGCTCTCCTGCTGTCTGTCTATGAAGTGCACATAGTACATCACCCAGCTTTGCACATAGACTTGCCTCTGCACATAGCATTCACATGGTATGTTCATCCACCCAGCTCTCCTGCTGTCTGTTTATGAAGTGCACATAGTACATCACCCAGCTTTGCACATAGACTTGCCTCTGCACCTAGCATTCACATGGTATGCCTTTCAGCTAACCCCAGCTTACCCCAGTGTTATTTATGACCTTGGTTACTCAATGCTTGATTGTATGCATCTGGTCCACTCTTAATTATCTGACCAAGATGAGCAGAGACCACTCCTCTCTGCTTCACACCTGAATGCACTTGTACATATATTGCATAGTACAAGTCTGCAATGACTTTAGTCTGCTGTGTGATTCCTATAAGTGTGTCCTAGAAGTGTGAAGATTAATTTTAGAATTAAAACTAGAATTGAACCAGAAGGGAACTGAAGGTCACTGTAAACAATGTTTGTTTGTTTTCACTTTCACCCCAATAATCCTTAACTTTCTGCTAACCCCCCTGATGCCTACACCAAGTAAGGAACTGTTCATCTCTTCTTCAATCCTCCCCATCCACCTCACCTCCTCCTCAAAACTGTTCCTTAACATACAATCCTCTGTCTCCAAACACAGACAGCCCCCTAATGCCCTCTCCTGCTCCCACCTGCTAACACTTTCTCTGCTCCTTCTCACTGCTGGTGATATCTCTCCAAATCCTGGTCCTCCTCACCACATTCCCACAGTCATTTCTACTTCCCATCCACGCTCTATCACAACCTTCCGTAACCTCTCTACCCTTATACCCATTCACCCAGCCCCCGCTTCCCCAGTCCCACTAACAGGAGCTCTGTGGAATGCTTGCTCTGTCTGCAACCAGCTTTCCTACATCCATGATCTTTTTGTTACTACCAAACTTTCCTTCCTCACCATCACCGAAACCTGGCTCACCCCTTCTGACACAGCCTCTCCTGCTGCACTTTCTTATGGTGGCTTCCACCTTTCTCACACCCCCCGCCCCAGCAGCAAACATGGTGGAGGAGTTGGTTTTCTCCTGACAGATACCTGCTGCTTCACCCCAATCCCAGTGCCACCCTCTGTTACCCTCCCTTCCTTTGAGGTGCACTCTGTTCGCATCTACTCCCCCTCCAACTGGCTGTCATCTACCGCCCCCCAGGGCCAGCCACCACCTTCTTTGACCACTTCAACACCTGGCTACTTCATTTCCTTTCCGCGGACATCCCTACTATCATCATGGGCGACTTCAACATCCCCATTGACACTTCCCTCTCAGCTGCCACTAAACTTCTATCTCTCACTTCAGTCTCACTCAATGGTCTTCTACAGCCACCCACAAAGATGGCCACACACTGGACCTTATCTTCACCCGCCTCTGCTCCCTATCTAACCTCTCTAACTCACCTCTTCCTCTCTCTGACCACAACCTTCTCACATTCTCTTCCCTCTCCACTCCATGTCTAAAATCCCCACCCCACAAACTTTCACACCCTCGCAGAAATCTTAAACAACTTGACCTACACTCATGCTCTGAATCCCTCCTCCCTCTCACAGATATAAGTTCCTTACACAATGCGGATGACGCTGCTGCTCTATATAACACCACAATAGCTGTAGCTTTGGAATCTGCTGCCCCACTTACACATACCAAAGCTGGCAAAATCAACAGACAGCCCTGGCACACCAGCCTGACCAAAGAACTGAGGCGAGCTTCCAGGGCTGCTGAGTGCAGATGGAAAAGATCCCATTCCAATGAGCACTTCATCGCATTCAAACAGTCCCTCACTACTTTCAAGACCACACTCGCCACAGCTAAACAAACCTACTTCTCATCTCTCATATCCTCCCTGTCTCACAACCCTAAAGAGTCATTCAACACCTTCAATTCTCTCCTCTGTCCCCCAGCACCTCACACCTCCTCCCTCCCCACTCATCTTAGCTGAAGACTTTGCCTCATTTTTCAAGCAGAAGATTGATAACATCAGAGACAGTTTTGGTCAACAACCCCCAGAGCCCTTCCTCCCGACTTCCCAGCCCTCCTCCTCCAAAACCAACTTCTCCACCATTACTGAAGATCGACTCTATACTCTACTCTCAAGATCACATCTCACCACCTGTGCACTTGACCCGATCCCATCCCACTTCATCACAAACCTCACCACAGTCTTCATCCCAACCCTAACCCATCTCTTCAACCTATCATTAACACCTGGTGTTTTCCCCTCAAGCTTTAAACATGCCTCAATCAATCACACCTATCCTCAAAAAGCCCTCTCTTGACCCATCCTCTGTATCTAGCTATCGCCCTATATCACTTCTCCCCTATGCCTCCAAGCTACTGGAACAACACTTCTACCTTGAACTGTCCTCCCATCTCTCTTCTTGCTCCCTCTTCGACCGCTTACAATCTTGCTTCCGGTCACACCACTCCACTGAAACTGCCCTTACTAAGGTTACCAATGACCTCTTAACCGCCAAGAGCAAGCGACACTACTCTGTCCTCCTCCTCCTGGACCTGTCGGTTGCCTTTGACACAGTGGACCATTCCCTATTAATACAGACCCTCTCATCCCTTGGCATAACAGACTTGGCCCTATCCTGGATCTCATCATACCTAACAGACCGGACATTCAGTGTCTCCCACTCACACACCACCTCCTCACCTCGCCCCCTATCTGTCGGAGTCCAACAAGGTTCAGTCCTAGGGCCCCTGCTCTTCTCCATTTACACCTTTGGCCTGGGACAGCTCATGGCTTTCAGTATCATCTCTATGCTGATGACACACAGATCTACATCTCTGGACCAGATATCACCACCCTACTAACCAGAATCCCTCATTGTCTGTCCACTATTCCATCCTTCTTCTCTGCTAGATTTCTGAAACTTAACATGGACAAAACAAAAATCATCTTTCCCCCATCTCACGTGACCCCCCAACGAACCTATCCATTACAGTAAATGGCTGCCCACTCTCCCCAGTCCCACAAGATCGCTGCCTCGGGGTAATCCTTGACGCTGATCTCTCCTTCAAACCACATATCCAAGCCCTTTCCACTTCCTGTCGACTTCAACTCAAAAATATTTCACAAATCCGTTCATTCCTCAACCAAGAATCTGCAAAAACCCTAGTCCATGCCCTCATCATCTCTCGCCTTGACTACTGCAACCTCCTGCTCTGTGACCTCCGATCGAACACTCTCGCACCCCTCCAATCTATTCTAAACTCTGCTGCCCGACTAATCCACCTGTCCCCTCACTATTCCCCAGCTTCTCCCCTCTGTCAATCCCTTCACTGGCTCCCCATTACCCAGAGACTCCAGTACAAAAGCCTTACTATGACATACAAAGGCATCCACAACCTGTCTCCTCCATACATCTGTGACCTCGTCTCCCGGTACTTTCCTGCACGCAACCTCCGATCCTCACAAGATCTCCTTCTCTATTCCCCTCTTATCTCCTCTTCCCACAATCGCATACAAGATTTCTCTAGCGCATCACCCCTACTCTGGAACTCTCTACCACAACATATCAGACTCTCACCTACCATTGAAACCTTCAAAAAGAGCCTGAAGACCCACCTCTTCGGACAAGCCTATAACCTGCAGTAACCACCGATCGACCAAACCGCTGCATGACCAGCTCTACCCTCACCTACTGTATTCTCACCCATCCCTTGTAGATTGTGAGCCTTCGCGGGCAGGGCCCTCTCCTCCTGTACCAGTTATGACTTGTATTACGATTTTTGTACTTATTTTTATTATGTATACCCCTCCTTACATGTAAAGCACCATGGAATAAATGGCGCTATAACAATAAATAATAATAATAATAATGGAGGTGGCAGCTTTCCTAAGAAAGAAGGGAATTATTGTAGTTCCATACCTGAATGGCATCCTTCTAGTAGCAGACTCAACCATCCTTCTCAGTCAGCAGCTCGCCCAGACTATTAACGTACTCATGGAACTGGGATGGTGCATCACCTGGGAAAAATCTGACTTGTGAACAAGTACTCAAAGGTGTTCTTAGAAGTCCTCCTCGATTCTCATTGCAGGATATCTTCCCTGCCATTCATAAACCAGTAGGAGATCAAGGATAAGATTTGGGCATTGAAGAGAAAGAGGATAGTCTATTAGGTATGCCATGAGAGTGGTAGGCCTGATGACGTCCTGCATTCGAAGCATACGCTGGACTCAGGCTCAGTCAAGATAACTTCAAGGATCAATCCTGTCTGTCTGGAACAGACATCCATCTGGCCTAGACAGGAAAATGAAAATTTCGGCAAACCTGAGAGATTCCCTGTCATGGTGGATATCCAGGAAGAAACTCAGGCAAGAGGTACCTTGAATCATTTCTCCCTTCATCCGTGTTAGTACTGAAGCAAGACAGAGAGGATGGGGAGCAGAAATGGAAAGACAGTACCTGCAGGGTACATGGTCCCCCGGAAGACCAAAGAAGATCGTCTAACTACAGAGAGTTAAAGGCAGTATGGGAGACACTGCAGAAATGCAGAGACAGGGTCAGAGATCGTCATGTGAAGTTTTCTTCGGACAACGTCACGGCGGTTTCCTAACTGCATCACCAGGGAGGTCTGAGAGGCCAACTCCTACAGGCCTTAGCAGAATAAATATTCCAGTAAGAAGTAAAACATTCTTCCCATCTTGGCAGTTCACTTAAAGGGCTCCGAAAATAGAGTAGAGGACTTTCTCAGCAGGAAAAAACTGTGGTCCTCCGAATGGGACCTGAATCCAGGAGTGGTCCACCAGCTAACCCAGGGCTGGTGTTAGGGGCAGGCAGACCAGGCAGCTTCTAGCGCCCATGCTCCTCCAGGGGCCCCCCGGACAGTGGTGTGCCACTAATTGCAGCACACTATGTGGCTGCTATGGAGCCCGTAAGAGGGGCCCGGCACCATCCCCCCATTCAACTTATCGGCATCATAGATGCCGATACAGTTGAAAACAGTGGTGGAGGAGAGTGTCAGATGACACTCTCTCTCCCCCATCACCCCCCGCCTCTGACTCAGCATGTGCCAACAATGGAGCTGATGAGACTCTTTGCAGAAGCCAGAGCAGTGGAGGAACAAGGAGGAGAGGTAAGTATTGTGTGTGTATGCATTACAGTGTGTGTGTGGGGGGCTGAATTATACGGTGTGCGGGGGGGACTGCATTATACTGTCTGTGGGGGTTGCAGTATACTGTGTAAGTGGAGGGGCAGCACTATACTGTGTGTGAGGAGGGCTGCATTATACTCTAAGGGAGCTGTATTATGCTCAATGAGGGAACCACATTATAATGTGTATGTGGTGCTGCATTATACTCTATGAGGTGGGCTGCATTATATTGTGTGTGTGTGTGGGGGGGCTGCAGTATACTCTGAGGAAGGCTGCATTATCCTCTATCAAGGATCATGGTCAGTGCATTATACTATATGCGACCTGCATTACACTGTATCGTGAACTATCTGTACCCATCATTCTTCCTCAGCCAGTGTAAAGAGGCCGAGAAAAAAGCGAACGACTTCGATATTGTTGATCGCGCTCATTTAATGGCCTGAACTCAGCACATGTAAACACAACAGAACGGTTTGTGTGATGGTGCTATATGTTAGCATTCGGGGCTCCACTTTAAACTTTTGCCTTGGATCCCACTTTGTCTAAAACCGGCCCTGGATGGGGAGGGGAGTTTCCACATGTAGATTTGTTAGCAAGCTGGGAAAATTCAAAAGTGGCAAAGTTTTTCTCCATAGACCAAAGGGACAATCCCACCGGTTCACTTTATACCAAGGGTCCAGAGGAAGATCCAAGAAGATCAAGCCACGGTAGTACTGGTGGACCCCTTCTGGCTAAAAAGAAGTTGACTCCCAGTGTTACACCACATGGCCCTGGAAGATCCGGTTCCCCTTCCAGACAGATACCACCTGCTGTCTCAGGGTCCCCTCTGGCATCAAGACTCACACTTTCTATGTCTGGCAGCTTGGATCCTGAGAGGCAGATCCCAAGCTCCAAAGGTCTAACAGATAAAGTAATAACTATGCAGGCAAGCAGAAAACTGATGACTTCTGCAATCTATGCCAATGTATGGAAACAAATTCTGCTCATATGTAGGGGAATCCATGATTCATCCAGACCATAGGGGATTAAATTAGCGTGCACTCTGTCCCGAAATTAGAGGTGCTGGTATAACAGGTCGTGTAGGTCCTATCACTCAGTAAAGAGAATTCACGGCACACTCTTAGTAAATTATCTTTCACAATATGGTAAGTTTATTGTCAAAAAACATGGGAGAAAAAAGAAGTATATATACACTGGAAAAGGGCGACTACAGAAAATGACATTTTGACCCCTCCGGGGTCTTAATCATACTGTCGCTTAATCCAGATGTAGTGAGTAGGTAAGGCACAAGTATATAGATTGGAGTCCCTGGGGAATCCTATAAAGGCTAATCCGTTGGGTTGCAGTGCCTAGTTGCAGGTAAAGGGCCCGGCTTGGCTAGGAACCTTGTACTGTCAGTTGCTGGAGCAGTGTTCCCACACCTTGCTGCTGTTGAGTCATCCCGACCAGACATTCACAAAATCCTAGAGTTCCTCCACTGTTATGAAAGGCAATTCAGTACCACAATGGACATAGCGGTCAGAGCACATACAGTGATCTGACAATAACCCAAAATCATAGAACGAGCTCTGAGACGTGGGAACTCTGCAGACCGCAATCCCTAATCCTCTCCAAACAACACTAGAGGCAGCCGTGGATTGCGCCTAACTCTGCCTATGCAACTCGGCACAGCCTGAGAAACTAACTAGCCTGAAGATAGAAAATAAGCCTACCTTGCCTCAGAGAAATACCCCAAAGGAAAAGGCAGCCCCCCACATATAATGACTGTGAGTTAAGATGAAAAGACAAACGTAGAGATGAAATAGATTTAGCAAAGTGAGGCCCGACTTTCTTAACAGATCGAGGATAGAAAAGGCAACTTTGCGGTCTACACAAAACCCTAAAGAAAACCACGCAAAGGGGGCAAAAAGACCTTCCGTACCGAACTAACGGCACGGAGGTACACCCTTTGCGTCCCAGAGCTTCCAGCAACAAATTAGACAAGCTGGACAGAAAAAATAGCAAACAAATAGCAAAGAAGAACTTAGCTATGCAGAGCAGCAGGCCACAGGAATGATCCAGGGAAAAGCAAGTCCAACACTGGAACATTGACAGGAAGCCAGGATCAAAGCATTAGGTGGAGTTAAGTAGAGAAGCACCTAACGACCTCACCAGATCACCTGAGGGAGGAAACTCAGAAGCCGCAGTACCACTTCCCTCCACCAACAGAAGCTCACAGAGAGAATCAGCCGAAGTACCACTTGTGACCAAAGGAGGGAGCTCTGCCACAGAATTCACAACACTCCACATAGGATTCGAGAAGGGACTAAAGCGCAGCACAATAATAGTGTAGATCTCTGCCCTTAGTACCTTTCAGGACTTCCCTCTAGCAAACCACCTGTGGGTTGCGAGGTTTATTAGAGCCATTACTAGGTTGATACCCACAATCAGAAAGACTGTTCCACCATGGGACCTAAATGTAGTGCTAGGAACCCTATGCAGGCCTCCCTTTGAACCCCAGGAAAAAGCAGATATTAACTTTCTCTCCATAAAGACGACATTTTTGGTGGCAGTGACCTCTGCAAAATGATAAGGGGAAATCCAGGAATTGTCAGTAAGGGATCCTTATCTACAGATTCTAGAGGACTGTTTAATATTCAGGCTTGACCCTTCCTTCATGCTAAAGGTAGTGTCAAAGGCAAATTTGAACAGAGATCATTCTGCCATCTTTTCGTCAGCTCCTGAAGATTCAAAAAGAAAGACTATTCTACACACTGGCCATAAGGAGATCAGTGATGCGCCATGTGGAGGTTACAGATTCCTGGAAACAGGACTCGAACTTGTTTGTACAGTTTGCAGGAAAGAATAAGGGTAAGAAGGCCTGAAAGGCCACTTCATCCAGGTGGATTACTTCGACTATTTCCCAAGCATAGAAAGTGGAAAACAAATAGCCCTCATCTAAAATTAAAGTTCACTCCACGAGAGCAATTTCTGTATCCTGGGCTGAGAGAGCAGGGGCTACCATACACCAAATTTGCAGGGCCGCAACTTGTCATAATATAACGACTTTCTGTAGCCACTACAAGTTAGATGTAATGTCAGATCAGCAGTTAGCTTCCGGACGGAGAGTCTTGTAGGTAGTAGTCCTACCCTAAAATGCCGTTGATTTGGTATTTCTCCTGTCATGAGGGATTTCCTGGGGAAAATAGAAATAAGTCCTACCGATAATTGTATTTCCAGGAGTCCATCAAGACAGCACCATTACATTCCCTCCCCTGAATTCTAAAAGCTTATGTGAAGTTAACATTTGTATGCAACAATTCAATAAAATAGTGTTCTTACCAATCAGCACACCAGGATGGATAAATCTCTGAGGGTGAGGAGGAAAGGAGGGTGGGTGGGTGCTTTTAACCTCTTGTGTGTTTCCAGTTCATAGAGGATGAGTAGGACTACCACCTGTCATGCTGTCATGAGGGACTCCTGGAAATACAATTAACCCCTTTACCCCCAAGGGTGGTTTGCACGTTAATGACCGGGCCAATTGTTACAATTCTGACCACTGTCCCTTTATGAGGTTATAACTCTGGAACGCTTCAACGGATCCCAGTGATTCTGACATTGTTTTCTCGTGACATATTGTACTTCATGACAATGGTAAAAATTCTTTGATAGTACCTGCGTTTATTTGTGAAAAAAACGGAAATTTGGCCAAAATTATGAAAATTTCGCAATTTTCCAACTTTGAATTTTTATGCAATTAAATCACAGAGATATGTCACACAAAGTACTTAATAAATAACATTTCCCACATGTCTACTTTACATCAGCACAATTTTGGAACCAACATTTTTTTTTTTTTATTAGGGAGCTATAAGGGTTAAAAGTTGACCAGCAATTTCTCATTTCTACAACACCATTTTTTTTTTTTAGGGACCACATCTCATTTGAAGTCATTTTGAGGGGTCTATATGATAGAAAATACCCAAGTGTGACACCAGTCTAAAAACTACACCCCTCAAGGTGCTCAAAACCATATTCAAGAAGTTTATTAACCCTTCTGGTGATTCACAGGAATTTTTTGAATGTTTAAATAAAAATGAACATTTAACTTTTTTTCACAAAAAATTTAATTCAGCTCCAATTTGTTTTATTTTACCAAGGGTAACAGGAGAAAATGGACCCCAAACATTGTGTCCTGAGTACGCCAATACCCCACATGTGGGGGTAAACCACTGTTTGGGCGCATGGCACAACTCGGAAGCAAAGGAGCGCCATTTGACTTTTCAATGCAAAATTGACTGGAATTGAGATGGGACGCCATGTTTCGTTTGGAGAGCCCCTGATGTGCCTAAACATTGAAACCCCCCACAAGTGACACCATTTTGGAAAGTAGACCCCCTAAGGAACTTATCTAGATGTGTGGTGAGCGCTTTGTCCCACCAAGTGCTTCACAGAAGTTTATAATGTAGAACCGCAAAAATGAAAAATCATATTTTTTCACAAAAATTATCTTTTCGCCCCCAATTTTTTATTTTCCCAAGGGTAAGAGAAGAAATTAGACCCCAAAAGTTGTTGTACAATTTGTCCTGAGTACGCTGATACCCCATATGTGGGGGTAAACCACTGTTTGGGCGGATGGGAGAGCTCGGAAGGGAAGGAGCGCCGTTTGACTTTTCAATGCAAAATTGACAGGAATTGAGATGGGACGCCATGTTGCGTTTGGAGAGCCACTGATGTGCCTAAACATTGAAACCCCCCACAAGTGACACCATTTTGGAAAGTAGACCCCCTAAGGAACTTCTCTAGATGTGTGGTGAGCGCTTTGACCCACCAAGGGCTTCACAGAAGTTTATAATGGAGAGCCGTAAAAATAAAACAAAAATTTTTTCCCACAAAAATTATTTTTTAGCCCCCAGTTTTGTATTTTCCCGAGGGTAACAGGACAAATTGGACGCCAAAATTTGTTGTCCAATTTGTCCTGAGTGCGCTGATACCCCATATGTGGGGGGGGGGGGAACCACTGTTTGGGCGCATGGGAGGGCTCGGAAGAGAAGGAGCTCCATTTGGAATGCAGACTTAGATGGAATGGTCTGCAGGTGTCACATTGCATTTGCAGAGCTCCTAATGTACCTAAACAGTAGAAACCCCCACAAGTGACACCATTTTGGAAACTAGACCCCCTAAGGAACTCATCTAGATGTGTTGTGAGCTTTGAACCCCCAAGTGTTTCACTACAGTTTATAACGCAGAGCCGTGAAAATAAAAAATCTTTTTTTCCCCACAAAAATAATTTTTTAGCCCCCAGTTTTGTATTTTCCCAAAAGTAACAGGAGAAATTGGACCCCAAAAGTTGTTGTCCTATTTGTCCTGAGTACGCTGATACCCCATATGTTGGGGTAAACCCCTGTTTGGGCACACGGGAGAGCTCGGAAGAGAAGAAGCACTGTTTTACTTTTTCAACGCAGAATTGGCTGGAATTGAGATCGGACGCCATGTCGCGTTTGGAGAGCCCCTGATGTGCCTAAACAGTGGAAACCCCCCCAATTATAACAAACCCTAATCCTAACACACCCCTAACCACACCTCTAACCCTGACACACCCCTAACCCTAATCCCAACCCTATTCCCAACTGTAAATGTAATCTAAACCCTAACTGTAACTTTAGCCCCAACCCTAACTTTAGCCCCAACCCAAACTGTAGCCCTAACCCTAACCCCAGCCCTAGCCCTAACCCTAACGGGAAAATGGAAATAAATACATTTTTTTAATTTTTCCCTAACTAAGGGGGTGATGAAGGGGGGTTTGATTTACTTTTATAGCGGGTTTTTTAGCGGATTTTTATGATTGGCAGCCGTCACACACTGAAAGACGCTTTTTATTGCAAAAAATATTTTTTGCGTTACTACATTTTGAGAGCTATAATTTTTCCATATTTTGGCCCACAGAGTCATGTGAGGTTTTGTTTTTTGCGGGACGAGTTGACGTTTTTATTGGTATCATTTTCGGTCACGGGACATTTTTTGATCGCTTTTTATTCCGATTTTTGTGAGGCAGAATGACCAAAAACCAGCTATTCATGAATTTCTTTTGGGGGAGGCGTTTATACCATTCCGCGTTTGGTAAAATGGATAAAGCAGTTTTATTCTTCGGGTCAGTACGATTACAGCGACACCTCATTTATATCAGTTTTTTATGTTTTGGCGCTTTTATACGATAAAAACGATTAATAATTAATTAATAATTATTTTCTCATCGCTTTATTCTCAGGACTATAACTTTTTTACTTTTTTGCTGATGATGCTGTATGGCGGCTCGTTTTTTGCAGGACAAGTTGACGTTTTCAGCGGTACCATGGTTATTTATATCTGTCTTTTTGATCGCGTGTTATTCCACTTTTTGTTCGGCGGTATGATAATAAAGCGTTGTTTTTTGCCTCTTTTTTTTTTCTTACGGTGTTTACTGCAGGGGTTAACTAGTGGGCCAGTTTTATAGGTCGGGCCATTACGGACGCGGCGATACTAAATATGTGTACTTTTATTGTTTGTTTTTTTTATTTAGATAAAGAAATGCATTTATGGGAATAATATATATTTTTTTTCATTATTTAGGAATATTTTTTTTTTATTTTATTTTACACATTTGGAAAAATTTTTTTTTACTTTTTTACTTTGTCCCAGGGGGGACATCACAGATTGGTGATCTGACAGTTTGCACAGCACTCTGTCAGATCACCGATCTGACTTACAGTGCTGCAGGCAGGGCCGGCTCCAGGTTTTTGAGGGCCCCGGGCGAAAGCGTCTCAGTGGGCCCCCCCTTAACACATACCACGATTCATGATCGCATATAAACACAGCCATGTAGTATGTAACACAGCCCACATAGTATATAGCACAGCCATGTAGCATATAACACAGCCACGTAGTATATAGCACAGCCCATATAGTATATAGCACAGCCACATAGTATATAACACGGCCCACGTAGTTTATAGAGCAGCCATCTAGTATATAGCACAGCCCACGTAGCATATAACAGCCCAGGTAGTATATAACATGGCCCACGTAGTATATAGAACTGTAATGTAGTATATAGAGTAATGTATAATGTAGTATATAGAGACACTTGCCCCATATAGTGCTGCACAAACGTTACTGCCCCATAAGATGCTCCATACAGACCCTTGCCCCATTGGCTGTTGCTGCAATAAAAAAAAAAAAAAAAAAAAAAAAAAAATCACATACTCACCTCTCTGTCGCTCAGGCCCCCAGCACTTTCAATATTCACCTGTCCTCGTTCCAGCCGCCGCTCCATCTTCAGCGTTGTCTGCGCTGACGCCAGGCAGAGGGCGCGCACTAACCACGTCACCGCGTCCTCTGACCTCAGCGTCTCTGCAGAGGATGTGGAAGACGGAGCGGCGCCCGGAACGAGGAGCAGGTGACTATCATGCAGCGCTGTGCTCCCCTCCCCGTTATACTTACCTGCTCCTGGCGCTGTGCAGTCCCTGCTTCCAGGCGCCGGCAGCTTCTTCCTGTATTGAGCGGTCACCGTTAACGCTCATTACAGTAATGAATATTCGGCTCCACCCCTGTGGGAGGTGGAGCCGCATATTCATTACTGTAATGAGCGGTACCATGTGACCGCTCGGTACAGGAAGAAGCTGGGGACCTGCAGGGACCTCGCCAGCCGCCAGGAGTAGGTGAGTATAATTAGACAGCCCCCGGCCGCTCCCCCGCCCCTGCCGAGTCAGCTCCGTGATGTGCAGCTAGCTGAGGGCCCCTGGGGGAGCAGTGGTCCTAGGCACTAGCAGCTGCCTGCCCTTAACGTCGGCCTTGAATGGGCCTCCCTGTCTCGCCGGGGCCCCGACACTTGCCGGGTATGCTGGGTGCTGACGCCGGCCCTGGCTGCAGGCTTCACAGTGCCTGCTCTGAGCAGGCTCTGTGAAGCCACCTCCCTCCCTGCAGGACCCGGATCCGCGGCCATCTTGGATCCGGGCCTGGAGCAGGGAGGGAGGTAAGACCCTCACAGCAACGCGATCACATCGCGTTGCTGCGGGGGGCTCAGGGAAGCCCGCAGGGAGCCCCCTCCCTGCGCGATGCTTCCCTGCACCGCTGGCACATCGCGATCATGTTTGATCGCGGTGTGCCGGGGGTTAATGTGCCGGGGGCTGTCCGTGACCGCTCCTGGCACATAGTGCCGGATGTCAGCTGCGATAGGCAGCTGACACCTGGCCGCGATCGGCCGCGCTCCCCCCGTGAGCGCCGCCGATCGCGCTGGACGTACTATCCCGTCGGTGGTCATAGGGGCCCAGCCCACCTCGACGGGATAGTACGTCCGATGTCAGAAAGGGGTTAATAATAGGACTAATTTCAATTTTTCTCATTACATTTCGAACTGAGTAAAGGACAACTTGAAAACGCTTTGCTATCTTTCTGAAGCTTGCGCCTGCTTTGTGGGCCTCCACTATTTTCATTTTCTTAGTGCTAGGCAGCTGCTTAGAAGAACCCATGACTGTTGGTTTTGGGCACAAGGTAAGAGGATGCTGAGTTTTTATAAAGCTTGGAAATTTGCATCACCTGGCCTTTCCTAACGATGATAGTGAACAAGCTATAACTCTAAGGCCGGCGTCACACTAGCGAGTTTTACGGATGTAAGAGTGCAGAAAATACATCCGTAAAACTCGCCAAACAAACGGCACAATTATTCTCTATGCCCCTGCTCCTATCTGCCGTATTTTACTGATCCGTATTATACGGCTTTCTACGGCCGTAGAAAATCGCAGCATGCTGCGTTTGCCACTGTATTGCGCAAAAAAAACGCCAATGAAAGTCTATGGAAGCCCCAAAAATACGGGATTACACACGGACCAGCAGTGTGACTTGCGAGAAATACGCAGCGGTGTTAGAGAGAAAAGCCGGTAATTCAGTGCGGTGTACAGTAAAATCACACTGACAGCTCACATTAGAATAGGTAGAATAAACAACATCCAATTGATCAGCGCAAAGTCATCTGTCAAAAATGTTCAACTACCTTAAGCAGAGGTCAGAATCTGAAAAGTCTCAATACAAGTTGCATGCATAGACATTTAACCACCATGCTTTTGCAAGCCTGGACTAACTAGCAAACATCCCTTAAGGTTGTAGCACCCTCGGCCAATGAAGCTAGTCAGCAACGCTACATACCTGCCGTAACTCTAAGGCCACCATTTTCCGCACCAACTGCAGTATCTGTGCAGGTTTCTTTGCCAGGCCAAAGCAGTCATGGTCAGGGAATCACCAGTTTCGTAGTAGGAAACACTGCATCTAGGGCACCGGCGGAAACAATACCGTCTCCAACCGTCTCTCAGTCTGCCATGTCCACCGGCACACCCGCTAGTTCCACGATCTCCAGCTCTCCAGTCCAGCTCACTCTACATGAGACTCTGGTTAGAAAAAGGAAGTACTTTTCCGTATACATACATCCGCGTACACAGGGTTTGAACGCCCACATAGCTAGACTAATCTCGTTAGAGATGATGCCCTACCGGTTAGTTGAAAGTGAAGCTTTCAAAGCCCTGATGGACTACGCTGTACCACGCTACGAGCTAACCAGTCGACACTTTTTTTCCAGAAAAGCCATCCCAGCCCTGCACCAGCATCTTAAAGAGCGCATCGTCCATGCACTCTGGCAATCTGTGAGTACAAAGGTGCACCTGACAACAGATGCATGGACCAGTAGGCATGGCCAGGGACGTTACGTGTCCATCACGGCACACTGGGTGAATGTGGTGGAAGCAGGGTCCACAGGGGACAGCAATTTCGGGACAGTTCTGCCTAGCCCACGGTCTAGGAAACAGTTGGCTGTAGGTGTTCGCACCCCCTCCTCCTCCTCCTCCTCCTCCTCGTCCTTCTGCAGAAGCGAGAGCTCGTCCACAGACTGCAGTCGCCAAACCACTCCATCCGCAGCTGGCACTGTTACACACCAGTTGTCCCATTATGGGGCAGCTACTGGCAAGCGTCAGCAGGCTGTATTGGCTATGAAGTGTTTGGGCGACAACAGACACACCGCGGAAGTTCTGACCGAGTTCTTGCAGAGAGAAACGCAGTCGTGGCTGGGCACAGTAGATCTTGAGGCATGCAAGGTAGTGAGTGATAACGGAAGGAATTTCATGGCTGCCATCTCCCTTTCCCAACTGAAACACATTCCTTGCCTGGCTCACACCTTAAACCTGGTGGTGCAGTGCTTCCTGAAAAGTTATCCGGGGTTATCCGACCTGCTCCTCAAAGTGCGCGGACTTAGCTCACATATCCGCCGTTCGCCCGTACACTCCAGCCGTATGCAGTCCTATCAGCGGTCTCTGAACCTTCCCCAGCATCGCCTAATCATAGACGTTGCAACAAGGTGGAACTCAACACTGCACATGCTTCAGAGACTGTGCGAACAGAGGCGGGCTGTTATGTTTTTGTGGGGGGGATACACATACACGGGTAGGCAGTAGGATGGCAGACATGGAGTTGTCAGGTGTGCAGTGGTCGAAGATACAAGACATGTGTCAAGTTCTTCAGTGTTTTGAGGAATGCACACGGCTGGTTAGTGCAGACAACGCCATAATAAGCATGAACATCCCTCTAATGCGTCTGCTGATGCAAAGTTTGACGCACATAAAGGAGCAGGCACCTGCAGCCGAGGAAGAGGAAAGCCTTGATGACAGTCAGCCATTGTCTGGTCAGGGCAGTGTACAGGAAGAGGTACCGGGCGAAAAGGAGGAGGAGGACGAGGAGGATGATGGGGATGAGTATTTTTTTAATGAGGAAGCTTCTCCGGGGCCACTGGAAATTGGTGGCGTGGCAAGGCCGGGTTCTGGGTTTCTGAGGGACACAAGTGACGTAGATTTGCCTGAAACTGCCCCTCAACCAAGCACAACCGCAGATTTGACAACTGGAACTTTGGCACACATGGCGGATTATGCCTTACGTATCCTCAAAAGGGACACACGCATTACGAAAATGATGAACGATGACGATTACTGGTTGGCCTGCCTCCTTGATCCTCGCTATAAATGCAAATTGCAAAATATTATGCCACATGAGAACTTGGAACTAATATTAGCAACCAAACAATCAACTCTTGTTGACCGTTTGCTTCAGGCATTCCCAGCACACAGCGCCCGTGATCGTTCTCACACGAGCAGCAGGGGGCAGCAGACCAGAAGTGTTAGAGGTGCAGAAATCTGAAGTGGCGTTGGACAGAGGGGTTTTCTGACCAGGTTGTGGAGTGATTTTGCTATGACCCCAGACAAGACAGGTACTGATGCATCAATTCAAAGTGACAGGAGACAACATTTGTCCAGTATGGTTACTAACTATTTTTCATCCCTTATCGATGTTCTACCTCAACCGTCATTCCCATTTGATTACTGGGCATCCAAATTAGACACCTGGCCAGAATTGGCAGAATATGCATTGCAGGAGCTTGCTTGCCCGGCAGCTAGTGTCCTATCAGAAAGAGTATTCAGTGCTGCAGGTTCAATATTAACCGAAAAAAGGACTCGTCTGGCTACCCAAAATGTTGATGATCTAACCTTCATTAAAATGAACCACAACTGGATTTCGAATTCTTTTGCCCCACCTTGCCCGGCCGACACCTAGCTTTCCTATGAAAAGGTATTGCCTGTGGACTACTCTGAATGACTTTACCAATCTCGTAATTTGCAGCAGCTGATTGTCCAGCATACGACATGTTTACACCTCCCTAAATGGCCAAACTCCCCACACGGGGCCGTGGTATCGCCACTTGGCGCAAGCACCCGTGAGAGTGCTGTTTGTCTGAAGAGGTGGGTGTGCCCCCTTTTGGTCGACAGCACTGCCACTGGGTCCCTCATAGTACAATAAAGTGTCTCTGGCGGTGGTGGTGTGCACCCAACGTCAGACACTGTTGTAACATGAGGGGCCCTGGGCATGTACCGCCGGCCACAAGAGAGTTCCCCCACCCCCAGCTCAAACATTGCTCTACCACTTGCACAATTATCTCTCACAGTTCCACCAATGTTTAGTCTATGCGCTGACATCCGTAAATTCCTGCCACTGACAATACCATTGTGTTGACATGTATGATGGTACTTAACATAGTCAGGGGCAGTGTCCTATATTTACCCAAGTAAATACTTTGTGCCAAATTACTAGGTCTGAAACTACGCAGAGGAGCCCACCCCTGTACCTAATGATTGCACCCTTTTGTGTTTTCATTTTGTTGTAATGCGAGACATTAACATGTATTTATTGTTTGGGACTACTAACCTGCAGACACTCATTACAATCGGCCGCCGCTGACAACACCAATGGTGCCTGTGTACCCCTGCAAGAGAATTCAAAGTGCCTACAGCCCAATTTTATTATGTTAGGCCTTCGAAGCCTGTCTGCGGTCCCTCCTTCCACTAGTCCTCCACTGACCTGTCTACTGCTGCCCGTGTTCCCCTGGAACCAATTATAAAGTGCCTACAGCCCAAATTTATTATGTTAGGCCTTCGAAGCCTGTCTGCGGTCCCTCCTTCCACTAGTCCTCCACTGACCTGTCTACTGCTGCCCGTGTTACCATGGAACCAATTTTAAAGTGCCTACAGCCAAATTTTATTATGTTAGGCCTTCGAAGCCTGTCTGCGGTCCGTCCTTCCAATAGTTCTCCACTGACCAGACCAATGCTGGCCGTGTACCCCTGGAACCCAGCTGAAAGTGCATGGAGCCTCCTTTATTTCTTTGTTTTATATTTAGAAAGCCCAGATGAACTACGCTGTACCACGGTTCAAGCTACCCAGTCGACATTTCTTTTGCGAGAAAAGCCATCCCAGCCCTCCACCGGCATGAAAAAGTCTGCATTGTCATAGCACTCAGGCAATCAAACAGTAGAAAGGTGCACCTGACAAGAGACGCATGGACCAGTAGGCATGTCCACAAAAAGTTACGTGTCCATTACGGCGCACTGGGTTAATGTGTTGGATGCATGGTCCACAGGGGACAGCCTACAAAGTCTGTCTGCAGTCCCTAATTCAAATTGTCCTCTGCTGACCACACCACTGCTGCCCGTGTACCCCTGGAACCAATTTTAAAGTGCCTGCAGCCTAATTTTGTTATGTTAGGCCTACTACGCCTGTCTGCGGTCCCTCCTTCCAATACTCCTCCACTGTCCACACCACTGCTGCCCGTGGACCCCTGGAACCTATTTTTAATTGCATAGAGCATCCTTTTTTTAATAGTAGGCATACAAAGTCTGTCTGTGGTCCACTATTGAAATTGTCCTCCACTGACCAGAGCAATGCTGCCTGTGTACCCGTGTAACCTTTTTTAAACTGCATTGAGCCACATTTTTGGTTTAAGGCCTACTACCTGTGTCTGTCTGCGCCACTCAATACAGCTGTCCTCCTTTGAAAAAAGCAGAGCGTCAATAGTCTTGTTTTCAGCCTCTAGGAATTTGAAAACTGCATTGGGGCTACTACTTCGGTAGGGCCTACTAACGGTGTCTGCCGCTCCAAGGTGTTCCCCAGGTTTCCTCGCCATTGCTTCGATCTTCTGACTCTCGTTTAGTAGTTGTTGAAAACAACACTGCATTCGGTCTACAAGTTGGGTCTGGGTTGTAGAGACGGTGTCTTCCGCTCCAAGGTGTTCTCCAGGTTTCCTCTCCATTGCTTCAATCTTAAAGCTCTTGTTTAGTAGTTGTTGAAAACAACACTGCATTAGGCCTACTAGTTGGGTTGGGGCCTTCTATCTGTGTCTGCCACTCCTTGCTGTTCTCCTACAGTGAACAAAGCTGTTTACTACTGTTGCCAATTTTGAACTGCATTTAGAATACTTACTGATTTGGGCCTACTCTCTGTGTCAGCCTCTCATTCCAGTTGTCCTCCACTGCAATGCCCCCTGGTTATCCCTGTTACCAATTTTGAACTGCATTTAGCCCACTTTATTCTTTGGGCCCATATCTGTTTCCCCCTCATCCTGCCCATTGCCCAGCCAGTGATAGATGAGTCTGCTGGTACATTGACCCATAATGCAACATTCTCTGTGCACGCTACACTGCAAGATTGTGACCCTGCTGAAAGTCAGGTCCCCCTTCCTGCATACCATACCACCTTACACGGGGACAAAGGAAGGTGCAGATGAAGGTGCAGGTTCCTTCATCAGGTGGGGGGAGGAATACTCGTTGGCGACGTCACTGGCACAGGGCCCCTCATAGTACGCAAAAGTGTTGATGCCGGTGGGAGGCGCCCCCGCCGTGCAAACACACCGCTGTACTTTGAGGGGCCCTGTGCCAGTGCCAATGCCAACGAGTGAGCCCCCCCTGCTTGCTCAGGATCACAGCACTTGCAAAGTTGAAATACTTACCTCTCCCTGCTCCACTGCCGTGACGTGGTCCAGATTTACTGGGCACACTAATTACTTGAACCAGCCCTACCCCCCACAACTTTAGCCAAATGACCCCCAATTTCAAATGCCTTCCAATTATTATAAGCTAAATTACGATTGACAAGCTTCAGTAGCAAGAATGGATGTTTTTGCCAATACAATGGGCTCTGTACATGTTTTCCTGGCCTCTACTCACTGCCGACTATGCTTCCCCATTGACTTGCATTGGGTTTCGTGTTTCGGTCGATCCGACTTTTCGCGATAATTGGCCGATTCCACTCGACTCGACTTTTGAGATAGTCGGGTTTCGCGAAACCCGGCTTGACTCTAAAAAGGTCAAGGTCGCTCAACTCTATGTATATATATTATTACTTCATACAGCGCTAGATAGCAAAAGCCGGTAATTGAATTACCGGCTTTTGCCATCTCCTTCCTAAACCCGACATGATATGAGACATGGTTTACATACAGTAAACCATCTCATATCACCTTTTTTTTGCATATTCCACACTACTAATGTTAGTAGTGTGCATATGCAAAATTTGGCCGTTCTAGCTATTAAATTAAAGGGTTAAATGGCGGAAAAAATTGGTGTGGGCTCCCGCGCAATTTTCTCCGCCAGAGTAGTAAAGCCAGTGACTGAGGGCAGATTATTAATAGCCTGGAGAGGGTCCACGGTTATTGGCCCCCCCCTGGAAAAAAACACCTGCCCCCAGCCACCCCAGAAAAGGCACATCTGGAAGATGCCATACGGATTACATACGGAGGATGCCATGTGCAAAATACGCTGACACACCCTGCCTACGGAGGAGCTACGGACCACTTTTTTGGGGACTTTTCAGCGTATTACGGCCGTAATATACGGACCGTATTGTCTTACGCTGAGTGTGACGCCGGCCTAACAGGCTAAATAAGGTCTGAAATCTTGGCCAAAGTGATCTGAGCATATAAATCTCCAAGACTGCCCAAAATTTTGCAACATCCCATTTTCCTTTTTGCAATTTATAAAATGTAAAAAATGACTTGTCTTTTTTTCCCCCTAAAATAAAATACAAAGGAAATGTGGCTTTAATTTTAGGCCTTTTAGAGATCATTTAATCTTCGCTCTGCTTAACTGTTCACAGTAACAGTAATTTGACCAGGGGAGCCCAAACTTTTGCATGCCATGCCACTGTGTGTATGTACAGTATATTTTTATGTATGTGGGAGTTCCTTGCTCACAAGACAACACACACTGACTCATGGGCAGGTATTTAACACCCATGTGATGGTCACATAACCTTGATGTCACACAAGTCCTGTCAGGACTCTGCATGTGGAGATATGGTGGACCTCAACCTACCCGCTCTATGAAGGTCCATTAAAACCAGCCATAGCATAGGTTCCTATTATCTCTCTCAGGACTTTGCATGCTGGAGGCAAAAACACTCTGGTTTTATATCACTGGCAGCAGTATGCGCAGTGACAAGTATCTCCCTTCACATACTGTGCTAGTGACTGGCACATATAACCCCCCGTCCAAAGCCCTTTCAGAAATCAGACAGGGAATTTGGGAAAGAGCATCTGCATTACCATGTAACCTCCCTGCCTATGCTCTGTGTGGAAAGTGAAGTCCTAAAGGGCTAAGAACCACCTAGTCACCCTGGCATTCTTACCCTTCTCTCTTAACCACCTCAGAGGGGCATGGTCTGACACTAAGGCTACTTTCACACTAGCGTCGGAATCTCCCCGTCGCAATGCGTCGGGGAGAGATTCCGACGCTAGCGTTTAACACATTGCACAACGGAGGCAGCGGATGCATTTCTCCGGCGCATCCGCTGCCCCATTGTATGGTGCGGGGAGGTGGGGGCGGAGTTCCGGCCGTGCATGCGCGGTCGGAAAAAGCGGTCTGTCAGGAGCAAAAAACGTTACATGTAGCGTTTTTTGCTCCCAACGGTCCGCAGAAGCACGACGCATCCGTCGCACGACGGATGCGACGTGTGGCAATCCATCGTCAATACAAGTCTATGGGGAAAAAAAACGCATCCTTTTGCAGGATGCGTTTTTTCTGCAAAACGACACATTGCGGCGGATTGCAGTTAACGCTAGTGTGAAAGTAGCCTAACTTAAACCTGCGGTCTAGCAGGTAGTACTTCAGGGTGTCTATGGCCCATTTTATAGCCAAACACTCCTTCTCACAAAATAAGAATATCATTAACAAGTTAATTTATTTCTGTTCTTCAATAAAAAAGTGAAAATCCTATATTATATACTGCATAGTCATTACACTATTAATTAATGTTGATGATTATGGCTTACAGCCAATGAAAACCCAAAAGTCATTATATCAGTAAATTAGAATATTTTATAACACCAGCTTGAAAAATGATTTTAAAATCCGAAATGTTGGCCTACTGAAATGCATGTTCAGTAAATGCACTCAATACTTTTTCGTGGCTCTTTTTGCATCAATTACTGCATCAATGCGGAGTGGTATGAAGGTGATCAGCGTGTGTCACTGCTGAGGTGTTATGGAAGCCCATGTTGCTTTGATAGCAGCCTTCAGCTTGTCTGCATTATTGGGTCTGGCGTCTCATCTTCCTCTTGACAATATCCCATAGATTCTCTATGGGGTTAAGGTCAGGCGAGTTTGCTGGCCAATTTAGCACAGTGATACTGTTTTTATTGTTGCCATTTATTGTCAAATTACTGTGATTTCTATTTTTAAAATCAAAATGACAACCCAAAACATCCAAATGACCCTGATCAAAAGTTTACATACCCTGGTTATTTTGGCCTGATAACATGCACAGAAGTTGACACAAATGGGCTTGAATAGCTACTAAAGTTAACAGGGAATTTCAGGGATCCAGACAGACTCTTGCATCCAGCCACTGACATTTCTGGATTGTAAGTCATGGGGAAAGCAGAAGAGTTGTCAACAGATCTACGGGAAAGAGGTAGTTGAACTGTATAAAACAGGAAAGGAATACAAAAAGATATCCAAGGAATTGATAATGCCAGTCGGCAGCGTTCAAACTATAATTAACAAAAGGAAAATCAGGGGCTCTATAAAAAACAAAACCACGAACAGGTAGACCAACAAACATTTCGTCCACAACTGCCAGGAATATTGTTCGGGATGTAAAGAAAAACCCACAAACAACATCAGCTGAAATACTGGATTCTCTGAAAACTAGTGGTGAGGCAGTTTCAAAATACATAATAAGGAGGCACTTGAAGAAAAATGGGCTGCATGGTTGAGTCACCATAAGAAAGCCATTACTGCACAAATACCACAAAGTAAAACACAAATGTGGATAGAAATGCAGTCACCAGCATAGTTAGATAAACCCACTAAGGGTATCTCTGTATCTCTAGTAAAGCGGGACAAGCAATAAGGACCATAGTGGACAACTGCACAATTGTAACCAGAAGCAACGAAAGAAAAAAGAGCAGCAAATAGTCCAAGGTAATGAAAATATATAGAAAACTTTATTACATGATACCAGATAAAAACATGACGAAGGGATAGAATAGTCCCTGCACTATACAAAGCAAGGGGGGGACAGGTATGCGGTGTCTGCTCATACATAAGATCTTCATTTGCTACCTGGTATGTATATACTTTTCCATGCATGGATGTGGCCATAATTATTTGTGCCATATGGTTTTTTTCTGTTTACTTAATAACAACGGGCCACTCCTGCATGGTTTTCATTACATATGAGCTGTGCTCCGAGGGTAGTCTATGTTTACTGTAATTATGTGGATACCTATCACCTGTCCATTGTTTACATGCTTTGTGTAGTGCAGGGACTATTCTATCCCTTCGTCACGTTTTTATCTGGTATCATGTAATAAAGTTTTCTATATATTTTCATTACCTTGGACTATTTGCTGCTCTTTTTTCTTTCGTTGCTTCTGGTTACAAATACCACAAAGTATCTCACCTACAATACGCAAAACAGCACAGAGACAAGCCTCAAAACTTATGGAACAAGGTAAATTAAAGTGATGAGACCAAAATTGAACTCCTACTGTAAAGCAGGGAGGTGGATCTCTGATGTTTTGAGCTAAAAAGGTACAGGAAACTTGGTCAAAAAATGAAAGAAAGATGAATGCAGCATGTTATCAGCAAATACTGGAGGCAAATTTGCAATCATCAGCCCGGAAGCTGCGCGTGAGACGTACTTGGACGTTCCACCATGACAACAATCCAAAACACAAGGCCAAGTCGACCTGTCATTGGCTACAGCAGAACAAAGTGAAAGTTCTGGAGTGGCCATCTCAGTCTCCTGACCTCAATATCATTGAGCCACTCTGGGGAGATCTCAAGCGCACAGTTCATGCTAGAGAGCCCATGGATTTACAGGAACTGGAGGTTTTTTTGCCAAGAAAAGTGGGCAGCTTTACCATCTGAGAAATTAAAGAACCTCATTAACAACAATCACAAAAGACTTCAAGCTGTCATTGATGTAGAGGGGGCAATACACGGTATTAAGAAATGAGTATGTAAACTTTTGATCAGGGTCATTTGGATGTTTGGGGTTGTCATTATGATTTAAAAAGAGAAAACAACAGTGACAATAAGTGGCTTCACACAACCACCAACCATGAATGGAGAAAAAGTTTTGGTGACATTCATATTCTCTGAAAAAAAAAGGCCAAGAAACAAAAAGTCTTCCGGGGTATGTAAACTTTTGAGCACAACTGTATATAGCTGGTGACATAAGTATTGAACCAATAATAAGTATGAAATTGTCACCAGATTGTGGCAACAATCCATCCAACCCACACAGGCTAAGAAATCAAACCATAGATATATTTATACCCCTTTTCAGATGTAAAGCAACATGAAATAAATGGCACTATAACAATAAACAACAAACAAGTACAATAATCTTAAACAATATAAGTCACCAACTGGTACAAGAGGAGAGAGTACCCTGCCTGCGAGGGCTCACAGTCTACAGGGGATGGGTGAGTGTAGACCGTGTTGTGGGGTGGCATGGTGAAACAAGGGTTACAGCAGGTTGTAGGCTTGTCGGAAGAGGTAGGTCTTCAGGTTCCTTTTGAAGGTTTCCACTGTACAAGAGACTCTGATACAGTATGCTGGCGTAGAGAGTTCCAGAGTAAGGGGGATGTGTGGGAGAAATCTTGCGATTGTGGGAAGAGGAGATAAGATGGGAGCAGAGAAGGAGAATTTGTGAGGATCGGAGGTTGCTTGCAAGTAAGCATCGGGAGACTAGGTCACAGATGTATGGAGGAGACAGGTTGTGGATGGCTTTGTATGATATGGTTAAGGTTTTGAACTGGAGTCTGTCAATCCCTTCACTGGCTCCCCATTTCCCTGAGAGGAAAGGCTGGGGAATAGCGGGGGACAGGTGGATTAGCAGCAGAGTTAAGGGTAGATTGTAGGGGTACAAGAGCAGGAGGTTGCAGTAGTTGAGGTGGGAGGTGATGCTTAACCATATACTGGTATACTGGTATAGCATGTATGCTTAAACATTATTTCTAATATCCAGAGCCATACACACGAACATGCCTGGAATAGATATTTAGCTCTAAATTAAGCCTGTCCCTTCACAGAATACCTATACAAAAGCATGGTCCTGCTACCCTCATACCCTTTCATTTACTTTTCAGCATGTGGTTCACATGCCAATTGCCTACTCTGAAATCATGTTTGTATGCAGTTTGACAGGAGAGCAGAAACAGACAGGCTGGCAGGAGTAGAGACACAGACCCGTCCTCACTACCTGTAATCTATCTCATTGATGGCTGCTTAAAATGGATTACACTTGACAACAGGCAGTTGACAAAGTTAGAAGGGATCTTACTTGTTTCTTCATTGTGACTTTTCTTGGCTATAACATGATTCTTAAAACATATTTCGGCAAAAAGAGAATGGAACTGTAAGTTGTCGTATTTTCTGAAATCATAAAAATTGCAATTTTCTGCTTCTAATCTTTAATAGCTAAATATTGCATAATTTAAGGAAAAGTTCACCAATTCAGTGACGTTATAATTATTCTATCCTTAGTTTAACATCTTCCAGTTATCTGTTATTCTAATTAACAGAATTTCATCTATACATTGATATGCCCGTAAAGCTGTAAAGTATTCAGAAGCAATGACAAGGAAGAAAGGTGCTTGGCTTTCTACTTAACGTTGATAAAGATTGATCCTGTAATACTAAACAGGCTAAACAAGAAAGACTAGATCAGTGCTAAATCTAACAGGTGACAAGTTTGACTGAGCAGGAGGACCACTATTACTTAACTGTAAATTACAGTCTGCTGCACAAAACAGCTACATGTATGTTAACTTCACAGCCAAACATAATTTTGCATTAAATTCCTTTTTTTATATTTAGAATTTAGATATAGTGGATGGTTGGCTAAAGTGTTTTAACCCCTTTAAGCACATTTTCATTTTTGCATTTCCGTTTTTTGCTTTGGCAGAAGATCCCCAAATCCAGGTGTGAAAAACTTGTTGCATCATTCCCAAGAAGACTCATGGCTGTACGAGCTCAAAAGGATGCTTCTACTCAATACTGAGCAAAGGCTCTGAATACTTATGACCATGTGATATTTCAGTTTTTCTTTTTGAAAAAGTTTGAAAAAAACAAAACAAACAAATGTACAAATTTATGCAGTCAAGATGGTGTGCAGAGTGTACATTAATGAGGAAAAAAAAAAAGTGAACTTTTTTTTTTTTTTTTTTTTTAAATTTACCAAATGGCTGCAAACAAAGAAAGAAAAATGTAAAGGGGTCTGAATACTTTCCCTACCCACTGTGCATAGCCAAAATGAGGAAGAGGGCCATTAAGTAAAGCTAAAATTATTTACTGAAATTAATCTTAAAACATAATATGCCTCAAATGAGAAGAGATAAAGGGTCAAAGGGTCTTATTGGTAAGAGTCCACATGCCCCCAAAAGAATCAGACAGCGAAACGTGTATCGAGGTAAGGGGACGCTGCGCTGTCCCTCATTGTCTCTACTCCAAGGTTTCCATTCCTCAGCTCCTTAAGGTAAAAAGAGGGGTTCTACTGTTTTGCACCTCAAACAGTATTTCCTTCATCTGATAGAGTCTAATTGCTAAGTGCAATCTCTTCTTATTTGAGATACAGTGGCTACATATTCATCACTAGATCATAGATGATTCTGACCATTATTGATTACAGCAATGCCTGTAATTTATTCCACTATTCTATTTCACTTGATATTGAGGGCCGCGCTTAGTTACCCGATGTTTACCCTGGTTACAAGCGTTAAACTAAAAAACAAAAAAAACAAACAGCACATACTTACATTCTGGTGTCCGTCAGGTCCCTTGCAGTCTGGTTCCTGCACTCAGTGACTGCCGGCCGTAAAGTGAAAGTGAAAGCACAGCCGCTGTGCTCTGCTTTCACTTTACGGCCAGCAGTCACAGTGCGGGAAGCAGACGGCAAGGGACCTGACGGACACCAGAATGCAAGTATGTGCTGTTTTTTTTTTTTTAGTTTAACGCTTGTAACCAGGGTAAACATCGGGTAACTAAGCGCGGTCCTGCACTTAGTTACCCGATGTTTACCCTGGTTACAAGCGAACGCATCGCATCGCTAGATCGGTGTCACACACACCGATCTAGCGATGACAGAAAGTTCTAAACGATCTGCTACGACGTACGATTCTCAGCGGGATCCCTGATCGCTGCTGCGTGTCAGACACAGCGATATCGTAACGATATCGCTGGAACGTCACGAATCGTACCGTCGTAGCGATCGAAATGTTATAGTGTGACGGTACCCTTACTCATTTTGCCTATGTACATCTGGCTGATATTTGTTTTGCATTAAACTTTGACAAGTGTTAATTTACTTATTTGGTCTTTGTGATTAATGAACTCCTAATCATTGTGTTATCCACAGTACATTGAATGGATTTTCACGGTGCCACTGGAGATAACAGATGACCAGTGGGGGTGCTGGGTGTGGTGATAGAAGATATACATGATTCCATGATCTATCCTGATATAAAGACCTAGATTGGTTCTGTGTTAAAATGATTGGAGCACTATAGTTATCACCAAATTCTAAATATAAAATTATGCCCTATTGATAAGTAATTAGCCATTTTGCCCCTCTAATTACAGTTATGGCTGAAAGTGATGATACCCTTGAAATTGCTCCATAAAATGAATTATTTCTCCCAGAAAATTATGTCAACTACTCATGTTTTGTTATACATGTTTATTTCCTTTGTGTTAATTGGAATACAAAAAATTAAACAGAAAAATAAAACCACATTGGACATGTCACAAAAAAAAAAAAAAAAAAAAGCATTAAGCTACTTACTGGTAGCGGCATTTTTCGGAGGCCCATGACAGCACTACGAGAGAGGGGATCCGCCCTTCAGGAACAGGAAACCTACAGATACAAAAGGGCGGCACCTCTCCCTATGCATCAGTTGTATTTCAGAGCCTGAGAGGACTACCGCGGTTAGTAGCACACAAATATACATTGTATACAGTTTATGTACAAAAATAATCCATCATATTGAACTATATACCACACGTGAGATCTATCTATCTCATTATATATACTATAGGAAGTGCAACCCCCACGTGAATAGGGAGGGAACTAAGGGTGCTGTCATGGGCCTCCGAAAAATGCCGCTACCAGTAAGTAGCTTAATGCTTTATTCGGATTCCCATGACAGCACTACGAGAGAATTACAGAGATGTAAACTACCTTAGGGAGGGACTATAGCCTGCAGCACCCTTAACCTGAAGGCGAGATCAGAAGAGAACCCCAAGTCCAACCTATAGTGCTTGAAAAAGGTGGAAGGGGATGACCACGTAGCTGCCTTACATATCTGGTCGATCGACACTCCAGATCTTTCAGCCCAGGATGTAGCCATGGCGCGGGTGGAATGTGCCCTCAGATTCTGCGGAGCTGGACCTCCACCTGCAGTATAAGCCAGAGAGATAGCCTCCCTAATCCACTTCGCTAGCGTGTACTTTGAAACTCTAAGACCTTTCCTGGGACCTTGGAAGGATAGAAAACGCATCCTCTCTCTTCCAAGCATCAGTGACTGATATATATTCTAATAGACTGATGCATAGGGAGAGGTGCCGCCCTTTTGTATCTGTAGGTTTCCTGTTCCTGAAGGGCGGATCCCCTCTCTCGTAGTGCTGTCATGGGAATCCGAATAAAAACAGTGTGCCTTTTTTTAATTTGTGTTTCAATACACAAAAAGACAAACAGGTATATAACAAAAAAAAAATGAAAGTGTGTAATCGAAATAAGCTGCAAGAAATACTTCATTTCCGGAACAATTTCAAGGGTGCCAACACTTTCAGCCATGACTGTATATACTACTACAAGAATACAATGATTTGGAAATTTTAGTCACATTTTATTCACAACAGAACTCAGATCAGAAAATGAAAGTTGTAAATTTTTCCATCCAATTTGGAAAAAGTAACTAATTTAGAAATTGATGGCAACAACACATCTTATAAAAGTTGGGACTCACTGGCTGGGCTTACCATAATGGGTCATGCCTAAGTGGCTACATGGTCTTTGCTAGAGCCTCTGATGGTCAGGATAGGCTTGGGCCACAGGATAGCCACCAGGTGCCGCTCCTGGACAATCTCCAGACCTGCCTCAGCTGACCAACGGGTGAAAGCAGGTATACACAGTACAGGGGACATAGGCACATACGTAGTCAGACACTCCAATTGTGAAAGACGTTTGTCTTTTATTACTATAAATATTCTGTTTCTCTGCTGGATCTGCAGGTTTCTGCTCCCCAGTTTATATCAGGGTGGTTGAAGTCCCCCATAATAATGACTTCTCCCTGATTTTCTGCCGCTTCCATTATATTTAAATATTTATAACAAACCC
The DNA here is from genome assembly GCF_032444005.1 of Ranitomeya imitator. Taxonomy (NCBI): domain Eukaryota; kingdom Metazoa; phylum Chordata; class Amphibia; order Anura; family Dendrobatidae; genus Ranitomeya; species Ranitomeya imitator. The sequence goes on along the minus strand of NC_091285.1, from coordinate 321,926,566 downwards.
CTATGAGTGTTTTATTTTGTTCTCCCCTTTTCTCCATCCATAGGAACTTAACATTAGGTAATAGGAAAAGGGTGTGGGAGAGTCAGCTCACTTTGTTTTCTCTGCTGCACCTTGTTGTGGATCTATTATCCGCACGAAGCCACCCAGGTCCAGGACGCACCACCACGGATGAAGGAAGAAGAACAATTTCTACAGCGAAGATATTTGTTAAAACTTCACGTTTATTTCTTACATTAAAAAAAATAAAATGTAACATGCTGGCAGACCACCTAGTAACCCAGAAAGCAAACCGATGCATTTCAGCTGTACAGTATTATTCATGGTCTCAAGTAACATTTTCATTGGCCTCACATATATGAGGCTATGTGCACATGATGCGGATCCGCAGCGTTTCCCATGAGTTTACATTACAACGTAAACCTATGGGAAACAAAACGCTGTGCCCATGCTGTGGAAAAAAAAAACGCGCGGAAATGCAGCGGTTTACATTCCGCAGCATGTCACTTCTTTCTGCGGATTCCGCAGCAGTTTTACACCTGCTCCAATAGAAAACCGTAGGTGTAAAACCGCAGTGAAATCTGCAGCAAAAACGCGTTTTTGCCCTGCAGATTTATCAAATCCGCAGCGGAAAAATCCACAGAGGACCATTCTATGTGCACATAGCCTTATCATGCAGGATGGGTTTTAGAGAAGGTTTTACATATAAACAAACCAGTCCCATCACTTATTTGTACAATCATTCTTGAACAGACTAAAGCCTTGTAGGTTAACAGCCATGTCTCCATTATCCCCACCATATCATAAAACTAACTTTGTTGGAACAAAATTAATTCCTCCGTCTTGTTGGTGAAGCTTCTGGCATCGGCGTTCATCAATTTATGTATTTTCCTGTACCTGCATTCCTCCTCTCTGTATTACCTATGCTAACAACTCCCCAATGCGACGCCCACTTTTATTACGTTTGCCCATATCACCATTTACAGTATCTTCCCTTTTGCACAAATGCCTTCCCCTGTCTATTTTAAACACTCCTCAAATCTTCTAGTCATTTTTCCCCCAGAACAGCCGCAACCTCCCCATTAAGGTGCAGTCCGTTTCTAGAGTCGAGCCTGTAACCAACAGAGAAGTCATCCCAGTTCTCCAGGAACCCCAAACCCTCATTTCTACAGCAAATCCCGAACCACTTGTTCAATTCCCTAATTTCCAGCTGCCTTTTGTAGCAGGTGGTATAAGTAGTATTTCAGAGAATACTGCCATTGCGGTCCTTGCCTTAACTTTTTGGTCTTATTCTCCAAATTCATTTTTCAGGACCTTCCATCTCATTGGTGCTGGTGTATTATGACCTCTGGGTGCTCTCCAGCCTTTCCCAGTAATCAGTCAGCCCCATCAGTGAGGTGTTGAACTTGAGCGTCAGGAAGGAAATGCACCAATGATCCCAGTCTTTGAAACAGATTGCGTCATCTACTCTAACAATTGAATTCCCCACTACCAGCACCTGTCTGGCCTATCCTGTACTCAGATTTCTTCCCTTACTGGAGCAGACACGCCATTGGTTTTCAGCAGATTTGTCTTGCTGGAGTAGTGCTATTGCTGTACTTCAAACCCCCCCTCAACCAACTTTGCAAACTTGTTAGGATGTGCCAGATCGGGACTAGGCTCCCTGACACTCTTGTTTTTACCGCACCTTCTAATTGTCACTCACCTAGCCGCCTCATTGACTTGCTTCTGGATGCTACCATCCTCCCCCACATCTGCCCCAGCAAGTACCCGCTCAGTGAGCAGCAAACTCCTTTCCATATTTTCAATGGATCTCAGAGCTCCAAGCTGCTCATTCAAATCCAGTACTTGGGCTTCCAAATATTCAACGTGCACACATTCTGCCTAGCAGTATGCATTTTTAAACGTTGGACAAGAACTTCATACGTTCAACTAGATGTACACTGAATTGCATAATCAATAGTGGAACACATTAATCTGATGGGTATAGCACAAAACAGGAGTAAAAGCAAAATGTTAACTGTGAATTTATACAAGTCACTCCCTTTTAAATTCCCTCAAACCAAATTCACTAGATCTCAAGTGACACACTTAGGCTACGTTCACATTAGCGTTGCGCGCCGGCGACGCAACGCACCAAAAACGCTGCGTTTTGCGACGCGTGCGTCGTTTTGACGAAAATCGGATGCACGAAAAATGCAACTTGTTGCATTTTCGTGCGTCCGACGCTAGCGTTGAAAACGACGCACATGTCGAAAAACGCTAACAAAAAAACGCACGCGTCCCCCATGTTAAACATAGGGGCGCGTCGCCGACGCAACAGCGACGCACATTAGCGTAACGCTAATGTGAACGTAGCCTAAAGCCACACTTAGTTCAGCAGCTCATGCACTGCGCTCATTGGCCAGCTATTGCGGTGACGCTTGCTATTAACCCGACATTACAGCTGCAGCCAAAACATTAGGAACCGAGCAGAAGTGAGGAGCCAGCTCTGAACCCAGGACAACCCCTTCAGAGTAAGAAGCAATGACCCAACCCCATTCCTGTTAAAGGACAAATTTCTAAGAAGAGTTAAATTAGCTACAAAAGTTAAAAAAAATCAACATAAGAAACCCTCATACTATTATTTGCCAGTCATGGCATTTGCTGGTGGTGCACTTTTTTTAGCGGCTCTGTCACAGATTTACTCCAGTAGCCCCGATTGCTTTCCTTCTGCACTGTTTGGAACTTTTCAGCTGGGTTAACGCCTTAAAAACACCAAAAGTGCACACAGAAAAGTCAAGAGAATTTCTCGATTCATTTATATGGACAACAAATTGCAGTTCATATGTTCTGGCTTTTCAGCGTCTTTTTGATGCTTCAGCTTTTCAAGAATGCCTGATCAGAGAAAAAGTAGATGTCACTTCTTTGAATCATCTCCTGATGGCTCAGTCTGATAAGAAGTCTGTAAAAAAAAAAAAAAAAAAAAAAAAAAATTCAAATAAAAAAAAACAACAACAACCTCTGCAAAGAGGCATTAAAAATTCTTCAAACCCACATAAGGAAACACCTCAAAAACACCCTGGATGGAGAGCTTCCTGCAGTTTTTTCTGCTAGATTTCTGCTTAATGCAATATGGCTCAAATGTATTTAAGAGGTTGCCCACTACTTTTACATTGATGACCTATCCATAAGATAGGTCTTCAATGTCTGATAGGGTGGGGTCTCACACCCGGCACCCCCGCCAATCAGCTGATGGGTAGCCGCAGGAAGCACTCACATCTGCCTCCTATCGATTGGAAAAGGAAGCGGATGTGCAGTGCCAAGCCTAAGGCTACATCATTAGCGTAAAAGTAGTGGACAACCTCTTTAAGTAGTTTATGCCACTCCAAACAAGTTGCAATTTATGGCACATGCTTCATATTTTGCAGTTGTCAGTTACATAATGTGTTGGAAGTAATGCCTCAGACAAATCTTTTTCCCCACATACAAGAAAAGCAGACTGAGTTTCAGGGTATGTTCCCCCGGTGAGTAAACGCTGCGGGTTGGTCGCCGTGAACAACCCGCAGCAGCCAGATGTTACAGCATAGCGGATGGGATTTCCAGAAATCCCATCTCCCCTATGCGTGCACAGACGGACATGCGGCGCATCTTTCCAGACCGCAGCATGTCTATCTTGTGGAGACGCTCAGTCTCCACAAGATAAATTTCACATGTACAATGTATAGAATGGGGTGATTCCACACGGTTCAATGAGCACATGTGGAATCACCTGCATTCAAAAGCAGTCAGCGCTTTGGACGGAGCAGACATGTGCCGTGTCCAAAGCGCTGCCAATTACTGAATATGCAGACGTAGCCTCATGAATGTTTAGGCAAATTTTCAGCAGTTTTTCTTGTATGTGAAAATAAGTTTTGCTTATCTAACAGCCTGTGAAAAATGCAGAGCACGGTGATGGTATCCAAGTGCTGTCCAGAGAATTGCATTGCTGACACTCAGATCAACATCAGACATGCCTACATATTTTGTATGGAGAAAAAAAAAAATATAGACACGTGAACAGCCCCGTAGACTCTCATAGGTGGGAGGTCAACTCCTAGGACCCCCAAGTACCAAGATGGGGACTTTGCAGTGGCTAGGCGTGAACTCAACCACTTCATTCTTTGTAGGACTACAGGAAAAAGCCAAACACTATACTTGGCTGTCTCAGACAGTCCCATAGAAAATGGAAGACAAAATGTACAATTTAAAGAAATTTGGTGCTTTACTGTCAGTTCTTACACGTTATGGTATTGTAGAATAGTATAAAATTGTGTGCCATGTAATTACATTGGCAAAAGCTGGATCCATAAGGGATCATTAAGGCGATTATTACTACTTTATTTTTTTATCCATTCTGATCTTTCTTAAAAATATCAACTCATTTAATTCATCTTTTTTGCTGAACAATTAAGAAAATGTTTTAACTATGCACTTTGTAGTGTAGCAGTGTCCACACTGTGCAGTGATGAGGCAGGGACTTAGGACAGTTCAAAGTAAACATAGGTATAATGTCCAACTCACAAACAAAAGAAGCCGTGTCCTCCAGTTCACAACCAGGAAGACAGTAGATAGACCATGGCGGGTTACCATGGCCGACTGCACGGCCGTGTATAGTGAGGGTGCCAGGTCTTTGGGTTCCATTTGCCTGTGTTGCCTCACAAAGATGACGCTCCGCAGAGCCGACTGCTCTGTACTCCTCCAGAAACCAAACTGACACACCCAAACCCTTCTCGCAGGGTTTATATTCCTCTCAACTGGAATCTGTGGCCATGGGCCGCTTGCAAGATGCGGCCCGGAGGAAATGGACCGGCCCCACTACCTTCCTGCAGTCCGTTTGAAAAATAAAAGCCCATACCGAGTGTGCCTGAACAACTACTTGGCCAAATAATCTGACGAGGTTCACGCTTTTATTCTGCCTTGTGACCCACAGACATCCTGCTGTGACCGCAGGGCACTCCAGCGGATCTAATACGCATCCTGGGGGACACATAGCGACCCTCACAAATCACACCAGTCGCTGCCTCACAACTTGGATAAAAAAATATTGATATATTCAATAGTGATGAGCGAGTGTGCTCGTCACTACTCGTTAGTCGCTCGAGCATCAGTGTGCTTGGGATGCTCGTTATTCCAGGAGTATTTACTTTTGTAAAAAGCATACAGCCAGACTTGTAGGATCTCCGTAGCATTGCTATATTATGCCTGCCGTCTAAGGCTACTTTCACACTAGCGTCGTACGACGCATGTCGCAATGCGTCGTTTTGCAGAAAAAAACGCATCCTGCAAAGTTGTCTGCAGGATGCGTGTTTTCTCCATAGGCTTGTATTAGCGACGCATTGCCACACGTCGCAACCGTCGTGCGACGGTTGCGTCATGTTGTGGCGGACCGTCGGCACCAAAAAACATTGCATGTAACGTTTTTTGGTGCGTTGTGTCCACCATTTCCGACCGCGCATGCGCGGCCGGAACTCCGCCCCCTCCTCCCCGGAGCTCACAATGGGGCAGCGGATGCGTTGTAAAACTGCATCCGCTGCCCCCGTTGTGCTGCGCTTTCACAGCATGCGTCGGTACGTCGCCACGACGCATTGCGTCGTACGACGCTAGTGTGAAAGTAGCCTAATACGTCCATCTGAGGTGTTCAAATTTGCATGGCATTAACTGCAATTTTTTTCCAGCAGTGAAATTTTATATGGTATTTCGTGCTACAGCTGGGCCTCAAACCCTCCTTCAAAAAATAATGTTTGTTAAAGTGAACCTGTCACCAGGCTTGTATCATCATGTTACATTACTCTATGCACAAATGCACCTATGCTTCTATATAATAACAAAATGGACAGTTTGTAAAATGAATGACGTTAGCTTTGCCTGAGTATGGTGAATGGGCAGCACGGTGGCTCAGTGATTAGCACTGCAGCCTGGGGTCCTGCGTTCAAATCCCACCAAGGACAACATCTGCAAGGAGTTTGTATGTTCTCCCCGTGTTTGTGTGAGTAAAGTAATAAACTAAGCGTAAAACTGCAGATGAACCAGGAGATTGGGGGATTCACGGTTCTCCTGGGGGCCAGTCCAAGCCTGAATGGGCCCTCTATTGCCATTTGCATTAGTTTTGCAGTGGATCCGCTTTTGACATAATTTAGTTTGCCTGTTAGGTCACATTCACAATATGGTCAGTATTTACCTCCTTATTTGTGAGCTAGAATTGGGAGTGGGACAAACAGAGGGAAAGTCTAATAGAAACATATGCACCACTTCTGCATTTATCACCCACTCCTGGTTCTGGCTACAAATACTGAGGTAAAATACTGACCAAATACTGAATGTGTGAACGAGGCTTTAGAGGGGTTCTCTTTTGTTGGTGTCTTCAGCCCCGAGTCAGTGTGCTCCTGAACATTGACGCCCATGCAGTGTCGGTCTGGGGTGCCAGGGGCCCACCAGTAACACTGACCTTGGGGGGCCCACTTTTCATCTGCATGCAAATATTACACTATTTACCTATTTCTCTATGCAATAATAATCTGGGTAGCATGGTTAATGAATGATGTGATGCTGCTTTTTTCTGTACAGCGTGAATCAAGTGAATTATGCCAAGTACTGCCCATACAGTGGGGTTGGGGCCCAGATCTGCACGGGGCCCTCCGGGGGATTCCCCTGTTACCGTGGGCCAGTCCGAGCCTGCGCCCAATAGCATGATGGCACCGCTGGCCAGTACAGAGCTGGCTCCCAGGCTGCTGGCAGAGGGAGCGTTGCTTCTGCAGTGTGGGTGAAGCGCAGGGGCACAGCCATCCAGGCAGCTTCAGAGTGGCGCCAGCTTTCTCCTTGTCCACCTATTCCTTACCTAGTGGCTGGTTTGGCTGGGACTGCGGTGGTCGGTAACCTAGGCAACAAAGTGTACACAATCTAAAAATCCCACTTCTGAGTGCCAACAGAGGATTTTTAATGAGGTAAATTGTAAAGGTCCTGTTTTTTACAAACACTTTCAGTTTTACCCCTTTACGTTCTTGAGACAACACCGTAACTTAAGCAAATAATAAGTCCAAATCCAGGTGTGACGGTAGCAGAGGTGCCGGTGTGCCGTGCGACATATGTGAGCACCTGCATACCGCGCCATTGCTCCTGACAGCACCCCTCACACTGCAGGCTTGGCGCCCTCCCACATGCAGCCCACCATGTACACACTGCACAGACGGAGGACACGGGCTGCAGCGCGCAACAAGTGCTCCCCCCAAACTTGTGCGGCGGCGGCGGCGGAGGAGCCGCTGCCTGACACGGGCGGACCGGGCTCACACCACGCCCCCTTCTTGTGGAAACAGCCTGCAACTCAACGTGTCCGGAAAGGTGTGTGCGGCGGACAGGAAAGGTCCGGGGCTGCCAGCGGCGCTGGAGGATGTTGGACCCGTCTTCCAGCGAAGAAGAGTCGGAGGAGTTACTGGAAGAAGACCGGAGAGATGTTCTGGTCGTCACCGCGCCTCACCGGACCGTGCATGCTGCTCCCCGAGATCCCAGAGACGCCGCCGTGCGCTCCACCCTGGCCAGACCCGCCAGCCCCAGCCCGTCCACCGGCAGCGAGGGCAGAGAGGAGCAGGAGCGGGCGCAGCGGGAGGAGCGGGAGCGCCGGAGCCGCTTACAGCTCTATGTGTTCGTTATGAGGTGCATAGCCTACCCGTTCAACGCCAAGCAGCCCACGGACATGACCCGGCGGCAGCAGAAGGTGAGCGCCCGTGTCTGTTACTGCTGGGGAGAGACGTGGGGGGCTGTCACTTGTGCACGGCAGGGAGTGGGGGGCTGTCACCTGTGTACTGCAGGGAGTGGGGGGCTGTCACCTGTGTACGGCAGGGAGTGGGGGGCTGTCACCTGTGTACGGCAGGGAGTGGGGGGCTGTCACCTGTGTACTGCAGGGAGTGGGGGGCTGTCACCTGTGTACGGCAGGGAGTGGGGGGCTGTCACCTGTGTACGGCAGGGAGTGGGGGGCTGTCACCTGTGTACTGCAGGGAGTGGGGGGCTGTCACCTGTGTACGGCAGGGAGTGGGGGGCTGTCACCTGTGTACTGCAGGGAGTGGGGGGCTGTCACCTGTGTACGGCAGGGAGTGGGGGGCTGTCACCTGTGTACTGCAGGGAGTGGGGGGCTGTCACCTGTGTACTGCAGGCGAGTGGGGGGCTGTCACCTGTGTACGGCAGGGAGTGGGGGGCTGTCACCTGTGTACTGCAGGGAGTGGGGGGCTGTCACCTGTGTACTGCAGGCGAGTGGGGGGCTGTCACCTGTGTACTGCAGGCGAGTGGGGGGCTGTCACCTGTGTACTGCAGGCGAGTGGGGGGCTGTCACCTGTGCACGGCAGGGAGTGGGGGGCTGTCACCTGTGCACGGCAGGGAGTGGGGGGCTGTCACCTGTGTACGGCAGGGAGTGGGGGGCTGTCACCTGTGCACGGCAGGGAGTGGGGGGCTGTCATCTGTTTACGGCAGGGAGTGGGGGGCTGTCACCTGTGCACGGCAGGGAGTGGGGGGCTGTCACCTATGCACGGCAGGGAGTGGGGGGCTGTCACCTGTGTACGGCAGGGAGTGGGGGGCTGTCATCTGTGTACGGCAGGGAGTGGGGGGCTGTCACCTGTGTACGGCAGGGAGTGGGGGGCTGTCACCTGTGCACGGCAGGGAGTGGGGGGCTGTCACCTGTGTACGGCAGGGAGTGGGGGGCTGTCATCTGTGTACGGCAGGGAGTGGGGGGCTGTCACCTGTGTACGGCAGGGAGTGGGGGGCTGTCACCTGTGTACGGCAGGGAGTGGGGGGCTGTCATCTGTGTACGGCAGGGAGTGGGGGGCTGTCACCTGTGCACGGCAGGGAGTGGGGGGCTGTCACCTGTGTACGGCAGGGAGTGGGGGGCTGTCACCTGTGTATGGCAGGGAGTGGGGGGCTGTCACCTGTGTACGGCAGGGAGTGGGGGGCTGTCACCTGTGTAGGGCAGGGAGTGGGGGGCTGTCACCTGTGTAGGGCAGGGAGTGGGGGGCTGTCACCTGTGTACGGCAGGGAGTGGGGGGCTGTCATCTGTGTACGGCAGGGAGTGGGGGGCTGTCACCTGTGTAGGGCAGGGAGTGTGGGGGCTGTCACCTGTGTAGGGCAGGGAGTGGGGGGCTGTCACCTGTGCACGGCAGGGAGTGGGGGGCTGTCAACTGTTTACGGCAGGGAGTGGGGGGCTGTCACCTGTGCACGGCAGGGAGTGGGGGGCTGTCACCTGTGCACGGCAGGGAGTGGGGGGCTGTCACCTGTGTACGGCAGGGAGTGGGGGGCTGTCACCTGTGTACGGCAGGGAGTGGGGGGCTGTCACCTGTGTACGGCAGGGAGTGGGGGGCTGTCACCTGTGTACGGCAGGGAGTGGGGGGCTGTCACCTGTGTACGGCAGGGAGTGGGGGGCTGTCACCTGTGTACGGCAGGGAGTGGGGGGCTGTCACCTGTGTACGGCAGGGAGTGGGGGGCTGTCACCTGTGTACGGCAGGGAGTGGGGGGCTGTCACCTGTGTACGGCAGGGAGTGGGGGGCTGTCACCTGTGTACGGCAGGGAGTGGGGGGCTGTCACCTGTGTACGGCAGGGAGTGGGGGGCTGTCACCTGTGTACGGCAGGGAGTGGGGGGCTGTCACCTGTGCACGGCAGGGAGTGGGGGGCTGTCACCTGTGTACGGCAGGGAGTGGGGGGCTGTCACCTGTGTAGGGCAGGGAGTGGGGGGCTGTCACCTGTGTATGGCAGGGAGTGGGGGGCTGTCACCTGTGTACGGCAGGGAGTGGGGGGCTGTCACCTGTGTAGGGCAGGGAGTGGGGGGCTGTCATCTGTGTAGGGCAGGGAGTGGGGGGCTGTCATCTGTGTACGGCAGGGAGTGGGGGGCTGTCACCTGTGTAGGGCAGGGAGTGTGGGGGCTGTCACCTGTGTAGGGCAGGGAGTGGGGGGCTGTCACCTGTGTAGGGCAGGGAGTGGGGGGCTGTCACCTGTGTAGGGCAGGGAGTGTGGCGCTGTCACCTGTGTAGGGCAGGGAGTGGGGGGCTGTCACCTGTGTAGGGCAGGGAGTGGGGGGCTGTCACCTGTGTACGGCAGGGAGTGGGGGGCTGTCACCTGTGTACGGCAGGGAGTGGGGGGCTGTCACCTGTGTACGGCAGGGAGTGGGGGGCTGTCACCTGTGTAGGGCAGGGAGTGGGGGGCTGTCACCTGTGTAGGGCAGGGAGTGGGGGGCTGTCACCTGTGAAGGGCAGGGAGTGGGGGGCTGTCACCTGTGTAGGGCAGGGAGTGGGGGGCTGTCACCTGTGTACGGCAGGGAGTGGGGGGGCTGTCACCTGTGTAGGGCAGGGAGTGGGGGGCTGTCACCTGTGTAGGGCAGGGAGTGGGGGGCTGTCACCTGTGTAGGGCAGGGAGTGTGGGGGCTGTCACCTGTGTAGGGCAGGGAGTGTGGCGCTGTCACCTGTGTAGGGCAGGGAGTGGGGGGCTGTCACCTGTGTAGGGCAGGGAGTGGGGGGCTGTCACCTGTGTACGGCAGGGAGTGGGGGGCTGTCACCTGTGTACGGCAGGGAGTGGGGGGCTGTCACCTGTGTACGGCAGGGAGTGGGGGGCTGTCACCTGTGTACGGCAGGGAGTGGGGGGCTGTCACCTGTGTAGGGCAGGGAGTGGGGGGCTGTCACCTGTGTAGGGCAGGGAGTGGGGGGCTGTCACCTGTGTAGGGCAGGGAGTGGGGGGCTGTCACCTGTGTACGGCAGGGAGTGGGGGGCTGTCACCTGTGTACTGCAGGCGAGTGGGGGGCTGTCACCTGTGCACGGCAGGGAGTGGGGGGTCGTCACCTGTGCGCGGCGGGCGAGTGGGGGGGCCGTCACCTGTGCGCGGCGGGCGAGTGGGGGGGCCGTCACCTGTGCGCGGCGGGCGAGTTGGGGGGGCCGTCACCTGTGCGCGGCGGGCGAGTTGGGGGGGCCGTCACCTGTGCGCGGCGGGCGAGTTGGGGGGGGCTGTCACCTGTATGCTCACGAGGTGTTTGAACCTATATTCTTGAGATATGCACTATTCAGGTTAGGGGTCTCCACCGGTGGACAGTGGTCGTCTGCAGGATTATTGAGGTGAGGCGTCTCTACCTGTGGGTAGTGGCGGTATGCAGGATTATTGAGATGAGGCGGCTTCACCAGTGGGTAGTCAGTACTCAGTCGTTTTTTGCCAAGGAGATAGTTATGTTATGGTAAAGTGGCTGCTGACTACATGTGATCCGGTTTGCTTCCTAGTGTTCATCCTGTGGTGTGCATATATATATATAGATATAGATATATATATATATATATATATATATATATAGATATAGATATATATATATATATATATATAGATATATATATATATAGATTTATCACTTCATAATGTCAGATATAACTAGAAATTATCACCTTCCATTTAATGATCTCATGGCAGCCTAATAGCAGGGAGCTGGCTACGGGAGGGCTAATGCCATCTGCTTTCCTGGTAAGAATGGGGCACGCGTAATAGGTGCATCCTTTGTCAGCAGTTATTTATTTATTTATTTTTTTTTTAGAAGTGGCACATGATAGATAAGCTGCTGTTATCCTTTATTACACAGGGTAGTGATCTTGGTTACTGCATTGAGCTGGCCTACATTTATAACATTTTAGTAAAACCCACACTTGTTTCCGATTCATCAGTAAGTAGCATCATGTCAGTCATCGTTTCTCTTGGCCCCCCTAACCAATAACCTATTCACACAATGTGCGGAAAACTAAAATTTTCAGTGAATGTTCTTGCTTGCCATGTGTGTTTTATCGAACACTTAATATGCTTTAATATACTTCACATTATTTCTATAGTCTGTTTCATGCATCTTAAACCTATAACAGAAGAAATATATCCCTAATGGGATGCACTTGGGTAGAAGTAATAAGATGTATAATTATGTGCTTAATTCTAAAACTCTGGGCAAAACCATCAATGAAAAAGACCTGGGTGTATGGGTGGATGACAAACTCATATTCAGTGGCCAGTGTCAGGCAGCTGCTACAAAGGCAAATAAAATAATGGGATGCATTAAAAGAGCCATAGATGCTCATGAGGAGAACATAATTCTACCTCTATACAAGTCACTAGTTCGACCACACTTACCGTAGCATACTGTGCACAGTTCTGGTCTCCGGTGTATAAGAAAGACATAGCTGAACTAGAGCGGGTGCAGAGAAGAGCGACCAAGGTTATTAGAGGACTGGGGGGTCTGCAATACCAAGATAGGTTATTACACTTGGGGCTATTTAGTTTGGAAAAACGAAGACTAAGGGGTGATCTTATTTTAATGTATAAATATATGAGGGGACAGTACAAAGACCTTTCTGATGATCTTTTTAATCATAGACCTGAGACAGGGACAAGGGGGCATCCTCTGCGTTTGGAGGAAAGAAGGTTTAAGCATAATAACAGACGCGGGTTCTTTACTGTAAGAGCAGTGAGACTATGGAACTCTCTGCCGTATGATTTTGTAATAATTGATTCATTACTTAAATTTAAGAGGGGACTGGATGCCTTTCTTGAAAAGTATAATGTTACAGGTTATATATACTAGGTTACTTGATAGGGCGTTGATCCAGGGAACTAGTCTGATTGCTGTATGTGGAGTCGGGAAGGAATTTTTTTCCCCAATGTGGAGCTTACTCTTTGCCACATGGGTTTTTTGCCTTCCTCTGGATCAATATGTTAGGGCATGTTAGGTTAGGCTATGGGTTGAACTAGATGGACTTAGGCTACTTTCACACTAGCGTTTTCTGCAATCCGTCACAATGCGTCGTTTTGCAGAAAAAACGCATCGTGCAAAAGTGCTTGCAGGATGCGTTTTTTCCCCATAGACTTGCATTGAAGACGCATTTGCGACGGATTGCCACACGTCGCATCCGTCGAGCGACGGTTGCGTCGTGCTTTTGCGGACCGTCGGGAGCAAAAAACGCTACATGTAACGTTTTTTTCTCCTGACGGACCGCTTTTTCCGACCGCGCATGCGCGGTCGGAACTCCGCCCCCACCTCCCCGCACCTTACAATGGGGCAGCGGATGTGCCGGAAAAATGCATCCGCTGCACCCATTGTGCAATGCAGCAAACGCTAGCGTCGGAATCTCTCCCCGACGCATTGCGACGGGGAGATTCCGACTCTAGTGTGAAAGAAGCCTTAAAGTCTTCCTTCAACCTTAATAACTATGTAAGGGTATGTGCACACGTTGCGGTTTTTGCTGCGGATCCGCAGCAGTTTTCCATGCGGTGTACAGTACAATGTTAACCTATGGAAAACAAAAGCCGCTGTGCACATGCTGCGGAAAAAAACGTGCGTAAACGCTGCGGTTTATTTTCCGCAGCATGTCAATTCTTTGTGCGGAATCCGCAGCGGATTGGCACCTGCTCCATGTTAAAAATCCGCAGGTGTCTAAAACCGCAGTGGAAACCGCTCAAAAATCCGCGATAAATCCGCAGTACTTTTTGCACTGCGGATTTAGTCAAATCCGCAGCGGAAAATTCCGCAACGGAATCCACAGCGTGTGCACATGGCCTTACAATCTAAATTCCTAATTGGAAACATACAGAAGTGCTGTAAAGCATTGATTTAAGCAGACAACTGACTACATAACCAAAAAGCATTGCTTTGAATAATCAGTAATAACCCAAACGGGATTGACAGACTGTTAACTTTATCATAAGGACACCAATACAATATGATAAGACAGGATAAAAGAACGTAAGACAATAATTAAAAGCCACACAATCTCACTCCCTCAGGAAGCTCGTGTGAACCGTGCATCGGAGTGTGAGGTGGCAGCAGCATCCACGCCATGATCCCGGGTCAGTAATTCCTTTCTCTAACTTGATGAGTGCTTCTCACTAAATTAGAGTATCATCAAACAGTTAATTTCAGTTCTTCAATACAAAAAGTGAAACTCCTATATAGAGCCATTACAAACAGAGTGATCTATTTCAAGTGTTTATTTCAGTTAATGTTGGTGATTATGGCTCACAGCCAATGAAAACCCAAGCCATTATCTCTGTAAATTTTAATAATTAAGACTGAACACCTGCAAAGGCTTCCTAAGCATTTCAAATGGTCCCTTAGTCTGTTTTTAGTAGGCTCCATGATCATGGGAAAGACTGCTGACTTGACAGATGTCCAGAAGGCGGTCACTGACACATTCCACAAAGAGGGTAAGCCACAAAAAGTCATTGCTAAAGAAGCTGGCTGTTCCGAGTGCTGTATCCAAGCATATTAATGGAAAGTTGAGGAAGGAAAAAGTGTGGTAGAAAAAGGTGCACAAGAAACCGGGGTAACTGCAGCCTTGAAAGGATTGTTAAGAAAAGGCCATTCAAAAATTTGGGGGAGATACACAAGGATTTGTCCCAAAAACAAAGTACATTTTAATTAACAGATCACAAATGGGGCATTCTGGAATAATGTTATGTAAGAGGAGTAAAGGCATTTAGCCCAATGGCCTAATTTACTTATGTAATGACAAAGGCTATAAAACTTTGAATTAATGAATACTACAGATGGTAAAGTATGATGCTGACAAAAGTGCCCCCCAAACACAGTATGATACACCCACAGTGAATTCTTCCACAGTACCTTCCATATGCGCAGTGTGACTACTGTACCCACCTGCAGAGTATGATGCCCCAACTGTGATCTACATACAGTATGAGGGGCCCCACATAGTCCTCAATACAGTGTAATCGGCCCCACATTAAAAATTATAAATACTCCCTTCCCCCAGTCCCTGTTGCTCTGGTCTTGGCATCAAGTGTTACATAGTAACATAGTTAGTAAGGCCGAAAAAAGACATTTGTCCATCCAGTTCAGCCTATATTCCATCATAATAAATCCCCAGATCTACGTCCTTCTACAGAACCTAATAATAGTATGATACAATATTGTTCTGCTCCAGGAAGACATCCAGGCCTCTCTTGAACCCCTCGACTGAGTTCGCCATCACCACCTCCTCAGGCAAGCAATTCCAGATTCTCACTGCCCTAACAGTAAAGAATCCTCTTCTATGTTGGTGGAAAAACCTTCTCTCCTCCAGACGCAAAGAATGCCCCCTTGTGCCCGTCACCTTCCTTGGTATAAACAGATCCTCAGCGAGATATTTGTATTGTCCCCTTATATACTTATACATGGTTATTAGATCGCCCCTCAGTCGTCTTTTTTCTAGACTAAATAATCCTAATTTCGCTAATCTATCTGGGTATTGTAGTTCTCCCATCCCCTTTATTAATTTTGTTGCCCTCCTTTGTACTCTCTCTAGTTCCATTATATCCTTCCTGAGCACCGGTGCCCAAAACTGGACACAGTACTCCATGTGCGGTCTAACTAGGGATTTGTACAGAGGCAGTATAATGCTCTCATCATGTGTATCCAGACCTCTTTTAATGCACCCCATGATCCTGTTTGCCTTGGCAGCTGCTGCCTGGCACTGGCTGCTCCAGGTAAGTTTATCATTAACTAGGATCCCCAAGTCCTTCGCCCTGTCAGATTTACCCAGTGGTTTCCCGTTCAGTGTGTAATGGTGATATTGATTCCCTCTTCCCATGTGTATAACCTTACATTTATCATTGTTAAACCTCATCTGCCACCTTTCAGCCCAAGTTTCCAACTTATCCAGATCCATCTGTAGCAGAATACTATCTTCTCTTGTATTAACTGCTTTACATAGTTTTGTATCATCTGCAAATATCGATATTTTACTGTTTAAGTGTTCTGAAGCTCTTCAGGGCTTGGCACAAAATAGTGACGTCATCGCGCCCGCTGCGCTGCAACATCAGATGCAAAGGTAGAATGATGGTAGAGGGAACGTCAGCTGACTCTCCCTCCTCCATCATTGTTTCTGACTGCATTGGCATCCAGGATAGATAGAAATGTGTACTGATCGGACCAGTGGTGTGACATTTTACAATGTTTTTTTATTAGCCATCAGCAAGGACATGAGAGATTTTACATTTTCACCTGTTGTGGCTATGAGTTGTATAATAGGATCTTTATATCGTCAATGCTGGTGATGAAATGCTTCTTCTGTTTAATGTTTACCAACCAATAAAGATGCAAAATAGAGGTAGTATTGTTTGCAAATACCAACTAATGTGAACTGAAACTAGGGTCCCAATTTATCAAAGTGTATAAACCAGAAAACTGAAAATTGAAAAGTCTAAAATGTATTGCCCAACTCAGAATTGTGCAAAGATTCAGCAACTTTTGATGTTTTCAAGCCTGTTTCGGGCAGCTCTGACAGGCAAAGCTTCGGTGGAGCTGGGTTGTCACATTGTTACGCTCATCCATCAAATTCGTCAATAGTGGCTACATGTTTATTGTCGAGGCTCAAGGATGTTCACGCCACTAAGAATATGTGCTGAATCTTATTGGGAGAATCAATAATGTGATCATGCGATGGCTGTTCTTAATCTCAAGTGGCAATCTTTAGGATCGCACACAATTGACTTTTGTAGTTATCTAAGGCTACGTTCACATTTGCGTTGTGCGGCGCTGCGTCGGCAACGCTACGCACAACGCAAATATGAACGCATGCACAAACGCTGCGTTTTGCGACGCATGCGTCGCTTTTTGCATGGTTTTGGGCGAGGAAAAACTGCATCATGCAGCGTTCCCTGCGCCCTGACGCATGCGCTGCAGCGACGCATGCGTGGCAAAACGCAAATGCAACGCATGTCCATGTGCCCCCATGTTAAATATAGGGGCGCATGGCGCGTGCGTCGCCGCGGCTGCGCCCGACGCAGCCGGGAGCGGCGCAAATGTGAACGTAGCCTAAAAGGAGCACATAATGATACTGTGATCTGTGATCGAAACACCATAAGTGTGAACAATGACTGAGAAGGAAACCTGAGCTCATGCACCGGATATGACATTACAGCATGATTTATGATTCTACTTTTCTGTGTAGCTTTTAAGGCTAATTAAACTTTTGCTCAATTTTCTCTTGACGTATTGTATCTTGAAGGAACGTTTCGCCAAGGCTGTATTGGTAAAGGACAATTTTTTTCTGTCTAGTGATTAAACCTGATGAGAAAACAGAATGAAATTTGGGGATGTAGAAACCTTGCAAATCATGGAAATATGTTGTGACAAAGGAAACAAACTACTGGTTCCAGATACAAAGGATAAAGGTCTCTAGAGGGTCAAAGCCTTCTAGTGATGAATC
Source organism: Ranitomeya imitator (assembly GCF_032444005.1). Lineage (NCBI taxonomy): Eukaryota > Metazoa > Chordata > Amphibia > Anura > Dendrobatidae > Ranitomeya > Ranitomeya imitator. The sequence goes on along the minus strand of NC_091285.1, from coordinate 321,909,356 downwards.
TGATGCCTTGTACTATTGATCTGGCTGGAGGACAGCTGTACCTTTTGTATTGGCATACTAGTGAACCTAGACCACCAGGGGTGTGACTACAGGGAGACTTCATGGTCTGAAGTCACACCTGAGCATTGAGGGGTGGGGGAAGCAAAATGTTCATTTGGACGAATTCTATTGAAGAACCTTGATAGCTGATATAAATTACAGAGCATTACTGTTCAAATTTTCTTGAAAAAACAAACAAAAACCCTCAATTGTATTCCTTAAAAAATGTTTATTAGTTACTCGTTGTTCCCAGGGGGACTCCCAATCTAATTTCCTTATCAGTTTGTTCTTTGGAGTATGGGCACAAAAGTAATGTACCCACAAAGAACTTAGCATTGCATGGGAACAGTCACTGAACCACCATAAAATGTTGTAAAATAAATAGAAAATATAGTGGCAACAAGTAAAAAACTCTTTGGTATTCTATCTTTTGGGTGAGATAATTTGCTGAGTTTTATCCCATGCATTAGAATGCATTTTCACCAAGGTAAGTATGCTAATGGGGAATCTTAGAATCCTAAAGGTACCGTCACATTAAGCGACGCTGCAGCGATATAGACAACGAGCCGATCGCTGCCGCGTCGCTGTTTAGGTCGCTAGGAGACGTCACACACGGCAACAGCAGAACGATTGAGGAGCGATCCAGTGACATACTTATCGTTCTCGCTGGTTGTTCGCTCCATGAAAAAACATAGGAGGCATCGTTGCTTTTGCTGTCAAACATGATGAATCACGCCGACCTGACGACCAAATAAAGTTCCGGACTTCTAGCTACGACCAGCGATGTCACAGCGGGATCCTGATCGCTGCTGCGTGTCAAACACAACGAGATCGCTATCCAGGATGCTGCAACGTCACGGATCGCTGTCGTTCTCGTTGGAAAGTTGCTTAATGTGACGGTACCTTAATGTCAAGTTGCCACATTGACCCAGCAAAGGAAACCGGTCAGCTAATTCATGCTGCCGCTGCCCGAGCAACAAGCAGCATGAATCAGACACTGGCTTCTCCATTATGTTCCATCCGTTTTAAGGTACCGTCACATTAAGCGACGCTGCAGCGATATAGGCAACGATGCCGATCGCTGCAGCGTCGCTGTTTCGTCGCTGTGTGGTCGCTGGAGAGCTGTCACACAGACAGCTCTCCAGCGACCAACGATGCCGAAGTCCCCTGGTAACCAGGGTAAACATCGGGTTACTAAGCGCAGTGCCGCGCTTAGTAACCCGATGTTTACCCTGGTTACCATTGTAAATGTAAAAAAAAACAAACACTACATACTTACATTCCGGTGTCTGTCCCCTCGCCGTCAGCTTCCCTGCACTGTGTCAGCGCCAGACGGCCGTAAAGCAGAGCGGTGACGTCACCGCTGTGCTTTACGGCCGGCCGGCGCTCACAGTCAGTGCGGGAAGCTGACGGCGAGGGGACAGACACCGGAATGTAAGTATGTAGTGTTTGTTTTTTTTTACATTTACAATGGTAACCAGGGTAAACATCAGGTTACTAAGCGCGGCCCTGCGCTTAGTAACCCGATGTTTACCCTGGTTACCAGTGAAGACATCGCTGAATCGGCGTCACACACGCCGATTCAGCGATGTCTGCGGGAGATCCAGCGACGAAATAAAGTGCTGGACTTTCCCCAGCGACCAACGATCTCCCAGCAGGGGCCTGATCGTTGGTCGCTGTCACGCATAACGATTTAGTTAACGATATCGTTGCTACGTCACAAAAAGCAACGATATCATTAACGATATCGTTATGTGTGACGGTACCTTTACTCTGTAATCCATTTCAAGAAAATCATCGTTGAAAGCAGTGCCAGGCGAGAGATAATTGGTCATAGCGGTACAGTGGATATAAAAAGTCTACACATTTGTCATGTAATAAAATCATACTAAAATAACTTTTTCTGTACAAATCCATTGAGAAACAAACTGAATCCATTTAGAGGCGTGAAAAAAAACAAACACCTGTAGTAAAATAATGTGGTTGCTAATTGGGGACATGTTAGTGTTCAGAATTAACGAATCACATTCAAATAGTATTCAGTACAGAGCTGCCATCATTTAAAGTGATTCTGATTAACCCCATATAAAGTTTAACTCTTTTAGTAGGATTTCCTTGATATTTTCTTAGCTGTACTCCGCAGCAAAAGCCATCTATCTATATAATCGTCTAAGGGCCACTTCCATCTGTTTGTCTGTAACGGAAATCCCGCGTCGCTGATTGGTCGCGGCCTGCTGGCCGCGACCAATCAGCGACGGGCACAGTCCGGCTGTGAATTCGCCCCTTCCTACTCTGTCAGTGCCCCCTCCATACTCCCCTCCAGTCAGCACTCACACAGGGTTAATGGCTGTGTTACACCGTGTTATGCCGTGGTGTAACGCAGTCCGTTAACGCTGTTATTAACCCTGTGTGACCAACTTTTTACTATTGATGCTGCCTATGCAGCATCAATAGTAAAAAGATCTAATGTTAAAAATAATAATAAATGAAAAATCATTATATACTCCCCTTCCGGCGCCTTTCCCACTCCTCACAACGCTCCGGGCCATGCATTGCGGTCTCGCAAGATGATGACGTAGCGGTCATCATCTCGCGAGACCGCAATGCATTCTTGGGACAGGAGCGTCACAGGGAGCATCGCTAAATGCCTCGCCTGGATCCGGGGGCCGACAGAAGGTGAGTATATAACTATTTTTTATTTTAATTCTTTTTTTTTAACAGGGATATGGTGCTCACATTGTTAGATACTATGTGGGCTGTGTTAGATACTACGTGGGCTGTGTTAGATACTACGTGGGCTGTGTTAGATACTACGTGGGCTGTGTTAGATACTACGTGGGCTGTGTTAGATACTGCGTGGGCTGTGTTAGATACTGCGTGGGCTGTGTTAGATACTGCGTGGGCTGTGTTAGATACTGCGTGGGCTGTGTTAGATACTGCGTGGGCTGTGTTAGATACTGCGTGGGCTGTGTTAGATACTGCGTGGGCTGTGTTAGATACTGCGTGGGCTGTGTTAGATACTGCGTGGGCTGTGTTAGATACTGCGTGGGCTGTTGTGAGTTCTGTTTTTGGGCTCCCTCTGGTGGTTACTGATGGTACTGGGTGACTTGTCTTTCCTGGGTTTCTGGGTTCCACCTGTTCCATCAGCATATGGGAGTTTCCTATTTAACCTGGCTTTGCTGGCATTTCCTCGCCGGTTATCAATGTATCCAGTGTGTCTTGTTACCTCTGCTCCCTGCTCCTAGAACCTTCTGGACAAGCTAAGTTTGGATTTTCCTGTTTTGTGTTTTGCTTAATTTGGTTTTTAGTCCAGCCTGCAGATATGTGATTCTCTGCTGCTGGTTGCTCTAGTGGGCTGAAATTGCTTTTCATGTACCATGAGTTGGCACATGAGTTCAAGTAATTTCAGGATGGTTTTTTGAAGGGTTTTTCGCTGACCGCGCAGTTCACTTTTGTATCCTCTGCTATCTAGCTTTAGCGGGCCTCATTTTGCTGAAACTGTTTTCATACTACGTATGTGCTTTCCTCTCATTTCACCGTCATTATATGTGGGGGGCTGCTATTTGCTGTGGGGTATTTCTCTGGAGGCAAGAGAGGTCTGTGTTTCTTCTGATAGGGGAAGTTAGATCTTCGGCTGGAGCGAGACGTCTAGGATCATCGTAGGCACGTTCCCCGGCTACTTTTATTTGTGTTAGGTTCAGGGTCGCGGTCAGCTCAGGTTCCATCGCCCTAGAGCTTGTTTGTATCTGTGCTTGTCCTTTTTGTGATCCCCTGCCATTGGGATCATGATAGTATAACCGGCCCACAAAGTGTTAATTGTATTGGCTGAAGTAGGAGGATAAGTAGTCTGAGGAAGTTTTTTTTTTTTTTTTTTCCCCTCAGAGTTTGCTGCCTAGCCTTATTGCAGCCTGGCTACTTCCTCCTCCTCTTAATCTTTGAATGGCTCTGATCTCAGCTGTTTATCATGGACGTCCAGAGTTTGGCTTCCAGCCTGAATAATCTTGCCACTAAGGTTCAAAATATACAGGATTTTGTTGTACATGCTCCTATGTCTGAACCTAGAATTCCTGTCCCAGAGTTTTTTTCTGGAGATAGATCTCGTTTTCTGAATTTTAGGAACAATTGCAAGTTGTTTCTTTCTTTGAAATCTCGCTCCTCTGGAGACCCTGCTCAGCAAGTCAAGATAATTATATCTTTCCTGCGGGGTGACCCTCAGGATTGGGCATTTGCATTGGCACCAGGGGACCCTGCGTTGCTTAATGCAGATGCGTTTTTTCTGGCATTGGGTTTGCTCTATGAGGAACCTAACCAAGAGATTCAGGCTGAAAAAGCTTTGTTGGCCCTCTCTCAGGGGCAAGATGAAGCAGAAATTTATTGTCAAAAATTTCGGAAGTGGTCGGTACTTACTCAGTGGAATGAGTGCGCTCTGGCTGCAAAGTTTAGAGATGGCCTTTCTGAGGCCATTAAAGATGTTATGGTGGGGTTCCCTGCGCCTGCTGGTCTGAATGAGTCTATGACTATGGCTGTTCAGATTGATCGGCGTTTACGGGAGCGCAAACCTGTGCATCATTTGGCGGTGTCGTCTGAACCGTCACCTGAGATAATGCAATGTGATAGAATTCAGTCCAGAAGTGAACGGCAAAAGTATAGGCGGAAAAAAGGGTTGTGCTTTTATTGTGGTGATTCAGCTCATGTTATATCAGCATGCTCTAAACGCACAAAAAAGGTTGATAAGTCTGTTGCCATTGGTACTTTACAGTCTAAGTTCATTCTGTCTGTGACTCTGATTTGTTCACTATCATCCATTTCCGTCGATGCCTATGTGGATTCAGGCGCTGCCCTGAGTCTTATGGATTGGTCATTTGCCAATCGCTGTGGGTTTAGTCTGGAGCCTCTGGAAGTCCCTATTCCTTTGAAGGGAATTGACTCTACACCTTTGGCTATGAATAAACCTCAGTACTGGACACAAGTGACCATGCGTATGACTCCCGTTCATCAGGAGGTGATTCGCTTCCTGGTACTGTATAATTTGCATGATGTTCTAGTACTTGGTCTGCCATGGTTACAAACTCATAATCCAGTCCTTGACTGGAAATCAGTGTCTGTGTTAAGCTGGGGTTGTCAGGGGGTTCATGATGATGCACCTCCGATTTCTATCGCTTCATCTACTCCTTCTGAGATTCCTGTGTTTTTGTCTGACTATCGGGATGTTTTTGAGGAGCCTAAGCTCAGTTCGCTTCCTCCTCACAGGGATTGCGATTGTGCTATAAATTTAATTCCGGGCAGTAAATTTCCTAAAGGTCGTTTGTTCAATCTGTCAGTGCCAGAGCATACTGCTATGCGGGATTATGTTAAGGAGTCCTTGGAAAAGGGACATATCCGTCCATCTTTGTCCCCTTTGGGAGCAGGTTTTTTTTTCGTGGCCAAGAAAGATGGTTCCTTGAGGCCTTGTATAGATTACCGTCTTTTGAATAAGATTACCGTAAAATATCAGTATCCTTTGCCATTGTTGACTGATTTGTTTGCTCGCATTAAGGGGGCTAAATGGTTCACTAAGATTGATCTTCGGGGTGCGTATAATCTTATACGAATAAAGCAAGGTGATGAGTGGAAAACCGCATTTAATACGCCTGAGGGCCATTTTGAGTATTTGGTAATGCCTTTTGGACTTTCTAATGCTCCTTCAGTCTTCCAGTCCTTTATGCACGATATTTTCCGTGAATATCTGGATAAATTTATGATTGTGTATTTGGATGATATTTTGGTTTTTTCTGATGACTGGGAGTCTCATGTTCAGCAGGTCAGGAAGGTGTTTCAGGTCCTGCGGGCCAATTCCTTGTTTGTAAAAGGCTCAAAGTGTCTCTTTGGAGTCCAGAAGATTTCTTTCTTGGGGTATATTTTTTCCCCTTCTACTATTGAGATGGATCCCGTCAAGGTTCAGGCTATTTGTGACTGGACGCAGCCTACATCTCTTAAGAGTCTACAGAAGTTCTTGGGCTTTGCTAATTTCTATCGTCGTTTTATAACTAATTTTTCTAGTGTTGTTAAGCCTTTGACGGATTTGACTAAGAAGGGTGCTGATGTTGCTAATTGGTCTCCTGCGGCTGTGGAGGCCTTTCAGGAACTTAAGCGCCGGTTTTCTTCTGCTCCTGTGTTGCGTCAGCCAGATGTTTCGCTCCCTTTTCAGGTTGAGGTTGATGCTTCCGAGATTGGAGCGGGGGCGGTTTTGTCACAGAGAAGCTCCGATGGCTCAGTGATGAAGCCATGCGCGTTTTTTTCTAGAAAGTTTTCGCCGGCTGAGCGGAATTATGATGTTGGTAATCGGGAACTTTTGGCCATGAAGTGGGCATTTGAGGAGTGGCGTCATTGGCTAGAGGGTGCTAGACATCGTGTGGTGGTCTTGACTGATCACAAAAATTTGATTTACCTTGAGTCTGCCAGGCGTCTGAATCCTAGACAGGCTCGTTGGTCACTGTTTTTCTCTCGTTTCAATTTTGTGGTTTCATACCTGCCAGGTTCAAAGAATGTGAAGGCGGATGCTCTTTCTAGGAGTTTTGTGCCTGACTCCCCTGGAAATTCTGAGCCCACTGGTATCCTTAGGGATGGGGTGATTTTGTCTGCTGTCTCCCCAGACTTGCGACGTGCTTTGCAGGAGTTTCAGGTGGCTAAACCTGATCGTTGTCCGCCTGAGAGACTGTTTGTTCCGGATAATTGGACCAGTAGAGTCATCTCCGAGGTCCATTCTTCTGCGTTGGCAGGTCATCCTGGAATATTTGGTACTAGAGACTTGGTGGCCAGGTCTTTTTGGTGGCCTTCCTTGTCGAGGGATGTGCGTTCTTTTGTGCAGTCTTGTGAGGTTTGTGCTCGGGCTAAGCCTTGCTGTTCTCGGGCCAGTGGATTGTTGTCACCTTTGCCTATCCCGAAGAGGCCTTGGACGCACATTTCCATGGACTTTATTTCGGATCTCCCTGTCTCTCAAAAAATGTCTGTCATCTGGGTTGTGTGTGATCGCTTTTCTAAAATGGTTCATCTGGTACCCTTGCCTAAGTTGCCTTCCTCCTCTGAGTTGGTCCCTCTGTTTTTTCAGAATGTGGTTCGTTTGCATGGGATTCCTGAGAACATCGTTTCTGACAGGGGATCCCAGTTTGTGTCTAGATTTTGGCGGACTTTCTGTGCTAAGATGGGCATTGATTTGTCCTTTTCGTCTGCATTCCATCCTCAGACGAATGGCCAGACTGAACGAACTAATCAGACCTTGGAAACTTATTTAAGGTGTTTTGTTTCTGCTGATCAGGATGACTGTGTTACCTTTTTGCCGCTGGCCGAGTTTGCGCTTAATAATCGGGCTAGTTCTGCTACCTTGGTTTCTCCTTTCTTTTGTAATTCGGGGTTTCATCCTCGTTTTTCCTCTGGTCAGGTGGAACCTTCTGATTGTCCTGGAGTGGACATGGTGGTGGATAGGTTGCATCGGATTTGGAGTCATGTGGTGGACAATTTGAAGTTGTCCCAGGAGAAGGCTCAGCAGTTTGCTAATCGCCGTCGCCGCGTGGGTCCTCGACTTCTTGTTGGTGACTTGGTGTGGTTGTCTTCTCGTTTTGTTCCTATGAAGGTCTCTTCTCCTAAGTTCAAGCCTCGGTTCATCGGTCCCTATAGGATCTTGGAAATTCTTAACCCTGTGTCGTTTCGTTTGGATCTCCCGGCATCGTTTGCTATTCATAATGTGTTTCATCGGTCGTTGTTGCGGAAGTATGAGGTACCTGTTGTTTCTTCTCTTGAGCCTCCTGCTCCGGTGCTGGTGGAGGGAGAATTGGAGTATGTTGTGGAGAAGATCTTGGATTCTCGTGTTTCCAGACGGAAACTCCAGTATTTGGTCAAGTGGAAGGGTTATGGTCAGGAGGATAATTCTTGGGTGGTTGCCTCGGATGTTCATGCTGATGATTTGGTTCGCGCTTTTCATAGGACTCATCCTGGTCGCCCTGGTGGTTCTCGTGAGGGTTCGGTGACCCCTCCTCAAGGGGGGGGTACTGTTGTGAGTTCTGTTTTTGGGCTCCCTCTGGTGGTTACTGATGGTACTGGGTGACTTGTCTTTCCTGGGTTTCTGGGTTCCACCTGTTCCATCAGCATATGGGAGTTTCCTATTTAACCTGGCTATGCTGGCATTTCCTCGCCGGTTATCAATGTATCCAGTGTGTCTTGTTACCTCTGCTCCCTGCTCCTAGAACCTTCTGGACAAGCTAAGTTTGGATTTTCCTGTTTTGTGTTTTGCTTAATTTGGTTTTTAGTCCAGCCTGCAGATATGTGATTCTCTGCTGCTGGTTGCTCTAGTGGGCTGAAATTGCTTTTCATGTACCATGAGTTGGCACATGAGTTCAAGTAATTTCAGGATGGTTTTTTGAAGGGTTTTTCGCTGACCGCGCAGTTCACTTTTGTATCCTCTGCTATCTAGCTTTAGCGGGCCTCATTTTGATGAAACTGTTTTCATACTACGTATGTGCTTTCCTCTCATTTCACCGTCATTATATGTGGGGGGCTGCTATTTGCTGTGGGGTATTTCTCTGGAGGCAAGAGAGGTCTGTGTTTCTTCTGATAGGGGAAGTTAGATCTTCGGCTGGAGCGAGACGTCTAGGATCATCGTAGGCACGTTCCCCGGCTACTTTTATTTGTGTGTTAGGTTCAGGGTCGCGGTCAGCTCAGGTTCCATTGCCCTAGAGCTTGTTTGTATCTGTGCTTGTCCTTTTTGTGATCCCCTGCCATTGGGATCATGACAGTGGGCTGTGTTAGATACTGCGTGGGCTGTGTTAGATACTGCGTGGGCTGTGTTAGATACTGCGTGGGCTGTGTTAGATACTGCGTGGGCTGTGTTAGATACTGCGTGGGCTGTGTTAGATACTGCGTGGGCTGTGTTAGATACTGCGTGGGCTGTGTTAGATACTGCGTGGGCTGTGTTAGATACTGCGTGGGCTGTGTTAGATACTGCGTGGGCTGTGTTAGATACTGCGTGGGCTGTGTTAGATACTGCGTGGGCTGTGTTAGATACTGCGTGGGCTGTGTTAGATACTGCGTGGGCTGTGTTAGATACTGCGTGGGCTGTGTTAGATACTGCGTGGGCTGTGTTAGATACTGCGTGGGCTGTGTTAGATACTGCGTGGGCTGTGTTAGATACTGCGTGGGCTGTGTTAAATACTGCGTGGGCTGTGTTAGATACTGCGTGGGCTGTGTTAGATACTGCGTGGGCTGTGTTAGATACTGCGTGGGCTGTGTTAGATACTGCGTGGGCTGTGTTAGATACTGCGTGGGCTGTGCTAGATACTGCGTGGGCTGTGCTATATACTGCGTGGGCTGTGCTATATACTGCGTGGGCTGTGCAATATACTGCGTGGGCTGTGCAATATACTGCGTGGGCTGTGCAATATACTGCGTGGGCTGTGTTATATACTATGTCTCTGCTGTGTTATATACTATGTCTCTGCTATATACTGCGTGGGCTGTGCTTTGTACTGCGTATACACTGCGTGGGCTGTGCTCTGTACTGCGTATACACTGCGTGGGCTGTGCTTTATACTGCGTGGGTTGTGTTTTATACTGCGTGGGTTGTGCTATATACTACGGTCATGCCCCGCCGGCCGAATCCTGTGTGTAAATTGCATTATTCTGAAAACTTCATAAACTACATACATATTCTAGAATACCCGATGCATTAGAATTGGGCAACCATCTAGTGGTCCATAAACATCTTACAACACATCAAAAGGATTTCATTGTTATCAGTAAGGAGAAAGCTACAAAAACTTTCCAAAGCATTAGATATATCATGGAACACTGACGATGGTCATCAAGAAGTAACTTAAATTTGGCAGAGCAGTGACATTACGTAGGGAAATGACTTGGCAAACTCTGCGCATTGCCAAAAGAATACCATACCTAGAATGAAGCCTGGTGGAGGTAGTGATATGCTTTTGGACTTTTTTTTTTTTTTTGGAGCTGGTGTTTTAGTCAAGGTGGAGGGAATTGTGAACAGTTCCAAACATCAGTGAATGTTGCGACAAAACCCCCAGGCTGACAAGAAATTTCACATTTCAGCTTGACAATGAGCCTAAGTATACCTTCAAATCTGTAAAAGTATGGCTTCACTAGAATAAAATTACAAATTTGCAATGGCCTAGCCAGACCTGGATTCAATTAAAAATCTGTGGGTTGACCAGAAGAGATTTGTACTCAGGAGAAGCCCTCACAATTTAGCAGATTTGGAGCGCTGATGCATGGAACAGAGCAAAGATTTGCCAATTCTAGATGTACCATGTTGATAAACTTCTACCCAAAGAAACTGCTGTCCTAAATGCAAAGGGTACTTTAAATGAAATGAAACCCCCCTAATATATTGTAATTTGTAACTGAGCAAATGTGTTAAAAACATAAACCAAAAACCCCACAAAAAATGTCCCCTTAAAATCTTAGTGACCAGGCCAATTTTTTTTTTTTTTTTAATATGTCCAGTGTCTCTTTATAAAGTAACTAGCTGAAGAGCCCGGCGTTGCCTGGGCATAGTAAATATCTGTGGTTAGTAATAGCACCTCACTTCTCTTATTTTCCCATCACGCCTCTCATTTTCCCAATCACATCTTTCATTTTCCCCCTCACACCTCTCATTTTCTCCCTCACTCCTCTCATTCCCCCCTAACACTTGTCATTTCAACCTCACATCTGTCATTTTCTGATCACTCCACTATTTTTCCTCACTTCTCTCATTTTGCACTCACACCTTTTCATTTTCACCTCACACCTCTCATTTTCACCTCAGTATATACATGTTTGTCATCTCCCTTATATATAGTATACATCTGTATGTCATCTCCTGTATATAGTATATACCTGTATGTCATCTCCCCTGTATATAGTATATACCTGCTGTGTGTCGTCTCCCCTATATATAGTATATACCTGAATGTCATCTCCTTCTATATATAGTATATACCTGTATGTCATCTCCTCCTGTATATAGTATATACCTGTGTGTCATCTCCCCTGTATATAGTATATATCTGAGTGTCATCTCCTCCTGCATATAGTATATACCTGCATGTCATCTTCTATATATAGCATATACCTGTATGTCATCTCCTGTATATAGTATATACCTGTATGTCATCTCCTCCTGTATATATATGTACCTATATGTCATCTCCTCCTCTATATAGTATATACCTGTGTCATCTCTCCCGTATATAGTATATATCTGTGTGTCATCTCCCCTGTATATAGTATATACCTGTGTGTCATCTCCTCCTGTATTAGACCTCGTTCACACGTTATTTGCTCAGTATTTTTACCTCAGTATTTGTAAGCTAAATTGGCAGCCTGATAAATCCCCAGCCAACAGGAAGCCCTCCCCCTGGCAGTATATATTAGCTCACACATACACATAATAGACAGGTCATGTGCCTGACAGCTGCCGTATTTCCTATATGGTGCAATTGTTGTAGTTTGTCTGCTTATTAATCAGATTTTTATTTTTGAAGGATAATACCAGACTTGTGTGTGTTTTAGGGCGAGTTTCGTTTGTCAAGTTGTGTGTGTTGAGTTGCGTGTGGCGACATGCATGTAGCGACTTTTGTGAGATGAGTTTTGTGTAGCAACTTTTTGTGTGTCGAGTTACATGTGACAGGTTAGGGTAGCAAGTTGTGTGCAGCAAGTTTTGCGCATGGCGAGTTTTGCGCGTTGCGAGTATTATGTGTGGTGCCTTTTGAGTATGTGCAAGTTTTGTGTGAGGCAACTTTTGCATGTGTTGCAACTTTTGTGCATGTGGCAATTTTTCCGCGTGTGCAAGTTTTGCGTGTGGCGAGTTTTCCATGAGGTGAGTTTTACACTTGTGGCGAGTTTTGCAAGAGCCTAGTTTTTGCATGTAGCGAGTTCTGCGCGTGGCGAGTTTTGAGTGGCGACTTTTGTGTTTCAATTTTTATGTGGCGAGGTTGGTGTATTTGTGGTGAAATGTGTGCTGAGGGTAATATGTGTTCAAGCACATGGTAGTGTGTGGCGCATTTTGTGTGTGTTCATATCCCCGTGTGTGGTGAGTATCCCATGTCGGGGCCCCACCTTAGCAACTGTACGGTATATACTCTTTGGTGCCATCGCTCTCATTCTTTAAGTCCCCCTTGTTCACATCTAGCAGCTGTCAATTTGCCTCCAACACTTTTCCTTTCATTTTTTCCCATTATGTAGATAGGGGCAAAATTGTTTGGTGAATTGGAAAGCGCGGGGTTAAAATTTCACCTCACAACATAGCCTATGACGCTCTCGGGGTCCAGACGTGTGACTGTGCAAAATTTTGTGGCTGTAGCTTCGACGCCTCCAACACTTTTCCTTTCACTTTTTTCCCCATTATGTAGATAGGGGCAAAATTGTTTGGTGAATTGGAACGCGCGGGGTTAAAATTTCGCCTTACAACATAGCCTATGACGCTCTCGGGGTCCAGACGTGTGACTGTGCAAAATTTTGTGGCTGTAGCTGCGACGGTGCAGATGCCAATCCCGGACATACACACATACACACATTCAGCTTTATATAGTAGATAACTCTTGGATGCTTCAACATATCCCAGTGATTCTGAGGTTGTTTTTTCGTGGCGCATTATCTAATATATAATTGCCTAGAATACTACTTCCTGCAATTTGTGCCAACTTCCGTGGCTTTGTCCGGAGCTAATGTCCGGAGCTAATGTCCGGAGCTAATGTCCGGAGATTAATTGCCTAGAATACTACTTCCTGCAATTTGTGCCAACTTCTGTGGCTTTGTCCGGAGCTAATGTCCGGAGCTAATGTCCGGAGCTAATGTCCGGAGCTAATGTCCGGAGCTAAGTGACGTGAACAGTGTCCAGTGTCTGATTGGTCGCTCGCAGCAGGCGGCAACCAATCAGAAACGTGCCGTACTGTGACACACTCCGCCCGCCATTTTGGTGTGATTTTTGAATTTTTACCTCACAGCAAGTTTCTACTGCGTGGAGGCGGGCCCAGTGACGTTGCTCTTCAAGCTCCTGCCGAATTTCGTCAAAAAAATGATAATACCATTTACCAAAACTATATATATTTAGTTGTGAAGAGGTTCAGTGACATTTTCACACCAATTTTGAACTTTTGTTTGGTGTTTTCTCCATATACTGCCTATTATTTTTGTTCTTTCTTACTATTATTTATTAATTGTATTATTCTTACATTTGAATAAATAAAGTATATATGGATTCTAGACTCCCGATTCTTTAGAATCGGGCTGCCATCTAGTCTACTATATAATTGTCGAAGGGTCACTTCCGGCTGTCTGTCCTTCTGTCTGTCACGGATATTCATTGGTTGCGGCCTCTGTCATGGAATCCAAGTCGCTGATTGGTCTCGCCAGCTGCCTGTCATGGCTGCCACGACAAATCAGCGACGGCCACAGTCCGAATAATCCCTCCCTACTCCCCTGCAGTCTGCGCCCGCTCCATACTCGCCGCAGTTACTGCTCACACAGGGTTAATGCCAGCGGTAACGGACCGCGTTATGCCGCGGGTAACTCACTCCGTTACCGCCGCTATTAACCCTGTGTGACCAAGTTTTTACTATTAATGCTGCCTATGCAGCGTCAATAGTAAAAACATCTAATGTTAAAAATAATAATAAAAAAAAAAAAATAAATAAAAAATCATTATATACTCACCTTCCGCCTTTCCCGCTCCTGGCTACGCTCCAGTGACCGCTCCATGCAAGCGGCAGGTTCCGGTGGTTTGGGAGAAGGACCTGCCATGACGTCACGGTCATGTGACCGCGACATCATCACAGGCCCTGCGCGAGAAGGACTTGCCTTGACATCACGGTCATGTGACTGCGACGTCATCACAGGCTCTGCGCGAGAACGACCTGCCATGACGTCACGGTTATGTGACCGCGACGTCATCACAGGCCCTGCGCGAGAAGGACTTGCCTTGACGTCACGGTCATGTGACTGCGACGTCATCACAGGCCCTGCGCGAGAACGACCTGCCATGACGTCACGGTCATGTGACCGCGACATCATCACAGGTCCTGCGCAATATACTATGTAGCTGGGCAATATACTATGTAGCTGGGCAATATACTATGTAGCTGGGCAATACACTATGTAGCTGGGCAATATACTATGTAGCTGGGCAATATACTATGTAGCTGGGCAATATACTATGTAGCTGGGCAATATACTATGTAGCTGGGCAATATACTGTGTAGCTGCGCAATATACTGTGTAGCTGGGCAATATACTATGTAGCTGGGCAATATACTATGTAGCTGGGCAATATACTATGTAGCTGGGCAATATACTATGTAGCTGGGCAATATACTATGTAGCTGGGCAATATACTATGTAGCTGGGCAATATACTATGTAGCTGGGCAATATACTATGTAGCTGGGCAATATACTATGTAGCTGGGCAATATACTATGTAGCTGGGCAATATACTATGTAGCTGGGCAATATACTATGTAGCTGGGCAATACACTATGTAGCTGGGCAATACACTATGTAGCTGGGCAATACACTATGTAGCTGGGCAATATACTATGTAGCTGGGCAATATACTATGTAGCTGGGCAATATACTATGTAGCTGGGCAATATACTATGTAGCTGGGCAATATACTATGTAGCTGGGCAATATACTATGTAGCTGGGCAATATACTATGTAGCTGGGCAATATACGACGTGGCTGGGCAATATACGACGTGGCTGGGCAATATACGACGTGGCTGGCCAATATACGACGTGGCTGGCCAATATACTACATGGCTGTCCAATATACTACATGGCTCTGTGCTGTATACTACGTCACTGGGCAATATACTACGTGACTGGGCAATATACGTGGCTGGGCAATATACTACGTGGCTGGGCAGTATACTACATTGCTGTGCAATATACTATGTGACACTGTGCTGTATACTACGTGACACTGTGCTGTATACTACGTGACACTGTGCAATGTACTATGTGGCTGGGCAATGTACTATGTGGCTGGGCAATGTACTACGTGGCTGGGCAATGTACTACGTGGCTGGGCAATATACTACGTGGGCTATGCAATATACTACGTGGACATGCATATTCTAGAATACCCGATGTGTTAGAATCGGGCCACCATCTAGTACTTTATAATGGTAAATTTAGGTTGATATGTTTTGCGTTTTTTTTATAAAAATATAAAAAATATTGACATCTTAAAAAATTGTAATTTTCAAACTTTGAAGAATTACGGTATCCCTTTAATCCAAATAGTGATATCCCCCCAAAAAACAATAATAAATGGCATTTCCCTCATGTCTGCTTTACATCAGCACCATTTGTAAAATGTTTACAACAAAGGAAAACACCAGCGCTACCACTAGAAAAGATACCCTTTGCTGTTGGTATCAAAACAGCCAGATGCCAGGGCTGTCAATGTAAGTAAACAATATTAGTAAAACAGGGTGATACTGCACTAAAGGGAAATGTCTGTGCTGAGGAATCTATATACCAATAGGTGGAGTATACAAAAGTTGCCCCTATTAATAAACTCCCCGCTGAGTCCCTGCTACATGTGATGGGAAAAAGTGGAAGGATAAGTGCACTGTGATAAATACTATGCTGAGCACAACGTGGTACCAGATGTGTTGGCACTAACCAATACGAGTCTGACTTACCGAGGTATGATGATAGACGTAGTGCCAGAGGTACCAAGGATCCGAGCACCTGGAAAGTGAGTCCAGCACATGAGACGCTGATCCTGAGGAACAAGTACTGGGCGAGGAAGCCAGCGCCAGGTGGCAGCAGCCAAACAGAAAGGCGGTGAGTCGGCGTGGAAACCAGGAACGCCCCGGCCGGTGGCATCCCTGGAGACAGTGAGGGAAAAGAAAGAAAAAAAAATGGCCGACGGGTGCGCTCACTGTGTGACATCACAAAAAGTGTGGAGCAACACTGGGACCAAGCAGACAACCGACGCGTTTAGAAGGAACGCAGTCCTTCTTCATCAGGGTTCATTATGGATCAGCGTCTCATGCGTCAGTGCACTTATCCTTCCACTTTTTCCCATTTGTAAAATGTTGTTAACAAAATAAAACATTTTAAAAGATTTAACAATGTAGCAATAATTTTACATTTTTTACAAAATTATTTTTAGGGACCTATTCAGTTTTGAAGTGGCTTTGGGGGTCCTGTATATTGGAATCCCGAAAAGTGATAACATTTTTAAAATGGCACCCCTCAACATATTCAAAATTGCTTTCAGGTGACTCATTAACCCTTGTGGTGCTTTTCCGGAATTAATGAAAAGTGGCATAACAGGAATGAGGCTTATTTTTATCATCTAGATTTTGATAACTTCTGAACAGGCCGCTATAGCCAGCAGACTCTAAGGCAGTTATTGTACAGCTGACATGTGCGTGCAATAGCGGCGAGTTGAATTGCGATTCACCCGCCACTATTAACCTGTTAAATTCCGCTGTCAAGTGCTTCTGGCCATCGGGCCAGAAATGCGTGCATCACTGACCCCGTCACGTGGTTGGCACTCATAGCAATGTAGGAATTCAGCTACAAAGGAGCAATCTGAGCATCGCTTCTATGTAGTAGAGCGGATTGAGTTGTGTCAGGCTATTGAATCATGGCAAAAGTAATAAAAAATATGAAAAAAATATAAAAGTTTAAATCCTTCCCCCATTCAAAATACAATTAAAAAAAATCAAACATTCACTTATTTGGTATCGCCGTGTTCAAAATTGCCCAATCTATCAAATAAAAAACGGATTAACCTGAATGCTAAACGGCATAGCAAGAAAAAAATTAAAAACGCCAGAATTACGTTTTTTTGGTCGCTGCGACATTGCATTAAAATGCGATAACGGGCAATCAAAAGAACATATCTGCACTAAAATGGTATCATTAAAAAAAACGTCAGCTCGGCATGCAAAAAATAAGCCCTCACCTGACCTGAGATCCCAAAAAATGGAGACGCTACAGGTATCGGAAAACTGCACAATTTTATTTTATTTTTTTAGCAAAGTTTGGAATTTTTTTTCACCAATTAGATAAAAAAAATATAACCTAGACATGTTTGGTGTATATGAACTTGTAATGACCTGGAGAATCACAATGGCAGGTCAGTTTTAGCATTTAGTGAACCTAGCAAAAAAGCCAAACAAAAAACAAATGTGGGATTGCACTTTTTTAGTAAAAGTCTGATGTGTCTCGTACATAGGAAGACAGTGATGTTACAAATGGACGTAAAATAGCGTCAATATATATATATACCCACATTTTGACTTAGTGAATTTACCCCACGACACTATAGGGTGTCTCCTTAAAGGGGAAAGTCCCTTATGCACTTTTAGGGAGGGCATAAAAAGTGGGAATCATGGTAGCGCGGGGGGACATAAACTTATATTCATTCGCAGAGATACTGTAAGTCTCTCATTCAGACTTGTGTCCGAGATTTCCAATAAAGACCCAGTGTATTTACCCGTAGGATCAGTCTCAATCTACCATATGTGTCTTTGTCCTGAAGGATCAATTTACACATCCCCACGTATCTTTGGTCGAGGATGACCAGGTTGCCCCCTTTGTCTGATGGCTTAATTATTATATCAATATTTTTCTCCAGCTTCTCCAACTCCTCCCTATTCAAATTCGGCAACAGGTTTGGGTTATTGCAACCAATATCTTTGAGGTCATCCTCAACCACTTTCAGAAAAATATCCACATTTGCATAGTCTCCCGGAGAGGGCATCCTATTACTCCTTAATTTCAGACCTGTATGTGGGCCTAGCCCCCTATCTCGTTTTCTTCCAACAAATCCGCTAAGGCATTCACCCCTTCAAAATCTTCTCCTGAGATCCCCAGTTCAAGACATTTCTCCTTATTATTTTGGGCAAAGAACTTTTTCCACCTGAGTTTACGGCAAAAAGATTTGTCTTTAACCCCTGAAAAGATATTAAACTGTGTCGTCGGAACAAAGGATAATCCTTTTTTCCAGTTCACCACCTGACAGCACACTGGAGGACGTCCTTCTTATCCTTGATGGGACAGGAACACGAGAGGTTAAAAGGACCCTCCCCCTACCACCCTTCAGTGTTTTTCCTGTCCCATCAGGGATAGGAACGGACGAGAGGATCTGCCGTTCTGTGCGGGGGGGATGTGGATCGGGGGGGCTCAGCCTCACCCTTCCCTCCTGAGACACCCGTTGGCTGACACCCGCCCGAAGGGTCCCTCAGCCTACCAGTGTAGCGCTGCTCCTGGGTTGGGGATCGCTTCCTCCTGGCGGGGGCTCTCGATTCCTCCGTCCGTCCCCTGGTGTGTGCAGGCTCAGCGGCGGCCTCTGCTGACGTCGGCGTCTCCATGCGGCCGCTGGGGGAACCAGTTCAACGCCGCACCTTCCTCTCTTTCCGGCCGCATGTCACTTCCGGTTTGCGGCTGAGGGGGACGGACGGCGTCTCTGCTACAGGAAGTGCAGAGAAAAGAGCGGTGGAGAACGCTGGAGCGTCATTTTTTGTTTTTTGAAGTGAGGAACAGAATAAAAAGGTATGTGCAGGGGCGGTGGCGATCTCTAGAGCATCATGGAGGACGCAGCTAGAGCAGAGGGTCAGGAGTCAGCAGCACTAGTAAGTAGAGGCCAAAAAAAAAAAAAAAACGCTAGTGTTTGATATATATATATATATATATATATATATATATATATATATATATATATATATATATATATATATATATATTTCTCCATAGGCAGCCTCCCTATCTGAGAAATCGGTAAAGAAACCCAGTAGGAATAAGAAGTGTCCTATCTGTGCGGTTAAGCTAAAGGATTCCTGGCAGAAACCCCTATGTGAAGCATGCACCTGCAAAGTCATAGGAGAGGAGCAGGCGTCTCTTATGTCTAATATGAGAGCCATGATAAGGGAGGAAGTTCAGGCTTCAGTCTCAAGTCTGGTACTCCCTCAAGTTTCACCCTCACCTTCACCTTCGGAGAGGCTGAGGAAAAGGCCAAGGGTCGAGTACTCTTCTATAGACTCATCATCCTGTGGGTCGGAGGTAGAGGAGGAAGATGAGAGTAGAGATCCCCCGGAGAAAGGGAGAAGATATCTGTTCTCTGCTGCGGACACTGGAAAACTGTTGGAAGCAGTGCGGCACACCATGCAGGTGGAGGAGCCGCAGCCATCTTGCTCCATTCAGGACGAAATGTTTGGAGGCTTGCGCTCACAGACATCCAAAGTGTTCCCTGTTAACTCCCATATCAGATCTATGATTCTGGAGGAATGGGAGGAAGCCGAGAAGAGACTGACTATCCCTAAGGACTTCAGACTTCGCTTGCCGTTTAACCCAGAGGAAGTCAAGGAGTGTGGGTTGATGTACCAAAAATTGACATGCCCTTGGCTAAAGTCTCCAAAAGGACGGCGATTCCGTTTGAAGATTCGTCCAACTTGAAAGAACCCATGGATAGAAAAGCAGATGGCCTTCTTAAAAGGGCCTGGGAAAGTTCCTCGGCAATTATTGGGACTAATATTGCAGCGACATCTGTAGCCCGCTCCATGGACCTTTGGTTAGATGATCTCAAAGATCAGTTGATAGCTAAAACATCCAGAGATAATATTCTAAAATCCCTACCCTTGCTAAAACTAGCAACTACCTTCTTGGCAGACGCATCTGCAGAATCGGTTAGGTTCGCAGCTAGGGGCCAGTCGCTATCGAATGCAGCCCATAGAGCTATCTGGCTTAAGAGCTGGTCAGGGGACATGCATTCTAAGAATAAATTGTGTGCTATACCCTTTTCCGGGGGCAAGGTCTTCGGACCAGTCCTCGACGATATTTTAGAGAAAGCTGCAGATGTTAAGAAAGGTTTTCCGGAAGAGAAACCTAAAAAATTCCAGCCCTTTCGGAGGCCCCGCTATAATCAAAAACCCGATTATAGGGGTAAGGGAAAGCAGGGTAGATGGAGCTACCAAAAGGGGGGGATAACAGGCCTAAAAATAAAGAATCAAGCTACTCTGGACAGGGTTCCAGTTACCGCAGAAAATGACGCCATCAGAGTGGGGGGGTCGTCTGACAGGTTTTCTGGAAGGTTGGAGGGAGATTACATCAAGTCCATGGGTCTTACAGATAGTATCCCAGGGATACAAAATAGAATTCACATCTCTTCCTCCCGGAAGATTCCTGGTATCCAGCTCCCATCTAAAACTGTCATCCCCCATGTGGTCAGACATTCAGGACCTTCTAAAAATGGCGGCCATTGTCCCAGTACCCCCTCAGGAAGAGGGCAGGGGTCATTACTCCAATCTCTTCTCGGTAACAAAACCATCGGGAGAATCGAGAACCATTATAAATTTAAAACATCTGAACAATTGGGTCATTTACAAAAGGTTCAAGATGGAGTCGATTCGGTCCACCATTCCCCTGTTGGGAAAAGGCATGGTCATGTGCACTCTAGACTTAGAGTGCATATTACCATGTTCCCATCTATTTAAACCATCAGAGGTTCCTGCGGTTCGCGGTAGTCTTGGAAGGAAAGATCTTCCATTTCCAATTCCGCTGTCTCCCCTTCGGCCTGGCCTCCGCTCCCAGAGTTTTTACAAAACTTATGGTAGAAGTAGTTGCTTTCCTGAGGAATCAGGATATAATGGTGGTCCCCTATTTGGACGACTTCCTAATAGCAGCAGACTCAGAAGTCCAACTCAGGATCAACTGTCGGTCCCTCATCTCAACTCTAGAGAATCTAGGATGGATTGTAAATTGGCAAAAATCAGACCTAATCCCAAAACCCAAAATAAAATTCTTGGGAGTCATGCTCGATTCACAAACAAGAATGTCCTTCCTTCCGGAGGACAGGCTGAAGGGCATAATACAGAAGATCCGTCACTTTTCCCGAGGTCAGAATACGATCAGAGATGGGATGAAGATACTAGGTCTGATGACGGCGTGAATTCCCTGTGTAAGATGGAGCCAGTTTCATTCTCGACAGCTTCAGAGGGGAGTCCTGAGAAGCTGGAACAGAAGACAAAACTCGCTGAACCGAACTCTGAACCTTACTCCGCAGATCAAAAGATCTCTGGGTTGGTGGACTCTTCCCAGGAACCTCCGACTGGGGGTACCATGCCTTCAAACACCAAGCGTTTCAGTTACAACAGACGCCAGTCAGCTCGGTTGGGGAGGTCATGTACTGGGAAGATATTTTCAAGGTCGCTGGAAAGAGGCAGACAGCAACCAGTCATCAAACCACAGGGAACTACAAGCGGTTTGGGAGGTCCTGACGGCAGCACAACATCTGCTACAGAACAAACACGTGAAGGTCTTCTCAGACAACACGACAACGGTAGCATTCCTGCGGCATCAAGGGGGTCCAAGACATCCGGCATTACAAGACCTGGCGGCATGGATATTCAAGTGGGCAGAAAAGTCGGTTCTGTCAATCACGGCAATTCACCTGGAGGGCTCCAAGAACCAGTTGGCAGATTTCCTCAGCAGGAAAAGCGTATCCCCCACGGAGTGGGAACTGAACAACGAGGTGTTCAAAGACCTGTGTCATCATTGGGGAATGCCGACGGTGGACCTATTCGCTTCAAAGGAAAACGCAAAGCTCAGGACCTTCTACTCCCTAAACCCTTGGGAGACTCCTGCCGCGATCGATGCTTTCTCACAACCCTGGAATCACGGTCTCCTGTATGCATTTCCTCCTCTAGCGATGATTCCGAGGACACTCAGGAAAATCTGCGAGGACGAGGCCAAGGTCATTCTCATAGCTCCTCACTGGCCGAAACGCAGTTGGTTCCCATTGTTGAGAAAACTATCAGTAGAAGAACCCCTCCTGTTGCCGGAGAGAGAGGATATTCTTCTACAAGGACTAGTTCTACACCAGAATCCAGGAGCACTTCAGCTGGCGGCCTGGATCCTGAACGGAAGGTCTTGAGAGCAAAAGGTCTCTCGGATGATGTCATTTCTACCCTTCAAGCGAGCAGGAAGCCGGTAACATCGGCTATTTATTTGAAAATTTGGAAGAGATTCTGTGGGTTTTGCGGAGAGACGACAGTTGATACTGACCACCCAAATATCCCCAAAATTCTTGATTTTTTGTAGTCAGGGTTTCAAAAAGGTCTTAGACCAAGCACATTAAGGGTCCAGATAGCGGCCCTAAGTGTATTCTTTGACTCTTCCCTTTCTGCTCATCCCTGGATTAGCCTTTTCTCTAAAGCCGTCCAGAGACTAAAACCACTGATTAGACGTTCTGTCCCGCCGTGGGATCTGAACTTGGTTCTGAATTTCCTATGTAAACCGGCGTGGGATGTATCGGGGGATATAGAAGTGGATAAACTCTCTCTCAAAACCGCATTTTTAGTTGCAATCACGTCGGCAAAAAGATTGGGGGAACTACAGGCCCTGTCGGTGCAGAATCCATACTTGCAGATATTCGAGGATAAACTAGTATTCAGACTCGATCCGGCGTTTCTCCCTAAAGTTGTGTCAGATTCCAATATGAATTAGGAAATTGTCTTACCATCATTTTGCCAGTCCCCTAAAAATCAGAAAGAAAGATATTATCATAACTTAGACGTAAGGGTCTCGGTGCTCAGGTACCTTGAAATATCCAGACCCTGGAGACAGGACAACAATTTTTGTCCAGTTCAGGGGTCCAAATAAAGGTAGGAAAGCGTCTAAAGCGACTATCGCACGGTGGATAAAATCCACGATCAACTTAGCCTATAGAGCTAGCGGGCAAAATTCCCCGGTCAACATCAAAGCCCATTCATCTAGAGCCATGGCCACGTCATGGGCAGAGAAAGGGGGGGCGACGGCAGATCAGATCTGCAGAGCTGCATCATGGTCTAGCCTTAGTACCTTTTCGAAGCACTACAAGTTAGATGTAGTATTGCCTCAGTTGGCTTTTGGTAGGAAGGTACTTCAAGCAGTAGTCCCACCCTGAATACCATTCTCCTTTGGTATTTCTCCAGTGTGCTGTCAGGTGGTGAACTGGAAAACAGTAATTAGACCTACTGGTAATTGTATTTCCAGGAATCCATCCTGACAGCACTATTAGTTCCCTCCCTAATGTATGATCTTTATACTCATGTGATGTAACATTTGTATGATTGATTATTTTGTTGGAATAAACCTGTGTTTTTGCATCCATCCAGATGTGTTACTTTGGAAAAGCACTGAAGGGTGGTAGGGGGAGGGTCCTTTTAACCTCTCGTGTTCCTGTCCCATCAAGGATAAGAAGGACGTCCTCCAGTGTGCTGTCAGGATGGATTCCTGGAAATACAATTACCAGTAGGTCTAATTACTGTTTTTCTCTTCGCCACGACGGCATCCACTGAGAGAGGGGACCCACCCCTAGAAACAGGAAACCTACAGAGAGATAAAAGGGGCGGCCACCTCCTCGCTCCTCAGTTGGTTTCCTGTTCCTAGACGGGAGACCTGCAGAGACAGTTCTCTGAAATTGGATTCTATGAAGAGGAATGCCTGCCTGGTATAACCACTTGTGCAGTTTCTGGTAGAGCGGCAGGGGCTCCAGAGCCAATGACAGGGTCGGGGGAAGGTTCCTATATAGCTCCCCCTCCTCTGTATAGGATGACAGGAGTTATCCCTTCACTTATGCAACAGGGTCTCTGTTGGGGCACTGGTTGTGGAAACATCCGGTCACACGCCTTGGAGGAAGTGAGGCGGAACACCTACCATACCTGTATTGCCGGCCGGCATGGGATAGACGTGCCGGTGAGTAGCGTATGGCGCACACATGAGATGGAAGATGCTTCCTGCAGCGGCCGTGATTCCCCAAACATGGCGCCGGCAGGTTTCGGTCGCCCTGAAGTAAAGGTCAGACCAATGTGCTGGGAGCTCCTGGGTAAGTGCAGCGGCCGGTTTTTCATTTTATAGAGGTTGTGGTCCTCCCTGCCCACAGAAAAAAAAGGGGAGGAAGGAGAGCTGTTGCCTCTGATAATCAGTGCTATATAAAGCACAGGCTGAAGGAGTATGGGTGTGCTACCATGTCATCCCCAAGTAACAGTATTGTGCACCCACTGGATGGGCTAGAGTCACCAACTCGTGAAAGCAGCAAGAAAGGAGATAGTGGACACTCTAAACGGAGTGTTTCCACGGATAGAATGGGGAAGGATAGAAATCAACCCGCCCCACACCGCAATCCCAGCAGCCATCCCTTCAGCCGGTATTTTATGATGATCTTTTACCGGGGTTAGTGATTACCGTAATAAGATTTCTAGGAACTAAACGAATGCCTATTTTTCTTGTTTTATTATATTCATAGGCTAAAAAAAGTGGGAAAAACAAACACAGTGTGCTTTGTAATCTGACCCCCTTCCAGATACTTAATTAAAAAGTTGTGCCAATTTTGTATCGCTTCTACCCTCCAGGAAGAGGGTTCGGTTAAAATGGAGGATATTTGTTTAATGATCCATGAAGAGCTTCAATCGTTAGGACATTCTAGTAGTAATAGAGAAGAATTCCAGTAGGAGAATGGCCTCTCCTAGAGCAGAAATCTCTTACGAAAGTGGTGACATTAACTCAGATAATTCACAGGGGTCCATATCCTCGGAGGAGGAGGAATATTTGTTTCCCTACTGATGGTATCTGCAATCTAGCTAAGTCAGTGATATCTGAATCTAAAGAACCCCAGACTCCTCAAGAGATCATGTTCAGGGGTCTATCCCAAAAGAAGGGAAGAGGTTTTCCAGTAATTCAAACAATCAAAGAGGCAGAAAGGGTTTGTGCCCGTAACATCAAAAAAATGATACCCATTTGATAATGACGATCTAACCTCCTGGGCTAAAGTACCCAAGGTTGATGCAGCTGTGGCTTCCACCTCGCGTCGATCCTCCTTGCCGGTAGAGGATTCTAGATCTCTGTTCGATCTGATGGACCGTAAATCAGACGCACTGTTAAAAAGATCTTGGGAATATTGCATAGCTGCATTCAAACCAGCAATTTCAGCCACTTGCACAGGAAGATCGATGCTAGTTTGGCTGGACCAGCTAGACCAAAATATAAAAAATGGCATGTCGAGAGACAGGTTACGTTCTTCCGTTAACTCAATTAAAGGAGCAGCAGCATTTTTATCTGACGCCTCTATAGACTCTCTTCGTCTGGCGGCTAGAACCGCAAGCTTAACCAATACAGCTCGCAGAGCTCTATGGTTAAAAAATTGTAAAGGTGATGCCCAATCCAGGGCTAAACTATGCTATATACCCTGTGAGGGTGAGTACTTATTTGGGAAAGTGTTAGATGATATTCTAACTAAATGAGGAGAAAGGAAAAAGGGTTTCCTAATCCATTAATTCCTTCTTACAGAAGAGCATTCAGGAAGCCGACATTTAGCAGGAGGCGGGACTATAAGGACCAATGGAACAATAAAGATTTCAGGCAGAAGGGAAACCTCTCCAACAGACGTCCCTTCAAGCCGGCGGATAGGTTCCGCTAGTTCTGCTTAACCTGTAGGAGGCAGATTGCTTCATTTCAGTCATCAATGGAGAAAGAGAACTGTTAACTCTTGGGCCATTAACATCATAACATCAGGCCTATCTTTAGACTTTGTCCAGATACCTACTTCTTTCCATTGACTTTCTTAAAATCCCAAATGCAACAGGAGGCATTGGAGATGGACATTAAGACCCTTTTATCTAAACAGGTGTTAGTTGAAGTTCCGGCAGACCAAAAAGGGAAAGGGTTTTACTCTCCCTTATTTCTAATTTCCAAACCTAATGGGTCGTTTCGAACCATAATTAATTAAAAAAAATGAAATACCTTCCTAAAATCCAAGACCTTTAAGATGGAATCTGTACGTTCAGCCATAAAAATGTTGGTTTCCCGGTTGTTATATGGCGGTATTAGATCTTAAAGATGCATACTATTATCTGCCCATACATAAATCGCATCAACAATTTCTCAGGGTAGCAGTCACAATGGGAGGTCACATACATCATCTGCATTTCAAAGCTATGCCCTTTGGTTTATCTATGGCACCCCGCGTATTTACTAAACTAATGTCGGAAGTAATGTCGTATTTACTGTTAAAGGATACCTTAATTATTCCATACTTGGATGACTTCTTAATAGTGGGCAATCCTTCCCTTCAATGTGAACAAAAACTGGGGGTTATAGTATCTTCTATGCAGGAGCTCGGCTGGTTGATTAATTAGGAGAAATCTAGGTTACGGCCTGTCACCTGCCAGATGTTTCTAGGTCTTCATCTGGACTCATTGAGTCAGAAATGTCTCCTCCCTGATGCAGAAAATTCATCTATAATTGATAAAGTAGACCAAGCGATCACTAATCGTAGTATGTCTTTAATAAAAGGCATGTCACTATTGATTTCACTAACCTCTTGTATTTCTGCAGTGCAGTGGGCTCAACTGCATACTAGAGAATTACAGAATTTTATATTACAGGAAGATAGTAGGCTGCAGGGGCAACTAGATTGTTCTATATTTCTGCCAGCAGAGGTAATCCAATCCCTTAGATGGTTGTTAAGTCCGAAGAATATCTCAGATGGGGTTCCTTGGGTGGTGGTTCCCTCAAACATAGTCACCACAGATGCTAGTCCATTTGGCTGGGGCGCACATTTTAGGAACTAAGTAGTCCAAGGTCGGTGGTCTAGCGCAGAGGCTAATGACTCTTCTAATGTGAAGGAGTTGAAGGCGATATATCATGCTGTGTTTAACTTTCTTCTGCAGCTACTAGGCTCTCATACAAGGATACAGTCAGTCAACACAACCTCAGTAGCTTACCTAAACCATCAAGGACGTACGCGATCAAACACCCTCATGGCCATTACAGCAGATATTATGATTCTAGCAGAGAAACATTTCTTATCTCTTTCAGCAGTACATGTCAGGGGCATAGAAAACACCCGAGCATATTTTCTCAGCCGCCACACCCTGCATCAGGGGGAGTGGGTGCTCAACAAATGAATCTTCAGGATGATAACTGCCAGATGGGGAGTACCTCAAATAGACTTGTTTGCAACAACACAAAATGGCCAACTCAAAACATTCGCATCGTTGTACAGGCAGGACAATCCAGACATAGTCGATACACTGCAGATACCATGGACATTCCATCTGGCCTATGCCTTTTCTCCATGGAATCTTCTTCCAATAGTCATCAGGAAGATAAGAGAGGAAGGGGCACGGGTAGGTTTAATAGCTCCGTTTTGGCCCAAGAGGCCATGGTTTTCGTGGCTAAAAGCAATGTCAGTGCCTGACCTTTGGATTCTTCCAGAAACCAGATATCTACTCTCTCAAGGCCCCTTCTTCCACCCTCAGGTCAAAGGCCTCAACCTGACGGCATGGAATTTGAGAGGCAATTATTAAAACTTAGAGGTTTCTCTGAAGGGTTAATTAATACCCTCTTAAAAAGTAGGAAGCCATCCACAACAAAAATCTACACAAGTGTGAAATATATTTTTACACTTTTATACTTCAGATACAGCTACTCAAATTCCTATTTATCCCATATTAGAGTAACTACAAAAAGGACGTGAGTTAGGCCTCTCGGTAAACACCCTAAAAGTTCAAATTTCAGCTCTAGGGGCCCTTTATAATCATGATGTTGCAGGTAATAGATGGGTATCTCGTTTTATATCTGCTTGCCAGCGTTCAGACCCTGTCCATGTACTACAGGTCCCACCATAGGATTTAAATTTAGTTTTGGATGCGTTAACCGAGAACTCGTTTGAGCCTCTACCTTTAGCCTCAATAAAACTTGTCACTTTTAAAACTATATTATTAGTGGCTTTAGTGTCCGCTAGGAGAGTGAGTGATCTTCAAGCCTTATCAATTGATCCACCTTTTTTGACAATATTTCCTTACAGGATAGTCTTAAAATTAGACCCATCATATCTCCCCAAAATGGCTACTAAATTTCATAGATCACAAGAAATCTTCCTGCCTACATTTCATGAAAATCCTTTGACACCAGAGGAAGATAGACTTCATACCCTGGATGTAAAGAGAGCCGTTCTGGCCTACTTGGATAGGACTAAGGCTCTCTTTCTGTCATTTCAGGGAAATAAGGGGACCAAGGTCACGAAAAATACTTTGTCTCGCATTAGAGATGCCATAATGTTGGCCTATAAGGCCAGAGGAAGAGATCCACCAGATAATGTGGGAGCACACTTCGCAAGGGCCATATCTGCTTCTTGGACTGAAAGGGCAGACGTTGCAATAGATCTCATATGTAAGGTAGCAACCTGGTCGTCGCCTTCTACCTTTTATAGGCACTATAGGCTAGACCTATCATCTTCATCTGATTTAGCTTTTGGAGTATCAGTTCTTGACACGGTGGTCCCACCCAGGTGATTGTCTCTGTAAATCTCAGTGGGTGCTGTCGTGGCGAAGAGAAAAAAATGGATTACTTACCTGTAATGCTCTTTTATAGAGCCCACGACAGCACCCACTCACATCCCTCCCTTATTATAGTGGCACGTGGTAGTTCCGTGGTGGAAGGTCAATTATATATAGTAAACTGTACATTATGTAAGATTGTAGATATGTATATAATTTTATGGAGCATATTAACTAAAACCTGGTGGCGGTTCCTCCTATTTCTCTGTAATAGAACTAAGGAGCGAGGAGGGGGCCGCCCCTTTTATCTCTCTGTAGGTTTCCTGTTCCTAGGGGCGGATCCCCTCTCTCAGTGGGTGCTGTCGTTGGCTCTATAAAAGAGCATTACCGGTAAGTAATCCGGTTTTTCAAAACTCCCTCTTCCTCGGATGACAAAATGTGCTCACTTAGGCTTATAATCTGATTGTCATCATATGTACTTCCTAAGTCCGTTTTCTCAGGTCGTACCACATAGGGGCACTCTGATCTAAAAAAAAAAAAAAAGACAACGAAGAGGCAGATCAACAGACCGGAGCTGATAAACCAGTGGTCTGATCTCCCATTGTGTGACAGTTTAACCCCTTCATGACCCAGCCTATTTTGACCTTAATGACCTGGCCGTTTTTTGCAGTTCTGACCAGTGTCCCTTTATGAGGTAATAACTCGGGAACGCTTCAACGGATCCTAACGGTTCTGAGATTGTTTTTTGTGACATATCGGGGTTCATGTTAGTGGAAAATTTAGGTCAATAATTTTTGCGTTTATTTGTGAAAAAAATGGAAATTTGGCTAAAATTTAGAAAATTTTGCAATTTTCAAATTTTGAATTTTTATTCTGTTAAACCAGAGAGTTATGTGACACAAAATAGTTAATAAATAACATTTCCCACATGTCTACTTTACATCAGCACAATTTTGGAAACAAATTTTTTTTTTTTTGCTAGGAAGTTATAAGGGTTAAAATTTGACCAGTGATTCCTCATTTTTACAACGAAATTTACAAAACCATTTTTTTTAGGGACCACCTCACATTTGAAGTCAGTTTGAGGGGTCTGTATGGTTGAAAATACCCAAAAGTGACACCATTCTAAAAACTGCACCCCTCAAGGTACTCAAAAACCCATTCAAGAAGTTTATTAACCCTTCAGGTGCTTCACAGCAGCAGAAGCATCATGGAAGGAAAAAATGAACATTTAACTTTTTAGTCACAAAAATGATGTTTTAGCCACAATTTTTTTATTTTCCCAAGGGTAAAAATAGAAACTGGACCCCAAACGTTATTGTACAATTTGTCCTGAGTACGCTGATACCTCATATGTGGGGGGGAACCACTGTCTGGGTGCACGACAGGGCTCTGAATGGAAGGAGCGCCATTTGACTTCTTCAATGAAAAATTGGCTCCAATCTTTAGCGGACACCATGTCGCGTTTGGAGAGCCCCTGTGTGCCTAAACATTGGAGCTTCCCCACAAGTGACCCCATTTTGGAAACTAGACCCCCCCCCCCCAAGGAGCTTATGTAGATGCATAGTGAGCACTTTGAACCCCCCAGGTGCTTCACAAATTGATCCGTAAAAATTAAAAAGTACTTTTTCACAAAAAATTTATTTTAGCCTCAATTTTTTCATTTTCACCTGGGCAACAGGATAAAATGGATCGTAAAATGTGTTGGACAATTTCTCCTGAGTACACCGATACCTCATATGTGGTCACAAACCACTGTTTGAGCACACGGCAAGGCTTGGAAGGGAAGGTGCGCCATTTGACTTTTGAATGAAAAATTAGCTCCAATCGTTAGCGGATACCATGTCGCGTTTGGAGAGCCCCTGTGTGCCTAAACATTGGAGCTCCCCCACATGTGACCCCATTTTGGAAACTAGACCTCCCAAGGAGCTTATCTAGATGCATAGTGAGCACTTTGAACACCCAGGTGCTTCACAAATTGATCCGTAAAAATGAAAAAGTACTTTTTTTCACAAAAAATCTAGATGTGCGGTGAGCACTTTAAACCCCCAAGTGCTTCATAGAAGTTTATAACGCAGAGCCGTGAAAATAAAAAATCATTTTTCTTTCCTCAAAAATTACTTTTTAGCCTGCAATTTTTTTTCACAAGAGTATCAGGAGAAATTGGACCCCAAAAGTTGTTGTCCAGTTTGTTCTGAGTATGCTGATGCCCCATATGTGGGGGGAAACCACTGTTTGGGCACACGTCGGGGCTCAGAAGGGAAGTAGTGACTTTTGAAATGCAGACTTTGATGGAATGGTCTTCGGGCGTCACGTTGCGTTTGCAGAGCCCCTGATGTGCCTAAACAGTAGAACCCCCCCCCACAAGTGACAACATTTTGGATACTAGACCCCCAAGGAACTTATCTAGATGTGTTGTGAGAACTTTGAACCCCCAAGTGTTTCACTACAGTTTATAACTCAGAGCCGTGCAAATAAAAAATATTTTTTCTTTCCTCAAAAATTGTTTTAGCAAGCAATTTTTTATTTTCGCAAGGGTGACAGGAGAAATTGGACCCCAATAGTTGTTGCCCAGTTTGTCCTGAGTACGCTGGTACCACATATATGGGGGTAAACCAGTGTTTGGGCGCACGTCGGGGCTCGGAAGGGAGGGAGCACCATTTGACTTTTTGAACGCAAGATTGGCTGGAATCAATGGTGGCGCCATGTTGTGTTTGGAGACCCCTGATGTGCCTAAACAGTGGAAATCCCTCAATTCTAACTTCAACACTAACCCCTACACACCCCTAACCCTTATCCCAACTGTAGCCATAACCCTAATCACAACCCTAACCTCAACACACCCCTAGCCCCAACCCTAATCCCAACCCTAACCCTAATCCTAACCCTAATCACAACCCTAACCACAACTTTAACCCCAACACACCCCTAACCCTATCCATAACCCTAACCACAAGCCTAATCTTAACCCTTTTTCCAACCCTAGCCCTAATTCCAACCCTATTTCTAATTCTAACCCTAACCCTAAGGCTATGTGCCCACATTGCGGATTTGTGTGAGATTTTTCCGCACGATTTTTGAAAAATCCGCAGGTAAAAGGTACTGCGTTTTACCTGCGGATTTACAGCGGATTTCCAGTGTTTTTTGTGCGGATTTCACCTGCGGATTCTTATTGAGGAACAGGTGTAAAACGCTGCGGAATCCGCACAAAATTGACATGCTGCGGAAAATACAACGCAACGTTTCCGCACCATGGGCACAGCGGATTTGGTTTTCCATAGGTTTACATGGTACTGTAAACCTGATGGAAAACTGCTACGAATTCGCAGCGGCCAATCCGCTGCGGATCCACAGCCAAATCTGCACCTTGTGCAAATATAATCAACCACAATCCAAAATTAGCACATATAAACCTCAAAAGCGATAAATAATATACTCAATTCCCCAAAAAGAAAGGAGAAAAACCGAGGCATACAAAGATAAAAATTGTATGACAAAATTTTATTGAAGAAACAATAAAGAACAAAAATTGATGAGCCCAACGGATATATAAATGCAGAAAAAACTCAATAAAAACAAACAGCAACGGACCAACATAAGAAACAATTGAAAAATTGCCAAATAGTGGTAACATGTACTTTAGCACTTTTAGTGATTTGTGGTTCCATGGAGACTGCTTTTCTCTAGCACTGAGCACTTTAGTTGCGATTTCTGTGCATGTTTATAATTGGTTGCATACATTTTTTCCAGCGCCTTTATTTCATAGCTTTATTGCCCATACCACTATTTGGCAATTTTTCAATTGTTTCTTATGTTGGTCCGTTGCTGTTTGTTTTTATTGATTTTTTTCTGCATTTATATATCCGTTGGGCTCATCAATTTTTGTTCTTTATTGTTTCTTCAATAAAATTTTGTTATACAATTTTTATCTTTGTATGCCTCGGTTTTTCTCCTTTCTTTTTGGGGAAATGAGTATATTATTTACCTTGTGCAAATACCCTAGCCCTAGCCCTAACCCTAGTTCTAACCCTAACCCTAGTGGAAAAAGGAAAAAAAAATATTTTCTTTATTTTATTATTGGCCCTACCTATGGGGGTGATAAGGGGGGGGGGGGTCATTTACTATTTTTTTTTATTTTGATCACTGTGATAGGTTTTATCACAGTGATCAAGATATACCTGGAACGAATCTGCCGGCCGGCAGATTTGGCGGGCGCACTGCGCATGCGCCCGCCATTTTGGAAGATGGCGGCGCCCAGGGAGAAGACGGACGGACATCGGGAGGCCCGGTAAGTATAAGGGGGGGAGATCTGAGCATGGGGGGTGGATTGGAGGACAGGGGGTTGCATCGGAGCATGGGGGGAGCGGGCAGGAGGATGGGGGAGCGGACAGGACAGCAGAGGGGAGCGGAGTACCTGACGGAGGACCAGGGAGGTGATCGGTGGACGCGCGGGGGGGGGGGGTACACCAGTGTTTCCAGCCATGGCCGATGATATTGCAGCATCGGCCATGGCTGGATTGTAATATTTCACCAGTTTTTAGGTGAAATATTACAAATCGCTCTGATTGGCAGTTTCACTTTCAACAACCAATCAGAGCGATCGTAGCCACAGAGGGAGGTGAAGCCACTCCCCCTGTCCCTGCAGATCGGGTGAAATTGGAGTTAACCCTTTCACCCGATCTGCAGGGACGCGATCTTTCCATAACGCCACATAGGCGTCACAGGTCGGATTGGCACCGACTTTCATGACGCCTACGTGGCGTCAAAGGTCGGGAAGGGGTTAATATCTTTTCATGGGCAGCACGGTGGCTCAGTGGATAGCACTGCAGCCTTGCAGCGCTGGAGTCCTGAGTTCAAACCCCACCAAGGACAACATCTGCAAAGAGTTTGTATGTTCTCTCCGTGTTTGCATGGGTTTCCTCCCACATTCCAAAGACATACTGATAGGGAATTTAAATTGTGAGCCCCATTGGGGACAGTGATGATAATGTGTGCAAATAAAGCGCTGCGGAATATGTTAGCGCTATATAAAAATAATGATTATTAAGTTTGTGGATGTAAAAATGTGGAAAAGTTCACGGGGTTTCAATACATTTTCATGACACTGTATGTGAGATCTGCACTTACTGGTTTCCAATGGAATCCTTCATTGTACTTCGTTAAGATGAAAATCTGCCCTGGTTATGTGATGGGTCGCAGCTGCAGAGCTTGTGACAACATGCAGAGAAATTGCAAACCTATGAAAAATGTGTATAGTTTTAGGAAAAGTCTAAATTTAATCATATAATGAATAACCTTTATTTTCTGCAGCTGTAATATCCTTTTCAGGGTGAATTCACAATTTGCAGGAAGTCTCCACCCCACCCACCCCCATCCACGTGGCCACATTTATATAAACACGCACATGTATTCTTTCAAAAATAGAAGTGGTGATAATTATATTTTTTACCATCTACCAAGATTCAAAGCGAACAAATAACATCTAGCTGAAATCAAAATGTTGTGTGACTGCCGTTTGCCTTCATAATGGCATCAATTTTCCTGGTTTCTCTATAAATAGTTTTTTAAGGAAAATGGCAAAGAGGTTGTGCCAAGCATCTTGGAGAACTAACCAAAGATGTTGTATGGATGAAGCTTACACATATCCTTCTGTCTCTTCCTGTAATCCCACACAGGTTTGATGTTGAGATCAGGATTCTGTGGGGGCAATATAATAATTTCCAGTACTCCTTCTTGTTTTTATTTACTATGAAGATAGTGCTTACTGGCATTGGTTGTATGTTTGGGGTGGTTCTCCTGGTGCGCAATGAATTTGGAGCCCATCAGATGCCTCCCTTATGGTATTGCAGCATGGATAATTGTTTGCCTATATTTATAATAATAACTTGAACAGATTGTCAGTCATACTGTGGGAATTAAAATGTACATGTTTCAGGGTATGTGCACACGGTCAG